>NC_090271.1:337856896-338164303 GCF_040414725.1 Anabrus simplex | reverse complement strand
ATGGAAGAATGCTAATAGTCAGAAAATTCTAAAACCTACATAAATACATCATTGATATTTGGAACACGGAGAAGCTTCCCGAGGAATGGAATACAGCGATAATCCACCCGTTGTATAAGAAAGGTGATCGCTCCGATCCTAATAATTATCTGGGGATATCCTTGCTTGATACTACATACAAGATTTTATCCAAGATTATATACACAAGAATCCAAGAACAACTTGACCAAGAACTTGGAGAATATCAGGGAGGATTTCGACCAGGTAGAAGCTGTCCAGATCAAATCATTAGTTTAAAATGGATAATGAAGCACCAAAGATTTCGAAGTAAGGGTCCAGTCATCACGTTCATAGATTTTAAAAAAGCATACGACAGTATTCATCGTGAATCATTATTAAAAAGCCTTAAAGAATTTGGCTTACACCAAAAACTTGTTAACCTCATTAGTATGACTTTTAACAAATACGAAGACAAAAGTTAAATTTAGAGGTGAATTATCAGAATCATTCACTATAAGAACTGGACTTCGAGAAGGAGACGGACTTTCACCATTGTTATTTAATTGTGCATTGGAGAAGGTTATGCGTGAATGGAACAAGAAATGCCAACCAACTATCAAGGTCGGCTTCCTTCAGTTTATCCCCATTATTGCTGGGGTCACTGGAGCCAGACAAGCTTGTTTTGGTTTTAACCAGGGGTTTAAGGACAGATGCCCTTCCTGACGCCTCGTGATTTTAGAGATAAGTCTTGACCGAGGATTGGTCAGGATTTGAACCTCAGCCTTTTGGGTGGGAAGCGACTGAGCTAATCATGCTGTTTATACTAAGGGTCTTGCTAATAACTGATGTATAACATTTATGTCTGGTTTATACATTGATTCTGTGCATTTGTTGCTAATAAACAGTGTATTGGCTCCAATGCACACATTTGTTAGTTACACTGAATTACTTGCACAGACCTGGACCTGTTTATAAGCACTGTATATAGGGGAGTGTTAAAAAAGAAATGTAATAGTTGTAAAATACCCTATTTACGCAGATAATCCCCACAGTAATTTTAGGATGGATCATTTCAAAAAATGTGAAATGAACTAAAATTCCTTCCATTAAAAGGGTAACGTAGGCATAAACAGACTTTTCATATCATTCCTAGAGTTCCTCGTGGTCTTTGTGTTAACATGAACATCATGGATATAGCTACTTTGCCTGAACATACACTCCATAACAACAAAAAAATGACGCACCGGGAAAGCGTTGTCTGATTGTAAGGAAATTATGTATGCAAAGACATTTGAACCGAACAGGCAACTGATTAAAGTTTCGTGTCCAATGAATGAATAGCGGGAGCTCCCGCGCATCCGAACTGCGCATGCATTAGGTATAAAGTGTGATTCTGAAGTGTATGCTCAAAGTAGCTGTTGCTTTTGACTGCAATATCTTAACGTCGGCTGTAAGAATGCCACACCGAAGGATTCGTGCTCATTATGAGCAGATGTCAGAGTTTGAAAGAGGTCGTGTGATCGGATTGAAAGAAGCTGGTTGGTTAAATCAAGCTGTCGCTGGACATGTGGGTCGAAGTGATGCGGCGATCAGACGATGCTGGCAAGCGTAGGTTAGCACCAGCAGGCATCAGCGTCAGGACGGCAGTGGTCGACCGAGGGCCACAACAGCATGGGCAGACAGAGCGATTGTCAGAACAGCTGTCACAGCACCGGAGTCGTTATCAATGATCCAGCGTGTGACCCACACACGTGTCCACCATGACCATCAACAGACACCTGAGCGAGAGGAATTTGCGCTCGCGCTGCCCATTACGCCACTTACCACTCGCGCCTGTTGACCGTCAAGCCAGATTACAGTGGTGCCGCACTCGAGCAACGTGGAACTGCACTGACTGGGGACGTATAGTCTTCAATTATTATGTTCAACATATTTTAATTATATTTTGTTAAATACTAGATTATCTTTTATTAAATGTTAAATATGACTAATACATGGTTTCTCTGTAAATATATATTATAAATTCATATAACCTCAAATACGTATTGTGTATAAGTTTAACCCCAAAATCTATATAGTCGAAAGCTGTAGAAAACTCTAATGTTCTTATATTAGGTGTATTCTGCTATAATTTGGTACATATAAAGGGTTCTGGAAATTTTCTGTAAGGTTTATTATCCGGATACATGTAGAGACATTAGGAATGTTGGAGAGATTTCCATATGTATTGGTAAACAGTAAAGGAAAGTTCAAGCTGGATCCATTACTGGAGTACTCCATTCGACTAGCTGGTCGATCGATGTTTCGAGTGTGTTCCATTTGATATAGATGTTGATTCCCATGGGGAATCTGAAATATTTGTCCCGAATGAGTAAATTTATAATACCAGTATAAATGGTCAGTTATTGGACATTATAAATTTTCATTTAGCGTGTTGTAAGAACCCTTCCAAAAATCGATAATTCTAGACGGTATATATTGAGCTGTCAGTCAAGTGTTGGACTCAGAGTGACTGTTGGGCTTCTAGGTGGAGTCAGTTCAAGAGTGTGTGTGTCATGGTGAGTGAGTCAGTGTTGTACTTGTCAATCGACTTCAGCGTAGTCCGCTATTAAGTGTTGTAGTGTCACTTGCTATTGTGTGTTGTGACTTACAGTAACAATAAAGTCGTTTGCACAAGGAAGTGACCGTGTTCTCGTGTGATATTTACATCAAATAAAATCGCATTGAGAGCGATAACTAGGGGGCGGATTTATATGACCTAAAAATGTATGAAATATGTATGCACTTATGACCTAAAAAACATAAAAATATGACCTATAAAATTCAAAATATGACTTAATGAATAGCATGTACGTTACATAGAAGCGCTTTTATTAAGATTGCTACAGCCTGCAATTAATTTACAGTTTAAAAAATGTTTAACTCCTCGAAATCTCTAACCCACAATCAACTAAAATGATGAATATTTCATGAACTCGTTAAGGTTACACTGCATACTCCTAGGCAAGGACGGACTCTGTGGAAGACATAAACACTAGTCAATTTTACTGTTCAATATTCAATCAGTTTTAATTTATACACAAAACATATGTTATTTGAATGAAACTTTCATACCTGATCTAGTCTTCATGATCAGAATTGTTGCAATTTATGACCATATGCATCTTAAGATTGTTGAATGAGAATCCCCTCCTGTTGTCGTTGAGTAAGGTCTTGTAGCGAGAAAATCTTCTTTCGACATCACATGATGTAACGGGAGCGTACTTGAATAGAGTTAAATCACTTGGAGAAAATTTCTGGAAATCTGCAGATGAAGGGTTTCCACAAAGAATGTCACTTATTCCACGCAGGTACACAAGTCCACTATTTTCTTCCAGTACATTTTCTAATTTTCTACACACCCTAGATGCTATTGTCCCTTTCGCAAGCTTTAATTCCTGTTCAATGCACTTTACAACATCCAGTGCATCGCTTCGTTCTGCATCTGAAACTTCCAGTTGCGTGATTGCTCCAGATAAAGAATTAAAATCGGACTTTATGTAAGCCAGGTCCGCTTTTAATGTAGTGCTTGAAAATAAATCTTGAGTGGTTTTTATGGAGGACGATTCTGCAGGATTAAAAGTCTTCACGATCTTCTCCACGACATCTAGGTTGTTGCAATAGTACACTGCGGCATCAAGCCAAGCCCCCCATCGCGTTATAACTGGCTTGGGAGGTAGGGGTAGTGAAGGTGCTTCTTCTTGAAATTTCTGAACGCGAAGTGGAGCTTTGACAAACACTTTCTTACAGTTCGATATTAATTTATCAACTTCAGGGTAGCTACTTCTAACTTCTTCAGCTGCCCTATGCAAGGCATGTGCAAGACATGTCACATGTATCATTTTCGGATATAGCATTTTAAGTCCCTTGGCTGCCTTCATCATATACGGAGCAGCGTCAGTTACAAGTAGAAAAATGTGCTCTCTCTTTGCCCCGTTTGGCCACAACAGATTCATTGAATTGTCGAAGAGAACTGCAATGGTGGAATGGTTTGTCTTCTGTAGCACTTCACATGTCAGGAGGAATGTATCTCCAGGCCGGTCTTCCTTCAGCGTGCCAACGATCACATTTGCTACATATCGTCCATCCACATCTGTGGTCTCGTCTATTGAAACCCACATCTTACTGTCTCCCACGCCACGCCTTATTATATCCAATATCTCTTCATAACAAGGGGTCAGATAGTCCTTCCTGAGAGTAGATTCGTCGGGAACAGAATGCTTTGTATATTTTTCAAGAAACTGTCTGAAGCTTCGGCTGTTAAGTTTCTTTAAAGGGATATTAGACGGAACCATCATCTTGCAGAGATCTTGTGCAAATTGTGAACACTGTGAACTTGATGTCGGGGTTTCGAATAGCAGACGTTGCCTATTTTCGAGTGCAGAATATCTAGTTACACAATTCTAATGTTTTACAGTATTACAGTGTTGTTGCACAGAGAAGCGTTTTTCGGCAGTAACTTTAACCTCACACAATTTACAGAATAATTTCACTCCATCCGTACTGAATATGTTTTCACCGAACTCGCGAACAAAACTTCGCAACTTTCCACAAATTGAGACTTTCGTTTTAGGCATATTGAAAGGAACTGAATGACTGAAGCTCCCTAATGACCAAGGTCATTCAGTGTGTTGAAGGTGGAAGAGGGAAGGGGAAGGGGAGAGATAAGAACAACGACAAATAACTGCAGAATTACCTCTTCTTCCGTGTAAACGATAGCCCCGTTTCCAGGAATTGACCCAGCTAGCAAACAATAGCTCCTACCTGTTAGAAACGTTCCATACACTACTTTATAATGGTTCTTCAGTAGTATATTCCAGTCTATCCTGAAAAATAATTTCTAGAGCTTATTCTGATTTTTATAATACGAAATTAAAATGAAAATTACCAAAATATGCCGTTAAAATGATATTTTGTTGAAAATATATCATAAAACTTAAGCCAAAATATGCATTTATATGCCCAATAAAACCTGTTTAATTTTGATTATCATGCTTGGAAACGTGTTGAAAATACAAGACTGTAAGATATAATGTTAAGGGAAAAAATATGACTGGTCATAGAAATCCGCCCCCTAGCGATAACACTTGGACACAGAATGAGGTTACTAGTTTATAGTCTGTGACGTAATTGTTAGAATAACATTCCAATAAAATACGTACATTATTATTCTGTTCTTGTTTATTCAAACATTTTATCCTACCTTTGCTATTTCTTTATCAACAAGATGATTCAGCTGAACTTTATGGCATGAGTGACCTGCACTTACAGCTGCCGTCCACATTGCAGATTCCCTACTAGTCTTTTCTTAAATGATTTCAAAGAGGTTTGAAATTTATCAGGTATCCCCCAGGTCATAAATTATTCTATCACTGATTCATCATCATTTAAACAAATGTTTGCCACAATTTGTCATCTTGAATTGAGATTATAATCCTTCGTACTCTTAAAAACTCCAGGCCTTTTCATCTATTAATGACATTCCACACCATCTCTCCATTCAAAGCTCGGAACATACCTGCTTAGTCGAGCCGTTAATCTCCTTGTTCCCAAGTCTTCCCTGCCCAGAGTGCAACATGTTCGTAACGCTACTCTTCTGTCGAAAATCACTCAGGAGAAATTCTGCTACTTTCCTTTGGATCTTTTTCAGTTCTCAAATCAAGTAATGCTGAGGGTCCCATACACTGCCATCATATTATAATTGGCATGTAGCCAGTGACTATCATCATCATCATCATCGCTTCTTCACTCCAGCAAGTTGGGTGCGGTTGTGTACGAGCCGCCTCCCATTCACAGATGTCATTCATATATGCAACGCCTATCTACATCTCTGATTTCAAGGTCCTTTAAAATCTGCTTCTCTTAAACATCACAATGTCTTCCCCTTGGTCTCTTTCCAGGAGCACTGTGATCAAAGTATGCTCGAGGAGGTTGTGCTAAGAACAGCAGAAAACGTATGTGGACAACAGAGCCAAATATGGAAACCTAAAGAAACTGCATGGTGGAATGATATTAATAAGGCCATAAATTTCAGGAACTCTGCAATAAGAACCTCATATGAAGCGGTAATAGAGGAGAAGTTTTCTGTTGACAGAGAGAAACAGTCATAGCTGTAAAGCAGAAATTCAAGAAAGATCTGGCGATCAGAATAACACCCGATGGGAATAAGAAACTGTTATACAGAATCATTGAGAGTAGAACTGGAACTATATCTGTAGAACTTCCTAATGGTGAGGTAACTAGGGATTACAAAAGTTTCAAAGGCACTTAGGAATTTTACTGAACTGTGATAGAAATGTCACTCCCTTAGACAACTAACCGCACGATTTTGTTAGAACAAATGCCAATAGTTTGACATGGTTGGAAGTGGAGACAGCATTATCTAAACTGAAAAATAAGTAGTCAACTGGATCAGATGAATTTAGTGTCGAGACGATCAAAGCACTTGCAGAGGCTGTACAGAGTACTGAACAAAATTGGGAAAGTTAATGTAATACTCAATGACTAGAAGCAGGGAGTCGTCATACCATTGCTGAAAAAAGGTGATGGGAAGAAATGTACCAGCTACATAGGTGTAATTCTTCTATCACATGGTAACATGGCCTCAAATTGAGAAATCCATCCTTGAGAGCAGGATATTGAACCTACATTTGAGGATGAACAACAAACCTCATTGATCAACTATAGACCTCATTTTTGTCATCAGAATGGTCTATGAAGTATTGGGAGAAAGGTGTTTTTCTGACATCTAGAAAGCATATGACAGTGTACCACACAGGCTTATATGGGAATGTTTGAGACTCAAGAAGGTACCTGATATCATAGCACGTTTACAACGATTATATGATGAAACCAAGAGTTGTGTCCAAATCCAGGACGGAAGGTCAGGTTGGTTTGAAACTAAGAGTGGAGTCCACCACTCCTCTTCATAATCATAGTGGATGAAGTTTGAAAAGCATTCAAAAGAATGGATCCAACAACTAATGCTCTGGTTTTTGCTGATGTAATGGTATGGGGTGAGACAGACATGGAAGTACAAGCTAGACTAGATCTTTGGCATGAAGCTTTTGCAACCTTAGATCTTAAAATCAGCAAAACCAATACAGTTGGCTTGGTGATGAGTAAAAACTTTCCAACTGTTCATGTAAGAATTTGAGGTGAGGTGGAGGATATTGTAGACAATTCTTGTACTTTGTGTTCTGTCCTCGGACAATACCATACATGAAGAGATTAGCAACAGAATACAGAAAGCTTCCACATTCTATCATGCTGTACGTCAAATACTTTGGGATGAAACATTTCTGTTAATTTCCAAGATCAGCCTGTACAAAATATATATTGCCAGATGGTGTGAAAGCAGCAAAGTCATCTTCAGGCAACAAAAATGAAGTTTCTCCATTCTTATCTACAAAAAATAAAAATGGATAAAATAAGAAATGTGAAGAACGTGGATATCCGACAACAGCTTGGTTTGGAAAGGAGCTTGCTGGAGACACTTGAAGTGGAGTTTGCGATGTCCTTACTAAAACTTCTAAATACGTATTCTCATAACAATGTGAAGAGATCTGCAACCTTTATTTACAATCCTGTTTGTGATTACCTTTCCTTATATATGAACATCACAAGTTACTTTCACCTCATCACAGAGGACTTTTTACTACTCTACAGTATAAAATCATCCGCAGAAGGCCTTAAGGTAAGGTGGTACATTTTCGATCAAAATTAAATTAACCGTGCCCATGCACTTCCTGTGCACTACTATAAACATTCTTTCACATTGTAAATGAAGTAGCCACCTTACACAATGGCACACATTATTAATAGTATTTTACCGGGCGAGTTGGCCGTCCGGTTAGAGGCCGCGGCTGTGAGCTTGTATCCGGGAGATAGTAGGTTCGAATCCCACTGTCGGCAGCCCTGAAGATGGTTTTCCGTGGTTTCCCATTTTTACAATCCCCTTTGGGTGGGGGTTGCGTATCCCCTGCCTGTTGTAAGAGGCAACTAAAAGGGGCCCGAGGCGCTCTCAACTTGGGAGCGTGGGTTAGCGACAACGGGGCTCTTAGCTGAGTCCTGGCATTGCTTCCACTTGTGCCAGGCTCCTCACTTTCATCTATCCTCTCAGGCCTCTCTTTGTTAACTTTTGTTCTTTTCCAACCCCGACAGTATTAGAGCATTCGAGGCCTAGGGAGTCCTTCATTTTCACACCCTTCGTGGCTGTTGCCTTTCTTCGTCCGTTTCTTCATTTTTAGAAGTGACGGATCCCTTCTTTTTCTTTTTTCTCTCTTTCTGCCCCCTGTGGGTGGGGGATGCAGCCAAAGAATACACCCATGGTATCCCCTGCCTGTCGTGAGAGGCAACTAAAAGGGGCAACAAAGGGATGATTTTATTAGAACCATTAAACTACTTTTGATTAGTACCATCTCGCGGGAACACTATGGGTCGCCTTTACTTGCGAGTAGTACTACCATATTAGATACACCAGAGGTTTGTGGTTAGTAGCAACAGAGAGGGGTTCACTGTGGGTTTCCATTACCCATGATTAGTATCATTGTGAGAAACACCACGGGTCTGGGCGTTGCCTGTGATTAGTACCACTATATGAGCGACGCCGTGGTCTGCGTCGGCCTGTGATTAGTACACGTAGGTGAGGAACACCATCGGTTTACGTTGCCTATGTGTGGCGCCATTATGTGAGAAGCACCATAGGTTTGCGTTACGTGTGCGACATGCAATACTTGTGAGTAGTACCGTCATGTGTGGTAGTATACCGTGTGTCTTCGCTACTTTTGATTAGTACCCCAATATGACAAATACCATGGTTCTACTTTACTAGCGATAAGGACCATTATGAGGGCCACTTACCTGGATTTTTGACCCCTTTGGACAACAAGCATCCTCAATTCAGAATTGTGGTTTAGTGATACTATTTTTGTTAGTTTTTTGGTCGGATCCACTGATTGTTTTCAATTCATATCTATCCATTCATTCTTCATGACATTTTTTGTTTCGGTCAGTGGATGATTTTGAACTTTTAATTTGTCATTACATTTCGTACCATTATGGGCCGATGACCTAGATGTTAGGTCCCTTTAAACAGCAAGCATCATCATCCATTTTTACACCAGGCAAATGCTGGGGCTGTACCTTAAGGCAACGGCTGCTTTCTTCCAACTCCTAGGCCTTTCCTTCCCATTGTCGCCATACGACCTATCTGTGTCGGTGCAACATACAGCTACTAGCAAAATAATTTAGTATTTAAATAAATCTCTATTATAAAAATTGTACAAAACAGAGGAGCCTGTCTTTGATTGCAGTTGGACCACTGGTGGCACACTTGTGATCACACAAAGTACAATTTGGATTACACACATCTTCATACGCAAATTATCCCTTTCCTTTTCCCTCAACACATTTCATGATACCACACGTTGCAGTTCTGGCATTGAATCCTTTACCCTTTTATCACGTAATTTCTCAGTTATAATCCCAATGACAAAAAACACACTGCTGGTCTTTCGAATGCTCTCGTTGAGATTTATATTCTTGAAGATTTGTTGTGCTTGATATGCTGGTTATTTTGTGATTTACGTTTATACTATTGTTATTTTTAAGGAGAGAATTTTGGACTTAACAATCCAAAAGTGCTGATCTGATGTTAAATGGTATGAAGATATTACTTTTCATTTTTTTTCAGGAGACGGTAACGTTTTGTTGTAGTCGGGTTATACAGTGCTTGCAACATTAAAAGTTGAAGTACGTTCCATATTGCTTGAATAATTTCGTGTTGAATTAGTACAGAATTGCAGTCATTACATTCGGTGACAGGATGATGATTCATTTTAAGTCGACTGTTTGAAGGAGTCTCAGGAATTTTAGGCGACGGTATTGTTTCGTCGATAACCACCTGCCTGAAGATCGGTGAAGGTGCATAATTGACCATTTCATGTGAACTTTCTTTTATGACCTTGTGTGTGGCACCTGATCAGAATTGTACCATTCCATCTGATCGAAAATATACCGCATGTACTTAAACAATGAATCCATAAACTAGTTGCAGAGAAATACAAGAGATAGTGCTTGCAGTATCATACTCCCGTCTTGAGGTTCATACAGATATGGTGTTATATATAACAACACTTTACAGTTCAAGAAAAGGTCCCAGAGCATAGCTAAGACAGCTTCAAACTTATAACAACGGGAATTACAATGAACCATCGCTCACCTTGCAATGTAAAATCGGCAGTTGCTTGCAAACTAACAGAAACAGATGTATTCTTTTTCACATTCACAGAGATGCCTCACCCTTACCGTAGCTGGTCACACGCGAGTGGTACTAATATTGAAGAATGAAATATAGCGAGTTTTCTAAGTTTGATCGGAATTGTGCTTATATCGAAATTGTACCTCTCTACCCTATCTGATTCTACTTCTTTAGTTGTATAATTTATGTACAGTGAAATGTTTGTACGATTAGTACCAATATAGTGATAATCCCCTGTAACATGATTAAATATTCTGGTCCCAATTGCCCCCTTTATTCCCGGTCGGCTCAGCCAGAGAGCAAAAGTACCACTCGTGGACTGTTTTCTGTCGGGCCTTGCTTGATTTAAAGGGCAGGTAAGATACAAGGACTGACGACAAAAACAAAAAAAAAATTACATATATATATTTAAAAAACAGGTTTGACATTTATTAAAACTAGCACTCAAAAACACAAATTTGACAAAATTAACAAATAAATCTTCATGGATTTTGTTCAAAATTCTTCTCCACAAGTTGTCTGATATGTTACACTATCGTTCTCCACTCATATCGAAGCATGAATTCAACTGAAGCGTACAATAAATATCCATCAGGTCACATCTGGCTTGAATAAAGGTATAAATTTATACTGGGAGAACCTCCTCTTAACATTAATTGTATTATTAGCAGAATTCAAGAAAACTAAATAGCAATAAGCTTTGCATGGCTCGTAAATTATCCTGTGCTATCCTAGGCTATCCTAGACTGTCCTAAGCTATCATATACTATCTTATGCTATCGTGATAGCGTCTACATTCACACGAAGAAAGTTAACATTTTATGAAGAAATTAATTAATTGTGGCATCTCTAACTTTCACTAATACTATCAGAAATATTACAACATTGTCATTCTCGTGGATAAATTCCATTAACATTATTACGTTTATCTAACGTGAGTTCCACTGAACTATGTTTTTGAAATATTTTAGTATATAAATTTACTGAAGCATGTCTATTCAAGACTTTATCACCAATAAAATACATTCACAAGAATTATTTCCACGGAACTCGTTCTAAACTGCTCTGAATAATATGTGACATTAATCAATTGACGTTATCTGATGCCTCAAAAATGAAATTAACAATCTTTACAAATTTTGGGTACCTTGTCCATACGATTGAAATATTATGCACTTATTCATTTTTGGCTCATACCTTAACATTACTTTTAGGTAAATTTTAAATAAAACATACTAAAGGTTTTAACCATCTCAAAATAAATCGTCACAAACAACGCTGCAAATAACTTGGGCCCAACATGGTGAACACGTGGTCAGGTCAGAACCACATTTCAATAAATCACAGAAAAGTGTAATTAACTACTACACTCACTCCACAATCTCACAAATGATACATGATTATTATTTACATATATTACACTCAGATTCTGGAATTTGACCTATTAAGTTCTGATTTTTATTCTCTTACTCATGATATTCTAAGATGACGGTATCAGGTAAATATCACTCACGACCCTCACAGAAATTTGAATAATATGGGCATCACTTATTCAGAAATAAGAGTTCTCACAACGTTGATCATCAAGAATATCAACGGTTCAATATTCAGAAGAATTGTCAACAGCTAACACGCACATAAACATAGGTTAAACATTAACACCATCGAACCTATGGTTTATGGGTCACGATAAATTTATTATTACTTTAAATTCTCACTGACATCATTTAACACGTGCTCCAAAATTTGCAGAAGTCATGGTTCGCTAGACACATACTTCCCAAATAAACTATATAATTAATCCCTCAAAATTCTGCCGTATTCCAGACTCATATTCCGCTTAATAGAGCATACATCAAACATTACACAATAAGAAAAGTAACATTTATAACTCATGACCCTTAAGTTTTAGTTTAACACGATCTTTAAAAAAAATGTATTATTATTATTATTATTATTATTATTATTATTATTGCTGGATATCAGTTTCACAAAAATCTGAATTCGACACGGAATCTGATGACACTAACTCGCATAAAATCCAATGGAAAAACGCGAGATGAAATTTACTCTGAAATTCAAGATATTTTAAATGGGACGTAATTTTGTCCCACACGAGTTCAAACCTTTGAAAATACTCTCAAAACAATCATCTTTATCGGTGAGGTCTATGATTTTTTTTTTTTTTTTTTTTTTTAATAGCACTCTAAGCTGTCGGAGGGACATTCAGAATCATATTAGAAGACACACACACTCCAACTACACTAATAGAGTCCAACAAATCGTACACTCACAAAATAACACTACCGTTACCCGTAGGAAAGAAGAATGGAAATGTTGTCAAAATCTTCTAATCTAATAGAAATACTACCATTAATAAATAAGTTATTTCTATAAAGATGAACAAAAAAATCATAAAATGGTACTTAAATTTCTGATGAAAGTGGATCTCTCCGTCGATGACTGAATTTGCTCACATGGTGATCTGCTTACATGGCAATCTGCTTCCAGTCACTATCTCCCCCATGTTAGATAATGCCTACATCTTAGTTCTTCATGTCGATGGCAAAGTCCATATCCGTAATCCTGTAGATTGCTCCTTTGGACGATGGGTGAAACATCCTGGCGAAGATTATCGAACACGTAGAAGTCCTCTTCTCTCTTGACTGGGTAAGAGCTGAAACTGACACAAAACTTTAGACTGTGTTCTCACACACAACCACGTGGAAAATATCGAAGAACAGTACGTAACTTAGTTCTCGAAAATCTGCTTCACTCGACGACTACCAGAAGATAAGAGAGCGTTTATTCCTAAAACAACGGTATTTAAGCATTTACACCAGAGGGTGTGTGTCTGTTGTCTTGTAATTGGACATCATACTTTCACCTGATAGGTTCTCATAATTCTAGATATTACTGTCTCCAGAATATTCCACACGCGCTGCTAATTAGAGCGACCTTGAAAGGTTCCCATTAGGTCACATGACTCAGCTGGCCGGTTGATTGAAAAATCAATACTGTGCTCCCTGCCTGCCCAAACCGGTTCTCTATAAGAAGACACAACTGTGTTGACATGAAAGAATGATTACATCCCATTTTCACATACAATAACATGTTCATTGTAGGCCAAATTTGAAGGGGACACAATATTTGTTCCATGAATTCAATGGAAATACAAGTAATAGAAAATAAAAGGGAATTTGGGAAAGGTATTGCATTTGCATACAAAAGGCTTTTAACACGGTTAGAAGAGAAGAGATATGGCAAGGGCTGAATAGAATGGAATTTTCAAGAGAAATGCAATTCAGAATTAAACATGTATAGCAAATGTCTGAACTGTGTTATAATAGATGGCAAAAAATCAGAATGGTTTAGAACAGACAGAGGAGTTTGACAAGGAAGTGTACTTTCACCAGTGCTCTTTAATATAGTGATGGACAACATTATGAAGAAAGTTTGCCAAGAGTCAACAGCAAATGATTTGAAAGTCATACCATATGCAGATGATGTAATCATTTTGGAAGAAAATGAACAAAAATTGGAAAAACTACTAAATACCTCACAGAGGGCAGTTGAAGAAGCAGACATGGAAATAATTTTAACGAAAAGTGAGGTAATGAAAATCAGTAGAGAAAACAAAAAAAAAATGAAAGATGTCAGGTTTAATGGAAAAATTCTTAAAGAAGTAGATGCTTTTAATTACCTAGGAAGTAAGCTAAAGGGGAGAGGAAACATCAAGGAAGAAATTTCGGAGAGGATAGGAAATTGCTCAAAATTATATTACTGTGTATCCGACATAATTAGAAACTGGAAAGTACCTATCAAAGCAAAAATCATGATAATAATAATTATATATTATATAAATCGTATTATTTACCAATATTGACCTATGAATCAGAATGTTGGACTTAGACAAAAAAAAAAAAGTCTGAGTGGATTACAAGCGACAGAGATGCGCTTTCTGCGAGGGGTCTTGTGTAAAACGAGGAGGGACAAGATAAGAAATGAAACCATATGAAACACGTTACAGATTAACCCTCTAAAAGAAAATATGGAGAGAAATAGGCTAAAATGGTTCGGCCATGTCAAAAGAATGGGACAAGAAAGATCACCAAAAAGAGCTCTGGAATGGACAGAATCTGGAAGAAGACCAATTGGAAGACCACGAGCAAAATGGAGGGATCAGGTGGAGGATGACTTAAATTGGAAAGGACTACAGTGGCAGACTGTGATGAGCAATAGAATGTGGGGAAAATGAGAGGATTGGAAGACGACCTGGATAAGCAGAAACTTACCAGGAAGAAGAATAATTCAGTATAGAATTCCTCTCAATGCAACGATACTCTTGATAATGATTCTGTTATATTTGCTTTCTCTGACCGTGCTGTGTTTTTTTCCTCCTGGTACTACGGTAATGCGAATCACAATAGAGTTTGGAGGACTTGCCACTGTATTTGAAGAGGGAACTAGACTGCTTTAATCTTGCCTATTCTGTGAACAAAACCAGACACCTTATTGCCATATTAGTGCACTTCTTGAGCAGCATTTGAGGGTTGAGGAACCTGTTAATAAATTGCAAGAATATCGGTTATGCATGCAAAGAATTTAAACGGCTTTTTCAAAATAAATAGCCCTTTTGTTATCTTGCTTCTTTTCTCCTAAGAATTCTAAAAAATATTATAAACCTGTCTTGTTAAACCATGAAAATAGTATAGACTGCAATGTGATTGTAAGGTTGTCATGGGTACATTTGTCAGCATGGCTTCTGTTTCTTGCAAACAAATTAGTCTACAGCAGAAATTAGCTTAAATAGACTCAGAAATGAAACAAGGTGAAGAACAAGACTGTGGCAATATTTTAAATAAAAGAAAATGGATCCCCCTTGAAAACACTTGAAAACTGTTACATACAGTATAGTCATGAATAGGGCCCGGATTTTTAGGTTCTTAAAAACCACTTTTTAGTTTTTTCAATAGCTCAAAATAGTTTTTGAATGTTTTTATCCTTCTGAAATAGATTTAATGACCATTTCAATCATTACTAAAGTTTACAACTTTTTGTACTTTATCGTAACCTTCACGCCTCTCTAGTACAAAACTATACCACTTATTTCAAAATGTTCTCTAAATATGGGACAGAATGGCTTAATGAAAGCATTTCAAACACATCATACGAACTGAAATGAAAAATAACAAGAATACTTACGTGCAAATACAATAAATGGTTCATGTAGGTTAAATTTTTGTCACTTCCAATGCATCAAGAAACATTTTCAGAACACAGTTTTCACTTGCTGTTACATTGTAAAACTAAATACATGTCCAGATTTTGCAGATAAAACTTTCTCTGTTATCTCTTAAAATATTCTTATAGCAGGAAAACGTACGCTCCACACAACAAGATGTCATTGGAGCAAACTTCATTGAGTCAATAGCTCTCGGTCCCCATGGTACCTCGTCAGTAACTTCTTCTCCCTGAAGTATTGCAGACACATTGTTCATTGTTGAAAATCCAGGGTTCCGCTGTAGAATTTAGGTGAGCTTGAGTGAATAGGCTTCACCCACTGGTCCTTGTAGGCTATTTCCTTCTTCGAAATGGAGTCCACAATTTCTATTGCATCTTTTAATGGCAACGATGCCGACTCAACACGCTCATTAGCTGCAGGAAGATCAGCAAAGTGTGCCCTAATGAAGGGAAGTGAAACAGCATTCTTGTTCATGAGAGCTGTTTTAGCCTTCGATATGCAGAGTGCATCATCGACAGCAAAAGAATTTATTACATTTCTAATGTCTTCAAAGTGATTGGCATAGTATACGGCTGCATTGTGCCATGTCCCCCACCGAGTGATGATGGGTTCGGGAGGAAGAGGAGTTTGAGGCAACATTTCCTTGAATGTGATAATGTGGCTAGGAGCTTTAAGAAACACCTTTTTCACAGAAGAAACAATACTATTTACTCCTGGAAAATTATTTCTAACCTCTTCAGCCAATCTGTGTAAGCCATGGGCTATGCAAGTTACATGCAGCATGTTAGGATAGGAACTCTTCAATACTTCACCAGCTTTGATCATATATGCCGCACTGTCACTCAAAAGAAGTAAAACCTTGTCATCCTGTTTCTGTCTTGGCCAAAGAATGCGAAGAGCATCTCGGACGGTGCAAGCTATGGTGCTATGGTTCGTTTTTATCCAGAATCTTGCACAGTATAATATGTTTACCAGACCCTGTGGCATCTAATTTACATACCACAACGTTTGCGATATAACGACCACAACTATCTGTGCCCTCGTCCACCGAAAGCTGGATATAACGATCACCTATATCACCTCTTACATCTTCGATAGTTTTCTCGTACAGTTTTTTCCAATTATTTTTTTTCTCAACGTGGATTCGTCTGGTATCTTACGGCAACTGATGTCCTCAAGAAATTTCTTCAACACAGCATTATGTGGCGCATTCCATGGCACGTTTGCCGAAGCCAGCGCTTCACATAAATGGAAATTAAAATTATCCCCAGTCGAAGTGCCAGGAAAACTGGAAATTAGTGGTTGATGCTATGGAAAATTGCTCATTTTTTGATAGCATTGTTGCTGATATGTCCTGTAGATTCCTTGTGCTGCACAAAATGTGATTTTTGGTCACATACCACCTGGAAAAATACATAAATAAAATATAGTTTATTGTTGACACAAGGTATGTACTATTCGCTGAACTTTTTGTTTTGTGTGGGCTCCCTAGTGCTGAATCGGTAGACCTCGGTTATTTTCGAGATTCGTATTGGCAACCTTTGAAATACAAACTATGAATCGATTATGCATCGCCGTGGGACATCTGGCGTACACTTTACTTACTAGTAGTTGTTGTTTACACAGCAAAGCCAAAATATAGGTTAGGATTGAACATGAGTGAGGAAAACAGTCCTCCTAATAAAATTTATGATGTTGACGTCATGGCTGGTGAAGCAGGTCACGTCGTCCTGCGTCTTCCCCCATACAACTGTGATATGAACGCCACTGAAATGCCATGGGCAAAAGAAAACGCAAATTCAAACGACGCAATATTACGGGAGACACGTCAGTAGTTAACTTACGACGACTGACCATCAGGGCATTCCATTCAGTATCTGCCCCAGATTGGGAGGGGTATTTACATAAGATGAAAGAATTGGAAGGGGAATACTGGAGACACGGCAGTGTCATGGGAATAGCCACGGACGATATTGTAATTAATAGTAATGCAGATAGCAGTTACGATTTTAGAAGTGATATTTCAGGGAATTCATGCTAAGACGATAAAGGTTTAGAAAATTCATATTGATCGATCATACTTTCGATTCAAATCAGATTTCATTTCCATTCAGTTTGACAGTATTACCGGAACTAGGAGAGTTCTTCATCATCATCATCATCATCATCATCATCATCGGTTTGCCCTTCCAGCGAGCCGGGTAGGGTGTTTGAAAACGAGCGTCTTCCAAATTTGCCTATTCAAAAACATTTCGTTGTCCAAGACAGATTCCCAATTCCATCCTCTTCTCTCCACGTCTTCCCTCAGTTGGTCCATCCATCTTCTTCTTGGTCTTCCAGCTGGTCTTCTACATGTTATTCTCTTTTCCAAATAAGCACATGGTAACCTTGTGCTATTCATTCGTTTAACATGCCCAAACCATTTAAGTCTAGATGACCTAAGTCTTTCCTCCATCGATTCATTTAGACCTAGATTAGATCGGATCTCATCATTTTTCACATGATCAAGTCGGGTCTTTTGGAGGGCAGTTCTAAGAAATTTCATTTCACAGGCTTGAATCCTACTATAATCCTTTGATGTTAGTGTGCAGGTTTCCAGAGAATATGTAAGGATAGGAATGAAATATGACTTGTACAGGGTCATTTTTGTTCTTTGTGGGACTTTCTGATCCCATAGTAGGTGTCTAACGATGCTGTAAAAATTAGAGCCTTTGGTTACTCTGTTATTTCTCTCTCAGCTCTGTTATTACTAGCGATTACGCTTCCTAAATAACTGAATTGGTGTACTACTTCAACTTGGTGGTCCTGTATTTTTATGTTGCGTTCTGTATAATGTCTGCTGATTTTTAATGCTACTGTTTTTGATGGGTTCAGTTTCATTCCATAGTCATCAAACTTCTTACACCATGCATTCAGATTATTTTGCACTCCCTCCTCTGTTTCATCCCATATTGCCACATCGTCTGCAAACACCAGAGCCTGAAGATCTTTATTACCTTTTCCTTTTAGTTCCTTTAAAATGGTATCCATAACTGCTATGAATAGAAGTGGTGACAAGGCACTTCCCTGTTGTACTCCTTTGGTTGTATTGAACCATTCAGAGTGACCATCTCCAATTCTGACACAGCTTTTACAATTACTATATAGCATTTGGATCTTCCTAATAAGGTACTCCGGTACACCAAGTTTTCTAAGACTTTTCCAAATAGTTGATCTAGGAACATTATCATACGCCTTTTCAAGGTCCATAAACACAATAATTAGGTCTTTTCCTCTTTCCCAGTGTTTCTCTGCCAACATCCTCAAAGTAAATATCAGATCTATTGTGCTTCTTCCAGTCCTAAAACCATGTTGTTCCTCTTCTAAGATAGGCTCTAGTATATCCCTTACTCTGGCTTCAATGATCTTCTCCATAATTTTAAGGCCGTGTGATAGGAGGGTAATGCCTCTGTAATTTTCACTTTTCCTTCTACTCCCTTTCTTAAAGATAGGAACTATCACCCCTTTTGTCCAATCTTCAGGTATTTCATTATCCTTCCATATTGTTCTGAGAACTCTATACAGCCACTGTATTCCTGGTGGACCAGCAGCTTTAATCATGTCAGCTGTAATTTCATCAGCTCCTGCTGACTTACCACTTCTCACCCTGTGGAGAGCTTGCTCTACTTCTGTCCATGTAATTGGGATATCTTCCTCTATTGTTTTCTGTCCTACATCCTCAACAGAGATCTCTTTAGGGCCGTTTAGGAGCTTGTCAAAATACTGCCCCATTGTATCCGTGATATCTTTCATATTGCGAACTATATTCCCATCTGCTGTCTCCAGGGCTGTAATTGCTTCTTTATCTGATCTTTTACTTTTAACTATTCCATATATCATTTTCATATTCCCTTTACTGTCTTCTTCCAGTTTAGTTGTAAATTCTTTCAAACTTTTCTCTTTTTCTTCCCGTACAATTCTCTTGACTTCCAACTTTCTGTATCTATATTCCTTTGCTATCTCATCCAATTTGTTGTCTATTTGGTCACTGTTGATTCTTGTCAGACTTAGCCACATCAAGAAGTTTTTTGGCTTTATTCCTTTTCATTATGGCTTCTTTCACTTTATCATTCCACCAAGATGTTCTTTTCTCTCTCACTCTTCTGCTTGTTCTTCCAAATATTTTATCTGCACTACCAACCAGACTTTCCTTAAAATCATTCCATTCTTCATTACCTTTCTTTGTGTCTGTTATTGGTATTTTAGCTCTGATTTCCTCTTGAAACTGCTGTTTGACTTCCACATCTTTCAATTTCCAGTCTTTAATTCGTGGTTTTTTCTTCTTGTCTACTTTAATAATAGGTTTGGTGACTTTTAGGTCTGGAATGAGGAGTCTATGGTCACTATCAAGGCTCTCACTAGGTATCACTTTTACATCATGCACCTTTTCTCCACTTGACCTTATCTGTGATATGGTCTATCACTGATCTATACTGACCGTCCCAACTGTATCTCGTTATCTTGTGGCTATCCCGTTTCTGAAACCACGAGTTCTTTCGTGTACATAGATCAAATCCATATGGACCAATAATGCCCTCATAACCTGACCTATCAGTTCCTACCTGGGCATTAAAATCCCCAATTATTATGTTCTCTTCATCAATGATGTCCTCTAGTTTTTCTAGGAAGCTTGCTTTTTTGTCATCGCTACAACCCTGCTGGGGAGCATAAACTTGGATGAGAGTTTGAGTTTCTCCATTTAGGCATATTTTAGCTTTGATTAATCTCTCATTGATCAAGGAGACATCTGTTACACTATCAATGTCTTTATGGAGTATAAAACCAACTCCATTCCTCGCCACTGCAGGATTACCACTCCAGTATAATTTATATCCGTCCTCTAACATTCTTGTGTTGCAACCTTTCCATTTGGTTTCACTTAGCCCTAGGATGTGAATATGTCTACGGTTCATTAAATCCGTGATTTCGTTGCATTTTCCTGTTAGTCATAACGTTTAAGGTTCCAATCCGAAGCTTGTTTCTATGATCGGGTCTTCTCGTGCATCTTGAATGAACATCGGACATGACGTCGTCATTAGTTCCAAGAGTACTTGAAGTATTGTCGACATTCAGAATATGTTTCTTTCCGAGGCTCGTTTTCATTTTGAAAGAAACTGCATTGTACTCCTGTACTGACTTGCTAGGCCTAACGTACTAGAGGATTTTCTTTCAGGGTGGTCTCCCTTAGCCTTTGGCAGTCCCCTGCCTCACTGCAAGGCAGCAGCTGATGAATTTGTGTTATTTCCCACACAAAGGTCTCATCTTATCCAATCTTCTAAGGGAAAACTCCTCTGCTCGCAGCTATTGGTTTTCCCTTAGTTTGCCTGGTTTGGTATCGGCCTCCAGACAGTCGCAGGTAGTACCGTCTACTGTCGCACACGATAGCAGAATATATTCTGACCTGACACCAACTATCCCTAAAAGCAAGGATGCCTCTTCCGCCAGTTCCGCCGTACCAATGATCTTCATCTCCGCCTTCTGCCGTTGAGGTCTTCACCCGTAACCCTGAGCTGGGACCCTTACCAGATGGTACACACCGGGTCAGCGTGCTCTGGGACTCACATAGGCAGGGGCGCCACTCCCTGGGTAGGGCTGCCTTCGCGGAGGGTCCCTACCTGCTACCTTGGGAGAGTTACCCCCGTAAAATCAGGTATCACTAAAAGGTTTGCTTTGCAGCATTCGGCTTATGAGAGCCCTGAATATTTATGTTAACTCATAATTTTCTGTAAAACTTGCTTTTCGTTACATTAATGGCCAATTTTTTAAATTGGAGGTATGCTAAGTAATTCCTTACCTGCTTTTGGCAGACTTGACCAAATATAATTTTGCCATCTGTAGTAAACTCCTGGATCGTTACCAATCCACGGGCGAATCAACCAACTTCGAGATGACTTGCCTTTAGGCAACGCTACTTCTGAGATGCGTAAGCTTCAAAAACTGCCTTCAATAATAAATTGATTTATAAAGAAAATTAATTTTAGTCTGTTTCACAATGGTGTGTATAGGATTAGGGTCTTACTAATAAAAAGTCCTTATACCGTTGTTTAACTCTTGTTTAGTTATACAGTGAATAAACCCTGTATAAGCGTTTTACATTTTTCTTACTAATAAACGAGGTATACGCATTGTATTACTACACAGCACGTATACACTCGTTCCAAGGAGTAGGAATCTCTTCCTGTAGTTCACTGACGTATTTCGCACGTTCACCGCCTTTATGATCGCTTCTGCTGGTTATCTACGAGCAAAACTTTCCGGAAAGTCGCACAGTAGCACAGCATATCGAAAAGGCAGTGGCAACACTAAGTGAGACAGCTGGAAATTCGCTTATACTGATATCAACATTTCTTCAGCTTGCTTGTATAATGAACGCCAAAAAAAGAAATGGAATGGCTTAAGAAAAGATCAATAGCTCCTAACTGGGATAGTACGGAAAACGTAAGCAATTGTAATTGAATCGGCGAGTTGAAAAGGGTACACATTCCAAAATCCTTACTTTTCAGGAGAAAGGAAAACCTGTTTTGTAGCTAAACGAAAGGTTAGATCAAAAAAGTTTCTATTAGGCATTTATACATCAGATTTCTACGTATTCAACTACAAAGTATGAAAATCATATTACGTACGGTTTTCAAGTTATACCATTTTTTATGTCAAGGAATGTCCCTTATACTCAAATTTGAGAAAGATCTAAGATCTTTGTAGAGGCAGATAATGTATAATAAACTCGCAATTTAAAGTCTATTAAGCAGTAACACCTTATTACACAAACGTACGGCCAACCATCATTTCTTTTATAGTTATTCAAATTCATTCCGTGAGACAGCTGGAAATTGACTTATATTGATATCAACATTTCTTCAGCTTGCTTGTGTAATGGACGCTAAAAAAGAAATGGAAAAGTTTAAGAAAATATCAAAAGCTCCTAACTGGGGTAGTACGGAAAACGTAAGCAATTGTAATTGAATCGGCGAGTTGAAAAGGGTACACATTCCAAAATCCTTACTTTTCAGGAGAAAGGAAAACCTGTTTTGTAGCTAAACGAAAGGTTAGATCAAAAAAGTTTCTATTAGGCATTTATACATCAGATTTCTACGTATTCAACTACAAAGTATGGAAATCATATTACGTATGGTTTTCAAGTTATGCCACTTTTTATCTCGAGGAATATGTCCCCTTGTATACGGTAGGTACTCAATTAAGAAAGATCTTTGTAGGGGCAGATAGTGTATAAAACTCGCAATATTAAAGGTCTATTAAGCTGTAACACATTTTTACACAAAAAGACGCCCAACCATCATTTCTTTTATAGTTATTCATTGTCATTCCGTCTCTTTAAAGTGTTTTACTTTACGAAGATGTCTAGCTTCCATAACCTCTGAATGGTGTACCGTATGTCTTCTATGTTTAAAATATCGTGAAGATCATCAACGTTATCGTCATTCTTTCAACGTGTGTTCAATGTTAAATGGATAAGTCGAATATTTTACAACGATTATATTACTGTCGACAATAAATACCACGAAAATAAACTGCTCACTCGTTTCTTTTTTCCGCTACACGCTGCTATACAACGCTTATACAAGGGTCGTGGACTGTATAAGCAATTCAGTGAATAACTATAACAGATGTATACACAGGAGGCTTATACACTGTTTATTAGTAACGAATTTCGCGTAAATGGTGTATAAACCTTGTATAAAAGTTATACACCGTTTATTAGTAAGACGGTAAGTTTACAACTTGAGAAAGAACTAGGAGAATATCAAGGAGGTTTCAGACCCTGGAGGAGCTGTCCTGATCAGATCATGAGTCTTAAGTTGATAATGGACTATAACAGGAGAAGAAACAGAGATATGGTGATAACATTTGTAGATTTCAAGAAAGCTTATGATTGCATCCATAGAGAATCTCTGTTTAAAATCTTAAGACACCTTGGACTACACCCCAAATTAATAAACATGATAAAATTGACTCTCACCAATACCAAGTCAAAAGTGAAGTTTAGGCGTGAAACATCAGAGACATTTGAAATTAAAACTGGACTACGGCAGGGAGATGGGCTCTCACCACTATTATTTAACTGTGCTCTAGAAATGGTAATGAGGGAATGGTTTAGAAAATGTCCCCCCAAAATAAAGATTGGCCGAAAAATCAAAACAAATTGCCTGGGTTTTGCTGACGATTTAGCATTACTAGCAGTGGACATAAAAGAAGCAAAAACCCAGATATCAGAACTTCAAAACATTGCAAATAAAATTGGCCTCAAAATATCATTTGAAAAAACAGAAATTATGCCCCAAAAACCAACACAGCTAAAAGAAGTCACCATAAATGGTAATAAAATCAAAATAGTAACTCAGTTTAAATATCTTGGAGAAGTAATAACACATAACTTAAATGAAAAAATCTCAATCCAAGTAAGAACAAATAGATTAGCTAAAGCACAGAAATTAACATGGGATATCTACAAAAAGAAATGTCTATCAATAAATACAAAAATAAAACACTACAGCACAGTTATAAAACCGGAAGCTACATATGCAGCAGAAACACTCTTTTACCTGAATAAACAATCAAAGACTGACAGACTTCAGAAAATTGAAAGGAGGATTGGAAGAACCTGTATCAACAAAAAATATCAGAAAGATGGACAGTGGCGGTTAATACCTAACAAAGTCGTGTACAAAGAGCTAGAACCCATTACAGATACTATGCGTAAGAGGAGACTGGGATTCTTTGGACATATCATGAGGATGCAGGACTCGAGACTTCTGAAACAACTAGTACAACACAATCTCGTCTCAAAAAATACCACAACAGGATGTAAATGGATCAGAGAAGTAAGAGAGGATCTGAAGGAAATAGGCCTTACAACAGAAGACACCAAAAATAAGATAAAATTGAATACAAAACTCAAGAATACAAACCTCCGCTTTACCCTTACACAAAACAAACCAACAACATGCACATTTTCAACTGAGGAAAGGGCACGAAGATCGGAGCGTCTGAAGAAGTACTGGGAGGACCGCAAAGCCCGAACAATCCCTTCACAGAGACCTGAACGACGGACTGACTAAAGTGATCCTATGTGGTCATAAAAGAAGAAGAAGAAGAAGAAGAAGAGCTAAACAGCGAACAGCTGGTGGTAGTTCACCGTAGACAATGAGAGATGGACTGAAGCTGGGAAGTTAGGCGGGCTTGTACCTGATAGATACAGGTCAGTGAACGCCAGGGGGTTGCCTCTTGATTTGTGCTGTACCTTGGTGGAATAGTATTGTATCACATTGTTTCGCTCGCACTAGTTATACTTACAAACCACTTCCAGTTCCAAACCATGAAGTCGTTTCAAAAAATCGTGCATAATGTTTATTTAAAAAATCATTCACTTTCATTAATATTTGACACTTCTATTTCAAAATAACGTAATATTGTCTTGAATAGCCCATTTAGGTTTTTTTTAGGTTTTAAAGTCTCTTTAGTTATTTTTTGGTTTTATAAGATTCAAGTAATTTACTCCAGTGGTAATGAATTGGATAAGTAAGTTAAAATACTGCAGTTAGCTAGCAAGGAATAAAATAGTTTAAAGCCCGGGCAGCAACCAGCACAACATTAGATAACAAATAACAACTTCCACTTACATAAAACATTATTTCTGCATCTACTGACATTTTCTGGCATGGTTTCAGCCATTTTTATTACCTACCAGTGCTAAAGGCCACTTACAATTTTTCAACAGATGCTTTCTGTCTCGCTTGCTGACGAATTTCATCAGCGGCCTTGGAAAGATTGTATTCATGACAATCAAGTTTATGCTTGTGTTCACGCCCTCATGTCGTTGGCTTTATATTATTACCACTTTGGTTTTCCACTAATATTTTATATGAACTGTTTTTAATTAGAATTTTAATGGAAGTTTTAGTCTCCGGCAAGATTATGGTTTAATCATAAGACAGTTTTCCGTTAGCACATTTATATATATTGTATCACTTTTCACATTTTTATGTTCCGAATTTTAATAACTGACTAAATTTTTAACTTCCACTTTTAATTTAGTTGTATTGTTGATTGTGTTTAGGCTGAAGATGCCCTTAATTGAGGGCGAAACATGTCCCATGTAACTAAGAATCTATTTATGTAAAATATAAGTATTGAATAGGTGCAACAAATTAAAACACCTTTATTATTGTTGAAACATATCACTTAGTCAAGCAGCTTGTCTCCTTTCTCCCATACTCTTTTTTTCGGAAATCGCCCAGAACAAATCGAGCTGCTTTTCTTTGGATTTTTTTCCAGTTCCTGAATCAAGCAATCCTGGTAAGGGTCCCATACACTGGAACCATACTCTAGTTGGGGTCTCACCAGAGACAAATAAGCTCTCTCCTTTACATCCTTACTACAACCCCTAAATACTCTCATAACCATGTGCAGAGATCTGTACCCTTTATTTACAATCATATTTATGTGATTACCCCAATGAAGATCTTCCCTTATATTAATACCTAGGTATTTACAATGATCCCCAAAGGGAACTTTCACCTCATCAACGCAGTAATTAAAACTGAGAGGACTTCTATTTGTGAAACTCACAACCTGACTTTTATCCCAGTTTATCATCATACCATTGCCTACCATTCATCTCACAACATTATCGAGGTCTTTTTGCAGTTGCTCACAATCTTGTAACTTATTTATTACTCTGTACAGAATATCATCATCTGCAAAAAGCCTTATTTCTGACTCCACTTCTTTACACATATCATTGATATATATAAGAAAACATAAAGGTCCAATAATACTGCCTTGAGGTATTCCCCTCTTAATTTTTACAGGACAGATAAAGCTTCACCTACTCTAATTCTCCGAGTTCTATTTTCTAGAAACATAGCAACCCATTCAGTTACTTTTTTGCCTAGTCCAATTGCACTCATTTTTGCCAGTATTCTCCCATGATCTACCTTATCAAATGCCTTAGACAGGTCAATCGTGATACAGTCCAATTGACATCCTGAATCCAGGATATCTGGTATATCTTGCTGCAATTCTACAAGTTGGGCTTCAGTGGAATAACCTTTCCTAAACCCAAACTGCCTTCTATCAAACCAGTTATTAATTTTGCAAACATGTCTTATATAATCAGAAAGAATTCCCAAAGCTTACATACAATGGATGTCTAACTGACTGGCCTGTAATTTTCAGCTCTATGTCTATCACCCTTTCCTTTATATACAGGGGCTACTATAGCAACTCTCCATTCATTTGGTAAAGTTCCTTCATGCAAACAATAATCAAACAAGTACTTCAGATATGGTACTATATCCCAACCCATTGTCTTTAGTGTATCCCCCGAAACCTTATAAATTCCAGCTGCTTTTCTAGTTTTCAACTTTTGTATCTTACTGTAAATGTCATTGCTGTCATAGGGAAATTTTAATACTTCTTTAGTATTAGTCACCTCCTCTATCTGGACATTATCCTTGTAACAAGCAATCTTTACATACTGCTGACTGAATACTTCTGCCTTTTGAAGATCCTCGCATACACACTCCCCTTGTTCATTAATGATTCCTGGAATGTCCTTCTTGGAACCTGTTTCTGCCTTAAAGTACCTATATATGCTCTTCCATTTTTCACTAAAATATGTATGCTTGCCATCATGTTATCCTTCGCCGACTTCTTTGCTAGATTCAATTTCCTAGTAAATTCTTTCAATTTCTCGTTACTTCCACAGCCATTTCTAACTCTATTTCTTTCCAACCTGCACCTCCTTCTTAGTCTCTTTACTTCCCTGTTATAATATAGTTGATCTTTACCATTCCTTACCACCTTTAAAGGTACAAACCTATTTTCACATTCCTCAACAATTGCTTTAAACCCATCCCAGAGTCTGTTTACATTTTTATTTACCGTTTTCCACCGATCATCAATTATCAATTCCTTATTAAAAACTCCCTCATGCCTGTTTTATCAGCCATACGGTACTGCCTAACAGTCCTAATTTTAATCTGTTCCTTTCTTTCACATTTATTTTTAATTACCACAAAAACAGCTTGGTGATCACTAGGGCCCGGATTTTTAGGT
The DNA here is from genome assembly GCF_040414725.1 of Anabrus simplex. NCBI lineage: Eukaryota > Metazoa > Arthropoda > Insecta > Orthoptera > Tettigoniidae > Anabrus > Anabrus simplex. The sequence continues at coordinate 338,136,641 of NC_090271.1, read as the reverse complement.
TTTAAACTATTTTATTCCTTGCTAGTTAACTGCAGTATTTTAACTTACTTATCCATTTCATTACCAATGGAGTAAATTACTTGAATCTTATAAAACCTAAAAATAACTAAATAAGACGTTAAAACCTAAAAAAAAAAAAAAAAAAAAAAAAAAAAAAAAAAAAAAAAAAAAAAACAACCTAAAAAAAAAACTAAATGGGCTATTCAAGACAGTATTACGTTATTTTGAAATAGAAGTACCAAATATTAATGAAATTGAATGATTTTTTTATTAAATAAACATTATTCAAGACTTTTTGAAATGACTTCATCGTTTGGAACTGGAAGTGGTTTGTAAGTATAACTAGTGCGAGCGAAACAACGTGATACGATACTATTCCACTAGGGTACAGCCCAAATCAAGAGACAACCCCCTGGCGTTCACTGACCTGTATCTAGCAGGTACAAGCCCGCCTAACTTGCCAGCTTCAGTCCATCTCTCAGTGTGTACGGTCGACTACCGCCAGCTACTGCGCTGTTCACTGTTTAGCTCTATGCACATTATTATGCGACAGACTAAAATTAATTTTCCCTATAAATCAATTTATTATTGAAGGCAGTTTAAGAAGCTTACGCATCTCAGTAGTAGCGATGCCTAAAAGCAAGTCATCTCGAAGTTGGTTGATTCGCCAATGGATTGGTAACGATCCGTACTTTACTACAGATGGCAAAATTATATTTTGTCAAGTCTGCCAAAAGCAGGTAAGAAATTATTTAGCATAACTTCAATAAAAAAAATCCCCATTACTATAATGAAAAGTAAGTTTTTTTTCTATTTGCTTTACGTCGCACTGACATGTCTTACTGCGACGATGGGATAGGAAAGGCCTAGGAACTGGAAGGAAGCGGCCGTGGCCTTAATTAAGGTACAGCCCCGGCATTTGCCTGGTGTGAAAATGGGAAACCACGGAAAACCATCTTCAGGGCTGCCGACAGTGGGATTCGAACCCACTATCCCCAGATTACTGGATACTGGCCGCACTTAAGCGACTGCAGCTATCGAGCTCGGTAATATCCGTTTATGTCAAGCGCTGGTTTCGGCAAACGTGCCGTGGGATACGCTGACCATAGCTTGTACCGTCCGAGATGCTCTTCGCATTCTTTAGCCACGAGAAAAACAGGATGGCAAGTTTTTACTTCCTTTGCGTGATAGTGCGGCATATATGACCAAAGCTGGTGAAGTATTGAAGAGTTTCTGCCCTAACATGCTGCGTGTAACTTGCATAGGCCATGGCTTACACAGTTGGCTGAAGAGGTTAGAAATAATTTTCCATGAATAAACAGTATTGTTTTTTCTGTGAGAAAGGTGTTTCTTAAAGCTCCTAGCTGCATTCTCACATTCAAGGAAATGTTGCCTCAAACTCCTCTTCCTCCCAAACCCATAATCACTCGTTGGGGGACATGGCTCAATGCAGCCGTATACTATGCCAATCACTTTGAAGACATTAAGAATGTTATAAATTCTTTTGATGCCGATGATGCACTCTGCATAGTGAAGGCTAAAACAGCTTTCACGAACAAGAACGCTGTTTCACTTCCCTTCATTAGGGCACACTTTGCTGATCTTCCTGCAGCTATTGAGCGTGTTGAGTCGGCATCGTAGCCATTAAAAGATTCAATAGAAGTTGTGAACTCCATTTCGAAGAAGGAAATCAGGACCAGTGGGTGAAGCCTATTCACTCAAGCTCACTAAAATTCTACAGTGGAACCCTGGATTTCAGCAATGAACAGTGTGTCTGCAATACTTCAGGGAGAAGAAATTGCTGGCGAGGTACCATGGGGACCGAGAGCTATTGCTTCAATGAAGCTTGCTCCAAGGACTTCTTGTTGTGTGGAGCGTACATTTTCCTGCTATGAGAATATTTTGAGAGATAACAGAAAAAAGTTTTGCTCTGAAAAATCTGTAAATGTATTTATTTGTACAATGTAACAGCAAGTGAAAACTGTGTTCTGTGCTTCTGAAAATGATTCTTGATGCATTGGACGTAACAAAAATTTAACCTACATGAACCATTTATTGTATTTGGGCATAAATATTTTGTTATTTTTAATTTCAGTTTGTATGGTGTGTTTGAAATGAGTGGTATAGTTTTGTACTAGAGAGGCGTGAAGGTTACAATAAAGTACAAAAAATTTGAATGAATAGTATAACTTTAGTAATGATTGAAATGATCATTAAAAACTATTTCAGGAAGATAAAAACCTAAAAAAAACTATTTTGAGCTATTAAAAAACTAAAACGTGGTTTTTAGGAACCTAAAAATCCGGGCCCTAGTGATCACTAATACCATCTATTACTTCGGTTTCTCTATACAGCTCATCTGGTTTTACCAGCACCACATCCGGAATATTCTTCCCTCTAGTTAGTTCCATCACTTTCTGAAACAGCTGCCCTTCCCATATTAACTTATTTGCCATTTGTTGGTCATGCTTCCTGTCGTTCGCATTACCTTCCCAATTGACATTTGGTAAATTGAGATCACCCGCTACGATCACGTTCCTTCCTTATCAAATAATTCTGAATCAGCATCTGCGCTACCATTTCCTGGTCTGTACACTCCAAAGACATCAAGTTGCCTATTATCTTTAGAAATGAACCTTACCCCTAGAATTTCGTGCTTGTCATCTTTAACTTTTTCGTAGCTTACAAATTCTTCTTTCACGAGAATGAATACTCCCCCCCCCCCTACCTTTCCTATCCTATCTCTACGATACACCCTCCAGTTCCGTGAGAAAATTTCTGCATCCATTATATCATTTCTCAGCCATGATTCAACTCCTATTACAATATCTGGTAAATATATATCTATTGAATTACTTAATTCTATTCCTTTCCTTACAATACTTCTACAGTATAACACTAACAGTTTTATGTCATTCCTACTTGATTTCCAGTTCCCTGTTCCCTTAACACTCCTCCCTAGACCACCCTGTTTCCCTGAATGTACCTCCCTATTACTCTTCGGAACAAATTTCCTAACTTATATGTACCACTGTGGTTTAAGTGAAGGCCATCTGAGCGCAGATCTCTACCTCCAACCCACCTATTAGGATCTAGAAATTTCACTCCCAGTTTCCCACATACCCACTCCAAAGTCTCATTTAAATCCCCTATCACCTTCCAATCAGTATCCCTCCTACACAGTATTCCGCTGATATCAATCTCCGCTTCCTTAAACTTCAACCGTGCTGCATTTACCAGATCCTATACATCCCCAACTATGCTGCTACTTATACCTGCTTGTCTTACGTTGTTAGTACCAATGTGAAACACTACCACCTTCTCCTTTTCCTCCTCCTCTTCTACTTTCTTCAACATCTGTCTTAACCTAATTCGTGGATAACACTCTACCCTGGTACCCTTTCCTCCACACACTTTCCCGACATGTCTAACGATAGAATCCCCCATGACCAGAGCCTCAACCCTACCCACCTCATTTGATCCCCTCCCCCCCTGGTCAGTCCTATCTTTCCTGACAGCTGCAGAAGCTACTTCCTCCTCCCTTTTCTCTATCCCATGACCCTGTTCCACCTGTCTTTTCGTATCCACTACTCCACATTTCCCTTTCCTACCTCTTTTTCTCTTACTTCCAAACTTCTCGCAACAGTTACCTGTTCCTCATCTTCCCTCAGTTGTTCTACCTGCAGTGACTCATACCGATTTCTCACCGACACCTGTCCTGAATTTTTATCCTAATGGAGCCCTTAGCCTGCAATCTCCTTCCCCTTAAAACATTAGACCCCCTGTCTTTCACAATTCCCCACTTTCCTTCCAATCCCTCTTTTACACCTACTGTATCCTGTACATTGTTTCGAGGCCTACTTTCCTTCCTGTCCTGAGAGAATCCTAATTATCTCCGTCACGCTCTCCAACTCCTCCCTCATACTCCTTAATGCCTCGCCACACCCACAGTTCCTACACTCGCACTGTTTAGCCATTTTTTTACTAAATAATGAAAAGAAAAGGAAAAATAAGATAACTTATTCTGTGAAAAATAAAACTGAAAGGAAAGAAATATTGTCTAGGTTAGTTCACAAAGATCATACGACAGTAAGTTATTTAATATAGGCTACTACTATACTACTTAATTGTACTATTTTTATTCCTACAACATGCTAACACGATGAAAATTGCTGTTAATTACTGTAAACAGAATAATACTCAAGAATTACACAATTCTTAACTGCAGTTAAGTCTACCCTAATTCCAACAACAGAATTTTAGTATGAGAGTTACTATGGATACCACAGAAACGGTACTATACTATACCCATGAAGCCCATGAACAGAAACTGGCAAATAAGTTAATTTGGGAGGGAGGATTTACACAAGTAGTACAAGAACCGACTCGTCTCAATAACTTACTAGATGTATTCTTGGTTAAACCATGGGAAATTGTTGATAAAAGTGAGGTAATTGAAGGAATAGGAGACCATTAGGCTGTAATAATGGATATAGGACTGGTACCAAAAAGGCTTAATAAGAGGGTTACACAAGACAAGAAATTGTACAAAAAAACTAAAGTTGATGAATTTGGGACTTACCTTAAATCACAATTCAGTTATTGGATAAGTGAAGGGAGTAATGTGGATACACGTTGGGCCAAATTTAAAGGAATCATTTGGGAAGGAGAGAAAGGATTTGTACCTGTTAAGAAGGGTAAAATGACCTCAGACCCTGTTTATTATGCAATGGAAATAAGAAAATTAAAAAGAAAATGTAGATTAGTAAACAGGAAAATCAAAGGGGGTAGGGAGAGTAGAGAAACTAGAAAACAGCTAATGAGGAAACTCAATAGAGTGAAAAAGGAAGCAAAAGAGAATTATATGAATGGCATACTTCAAGAGGGTAATGACCACAAAGGGAAATGGAAAAAGCTGTATTCATATATCAGGAATCAAAAAGGAAAAGGAATCCAAATTCCTACAATGGTGGGAGAAGGGGGTGAACACTATTTAACAGATACTGAAAAAGTAAACCTATTTAGTAGGGAATTCAGAGATTCAGTAGATGATTGTCTGGAGTTGGAAACCGAAACAGAAGATAGAGAGGGAGAGACACAGAGGGAAACAAGAAGCTTCTCATTCACAAATGAGGATATTTTCAGAGAAATCCAACTGCTTCAGCAAGGAGAAGCAGCAGGAAGTGATCAAATTACTGGGGAGGTATTAAAGACAATGAGGTGGTACATAGTGCCTTATTTCAAATTTCTCTTTGACTATGTCATAAATAATAGTGTAATACCAAAGGAATAGAAGGAATCTATAATAATACCAATTTATAAAAGAAAGGGTGATAAAAGGAAACCAGAGAACTACAGACCAATCAGCCTGACCAGTATAGTTTGTAAAATACTGGAGAGTTTAATATCAAAGTGCATCAGAGGGATATGTGATGATAAAAATTGGTTCATGAGGAGTCAGTATGGATTTAGAAAGAAATTTTCTTGTGAGGCACAACTGGTGGGATTTCAGGAGGACATATCAGATCAATTGGATTCAGGAGGTCAGTTGGATTGCATAGCCATAGATCTTTCCAAAGCCTTTGATAGAGTGGAACATGGAATATTGTTAAAGAAATTTGAGGGAATAGGATTGGGCGTAAGGGTTACACGTTGGATAAAAACCTTTTCTAAATTCAAGGGTTCAGAAAGTCAAAGTAGGAAATAATGTATCGCAGGAAGAGAAAGTTTGGAAGGGAATTGTACAGGGTGATTAATTTGAAAGTACAGAACGGTGTGCCGAGAATTAGGCGCGCTGGGAAGCAGAGACAGTGAGCGCAGTGCCCGCCATGACAAGAAGCGGCATGATTACGCCTATAGAAATTAAACGAAACTGAACTCGCTGGCTACATAGATGCTCTGGAAAAATAAGTAAATGAATAAACAAATCAATCAACTAGGAAATTAAACTGAACTCACCAGTATTTGCAGATGATGCTGAAAGTGATCTTCAGCTGCAATGTAAGCTTCAGATCTTGTAATGCAATTTCGAAACACACTTTGTAGTTCATGGACACCGATAGAACGCACAGTGTTCCTAATTTCAGTTTTTAATTCTTCTGCAGTTCGAGGATTAGTCCTGTAAGCTTTTCCTTTAAAATTTCCCCATTGATAAAAATCACATGTGCTTAAATCAGGCGAACGAGGGAGGCCATAATCCTTTACTGTTGATCTGATCATCGAACATTGCCCATAACCGTCGCAGAGAGCTACGCGCCGTATGGGCCGTTGCACTATCCTGCTGGAAATAGCCGTACCTTTTCTCTTCTTCAGTCAGTTCAGCAAAAAAATGGTTTTAGAATGTTGTAAATATAACGGTCAGAAGTAATCGTGTCCTGAAAAATATATCGGACCGATAATTCGTCGGGCACTGATAGCGCATCACACACCCACCTTCACATCGTGCAGAGGTCTCGGCTGTAAAATGTGCGGGTTGTCTGTATCCCAGATTCTATTGTTGTGTGAATTGACATATCCACTCAAATGAAACCACGCTTCGTCATCCATAAAAAGGAAGTTCGGATCCACAATACCGTCGTGGACACTATTTATTAGCCAATTGCAAAATCGTATTCTTGCATTGAAATCTGTAGGCAGTATGTTATGGACTGAATGAGTCCGATAAGATCGTAAACGTAACAATTTTGTTGCATTACGTGCTGAAGAATGTGAAATACCACTTTCCTGAACTAATCTCCGAAGCGACTTATGTGGACTGACTTCGATTCTTGCCTGTATATCTTCTAACCTCTCCCGTGTGAGAGCTGTTCTCCTTCGCTTCTTTTTCTTATTGCTTACGGAACCAGTACTACGCCACTTATAAACGAGCTGATGCACGTAACGTTTTGATGGTACTGTCGCACCGGGAAATTGTCTACGGAATTTTCGAAGGCACCTTTTAACTGGTTTCTTCTTCTTGTGCAAATAACACTCGACCAAAAATATTCTTTGCTCTATAGTGTATTTAACCATCGTGAGAATAACCTCACAACACACCTTAAAAATCCAATATTTTCTATCTGAGGGACAGAGTGCTAAACAGCCGCGCACTGCAGTGAGCACTTTTTATCTCACCGTGTTGACAGAAGCCATATGGCGCTCGCTCGGGACTTCCCACGGCATGCGAGAAGTAGTCTGAACACTTAAATCATTCTCCCTGTATAATCGGTCAGTTACTTTTCTTAATATACGCAAATGGTTTAGGGAACAATATAACATCGAACATAAGATTGTATGCAGATGACATAATTGTTTATAGGGAAATAAATAACATTGAGGATTGTTCAGAATTACAAAGGGACCTTGAAAGTATCCAACAATGGGTTGAAGGAAATAATATGAAGGTTAATGGAGGCAAATCAACTGTTACAACTTTTACAAAGAGGAGCTTTAAAACTGAATTTGAATATACTTTGGATGAGGTAGTTATCCCAAAAGATGGCAAGTGCAAATACTTAGGTGTGAGATTTGAAAGTAATTTGCACTGGAAGGGTCATGTTGATGACATTGGGAAAGCATACAGATCGTTACATGTCATAATGAAGCTACTTAAAGGATGCAATAAAGAATTAAAAGAAAAAAGTTACTGAATAAGTGCATCATGAGATAAGGTTTTCTTTACATCTTCAAAGCATTTGTATTGTTTTCTTTTCACATAACAATGGAGCTTGAATGCTGTCAATTGCATCTGTATTTTCTTCACACATTCAGATACAGTTCCAGTTTCAATGACAATTTGAGGATGTCCTTCCACATCTTTCCATTGTGGCCATTTAATTCCATTATTAATTCTCTCCTTATCACAAATTACATTTTAAACAGAATTGCAGGCCGACTTAAACTTCTCACATATTCCTGACCTACAGTCAAATCGTTCAATATCACACACAAGAGTGGCTAATAAATCTTGTGCGCTACGTGGATATACGCCTGTTTCTTTTTCTACACTTTCCACTACAAACTGCATGTTCGCATGGTAACGACATACATATACATTATGGGTCATAGGGTCATAGAGGAAACATGAAATACAAATGGTGGGCGAAGCTCAAAAAATTTAGATTTCTTTATAACACAGTCAGGATATTCCTTCACAAATTCTTCATAAGCTTCAGCAATGGTCATCATCATTGTATGTTTCTTTACAACTTCTTTCTTGCCAGTTTGAGCATTCTTAATGGTGACTTTGTTTGGGTTTTTTTTCCTGGCTCAGTCCTGCTTATATCATCACGGAGATAAAACAGCACAACATTATCTTTTGTTTCTTCATTGAGACTTTTACCAGAAACTTTTCTGAATTTATGTAGTAAGTTCAATCTTTTCCCAATTTCAGGTAATTCATCAACGAACAGCTTTGCTACTACAGCTTTACGTTTCGCTGGACTGTTCGATAAACCTCTCTTCACTTTGGAAACTGCTTTCCCTAATGATCTGTTGCTCCTATATGAACCCTTTGTTGGAGATTGCATTGCTCGTCTCAAATGGTGATTTTAACGATTCTCTGTGCCACCTCTGTCTTATTCTATCTTGCTCTCGCTTTAGCTTTAACTTCACTTTATCACGTAGAAGTGCTTGTTTTTGTTTTTCCCTTCGTAATTGAAATATTTCTCGCTCTTGAATTAGGTACGCTTCATACTTTTCTGGATCCGGTTTAAGTTTTTCTCTAAATGCCCTTGACCTCTCAGTAGACGACATTACTGATTGATCTGCAACAATGTGAATTATTAGGATCCCTGCCTCGAATAAATACACACAAACTTGCATGAGGTGTAAAACAGTCACAAACAAAGTTTGTGATACTGTAAAATTATGGTCACACATGCAATACATTTCTAAGTATAAAACAGTTATGTTACAAAAATAAATTAGAATAATAAAATCTAGCACATGTGACTAATCTCACATTCGTCAAATTTCTCATTTAAGTCACTTTAATGCAACATAAATAAAAAGTTTTTTGATGGATGGGAATGTGAAATTTGATATTAGGTCAAGATCTCACAGTGCAATTTATTTTAAGTACAAAATATTAATGCTACAAACAAAAGTTTGTATAGTAATATGTAAACCATGTGGATATCCTCACTTCCAGAAAGTTTCATATTGATAAGTTAATTACTTTCCAGTGAGCATAAATAAAATCATGTTTTGTGTTGCGTGTGTGACATAAGAACATTATATTTTAATTTAGTGCCACGTACTTGTAAAGCTTACCTTATTTGCTCAAAAATTTCACAGTAGATTCCTGAATCTCTATATAGCAAGTCTGACACAAATAATAATTTAAAAGCCAAACAGCACATGATCAGGGTAGCCAAAATGTGAGGTGCCTTTTCCCTTTTTATCAGCAGTACTATTAAAGCTGAAGTCAAATATGTGTATAAAATAAATAAGTTAATATGTTAATGAAATTAACAGCTTATATGATAGAATTCTTCTGCTTTGGAATTTTACATATTACAACTACATTGAAATAAATATATTTTTTACCTGAGAGGGTCCTTTGACACGGAATGACCCATAACACATGGATAACTTCGACTGATCTATCATTTCAGAATTCAGTAACACGTGGTCAGGAATCTGAACAAGTACACGAATTAAGTTCCAAGTCCTGTCTCACGTATTAGGAAATAATCAATGAAATATTGTGAAAAAGAAATCAACTACAGACTATAAGACCACTCCAAAGAAATAATAAGAGTAGAAATGAAGAGCTACAAAGAACGTTGTCGACTTAACTTATACTGGAGTCATCAGTCGAACATTCTAGGGCTGAAATCCTTGCATTTCTCCATTGTTGGCGCCGGTCTATCGACTTGGAAATTCATGATGGAATGTACGTAGTCTCTGGCACGAACTTCCATCTTCTGGCGATGAATAATGTAGAGGCCCTCTTCCACGTTACACTCCCTGAAGATTTTGCTGAAACTTGTACAGAATAAATTAGGAAAAGTCCTGAGCACAATCCTGCAAGTTGCTATAGAAAGACACGTACTTTTATTAGTTATCTGATATTTTCGACATCTGTTGGTTAAACACTAATTATAGTCGTAGGCTGGCACAATTTTAAGTAAGAGCTGAACGCTGGAAATGTGTCCACTATCCCTGTTGATGGCAGTATCTCCACTGACGTTCTGCGATGAAGTAAGCTGAAGTCAACAGCAGTTAGACGTGTTCAAGAGGACAAACTGGGGCAAATATTCATTTATAGGAAGGGGAGTTGGGGATTGGAATAACACCACGGGAGATGTTCAATAAATTTCCAATTTCTTTGAAATCATTTAGGAAAAGGCTAGGAAAACAACAGATAGGGAATCTGCCACCTGGGCGACTGCCCTAAATGCAGATCAGTATTGATTGACGATTGATGAAGTGATAAGTGAGAGTGTGCATGCGTATGACTCGCTTTAAGTACCGTAGTACTCCACTCGTCGTAGGAAGTAGAGTCTGTGCAAGTACTGAATTCTTATCAGTTTCATTAATTAATTTCACATTATTTTCTGCCAGTATACCATTCAAATTAAATATAAATTCAGTTACTAATTATTACAATTCACAGGTGATAACATTAACACTGTCCAGTCAAATATCGTTATTGTACACCTTCATAATTACACATATCACGCCGTCGAAGATATTAAAAATATTTCCTTTGCTTTTAATCCAATACGACTGCACGCGAACATATTCTAGCTAATTTGATCTCTCTTCCACTTTTATTTTCATTTTCTGAGCCAGCTAGAACTTCCCCTTCAGGTTAGAAACAGCTCGCAGACTTGCTCAAGGACATGCGTGCCATGCCGACAAAGACTAGGCTTGTGACACACTGCTCCATATTCGACCAGCTGACACCAGCATACGGTCACAATAAATATATATATATATGTATGTATTGGAGAATACAGCGTCCAATGGAACTATCTCCAATGGAAGACAGTTTTCAAATAACACCCAGGGACCCTGTGTACCTAAGGAATGCTACTTTACTGTCCTGTTTACAATTAGACATTCTGTTTAGTAGAATTCTGTTCACCAATATCGTGTAGAATGTTAATAGTTGTGATTATTGTTACTCTGCGCTGCTGACGTAGATGTTAGGCCCGTTTAAACAAGTATCATCTTGTTATTGTGTATTTTGATTACTAACTTTCAGATATCAATGAATTTGTTTGTGTTATAATAATCCTTTTTCCATTCTTCTTATAAGCCATTCCCATATTTATTATGATTCTCTCCTTCCTTCATCGGAATCGATTGTAAGAAGGGAACTATCTTCCAAGAACAATCACTATTTTGGAAACTTTTGCCTCGCAAACATGGAATGTGGCAAATGTAGTATTTCAATTCAGTTTTTCATGCACCATGCGCATTATGTGCCTTTGATATCTTAGTAGTTGCTTGGAAGTAACCATTATTACAGGCTTTCCTACCTGCCAGATGCTTCCGTCAAGCATTGTTACAAATTTTCTGTGGTCAGAGAGATGGTAAAAGTTCCACACTTAATCTCCGTTGTATTTGTTTGCAATATTTGCTCAGTTTTATGTATTGCTGAATCTGTTAACTCGCACATTATCCTCATTAACTTATTACCAGGAGCCCTGTCCATCGTTAGCGATCACTGATGCTTTTGCCTTGAAGTCCTATAGTAGGTTCTAGCTTTTAATTTTCTGTATTGTACCTATAACCAACATTAATTTCTGTTATTCATACATTATTGCAGCACATGCCCCTCGAAGGTGATTATTTTGTGCAGCATCTTGCAGGTTACATTCAGTTTTGTAAAAGGTCATCATTCATGTAACATTTTTAAATTCATTGTTCTTTGTTGTGGTTTTAATTCTGGTTATTGTTTTATTACAGGATCATCTAGAGAACTTGAACTTGAACAAGGAAACTCCATGTCGTAGTTCAGTTGTCCCCGAGCGGTGCCTCAGGGAACATAATGCGATAGACACACCATCCAAATCGACAGCAGTTAAGAAAAGCGAGTTCAACACACCAGCAAAACCCCCACGTAAAAACTTACCTGCGACTCCTCGTAATGTTGGAACGCCACATTCTTTCACTCCTCGGAATAATACACCTGGATCTGCTGCAAAACGACCCATTGGCAGTGCTGCTCGTCTTGCAACTCCACATAGCAGGCCCCCTCTTATTATTTAACTTGACTACCATAAGCATTAGTTTACTATGTATTTATGTTTTTAGATTTTATTGTGGCAGATAAAAGATTTTGAAATTTTATAACCTATTTAAAACTATAATTATCTCAAGGTTTTCAATTTTGTAATCATTAAAATTATCTGAGAGATTTGCAGAAATTTGTAAGTACGGCTGTTGTAATAAGTTGCAGTTGGTTGATGGAGGTACCGCATTGTATTTATTCACCTAAGATACATACATTTTTTAAATTATTTTTTAAAATCGAGGGGGTGTTCATTACTGTAACAAAAATATGTAACAAAAAGACACATTAAAACTAGCAGTGTCAAATGTGAAATAATCAACACAATCATTAGTGATGTGGAAAACTTGAATATATGGATGGTCTGTCTAAAAACGAGTCATGGACAGTCTATTGATTACTAGCATCAGCTGTAATGCCTTACATTGTACCATAACTTGACACTTTCAGGTTTGATAATGGTTGATATAATATTTTGAAATTTTATAGCATATTTAAAACTTGACTCATCTCAGAGATGCAAAGAAATTTTTAATGGTGTGCTTTTTGGTTTTGTATTTTTTTATAAAAATGTGAGGTGCATATTTTGTGGGAGGGGGATTTGTAATGAAAAACTTGGACGACACATTAAAACTTGCACCATGTGAAGTGTGAAATACGGGAGAGCTATCGATAGTAACGTTGTAAACCAGTAGAAACTGTCTCGCTACAGACGAATGAATGGTCATTTGTTAACCAGCATCAACATTAAACATTACTAAGATGATTTTTGTCGTAAATGAAATGTTCATTAATTGGGAATTTTTTCCCCAAATTTTAAGTGGGAAATAGTAGTGTGTCCATTACGCAAAAACCAAGTAGGTGCAATCTTACGATTTCTGCAAATCTTGCAGTTTGAATAAACACCGTTTTGCATTTCTTCTAAGAGCATTGTACCATTTCATGATGAAGCACATGTGAATACATTTATACATGAAAGTGTAAACAGTTTTTCTCCATTTTATCTGATAGTCTATGTTGGATATATAAAGTAAAATCCTGTATCCTTGTTCATGTTGCTTCATAATCTAGCATTTTGATTAATTTTTTAGAGATTCTTATATTTTAAAATAGTCCTGAACAAAGATATGGGAATTAATATATTGATATTTTCCTACAAAAGATTTTTATGGCAATGTTAAAACATTCAGTTTTCTATTAGCTTTAAATTCTTTTTGTTCTTTTTATCTAGCATTATATCATACCCTTGACATTAAATTATATGAATATTCTTTGATTTTGAAAAACTTTTACTTCACATTAAATTACCTTAATACTCTTACTCAATTAAATTTCCACAAAGATTTGAAATAAATCATTTACTTCGTATAGCCTCTTCACACATTTCTCTCCCGTTTAAGAGCAGCATATGTGCGGGACCGTATCAGAGTTAAGGTGTTTGAGGTTGCGCAAAGTAAAACTTGTTTCAGATTTAGCACTAAATTTGTACAAAGTCGTAGTTCGCTTTGAAAACCATAGATGGCATATAAATGAACAGTCCCTTCCTGGACTCCCTGAACAGAGGATACATTCCAATGCTCTTTTTTTTTTAATAGTAAACACGGGCTTAAGCCAGGTGTGGTATTCTTGTGCGGGTGTCTAGTGAAGTGAATTACTGTGTTGCAATAAGATGAGTTACACACACATTATACGAAGTGAGGAAATTGAAGGCATACTACTGAACAATGAACTCATCCCTGATTTCAGTGATAGCAAAAGCAATTTCTATGATGATATACCAGACTCTGGGCAAAGTGAAATTCAACTCATTCAAATAACCGATCCACATCAGTCTGACTGCCCGTCTACAATCAAGTTCACTGGCCAGGTAGGATTAAATGTTGACATCGAAAATAGCAATGAAATTGTCTTTCGTCAATTTATTTGTAAATGACTATTTCCTTGAATATGTATGCTGTGATACAAACCTTTACGTGGAACAAGTTAATAGTATAGCACCGCGTCCATTCACTAAATATTCTATTTTTCAGACGTGGAAACCGGTCGACGTAAATGAGATGAAAAAGTTTTTAGGACTAATGTTCATAACCGGAATAATTCAAAAACCAGATCCGAAAATGTATTGGACAGAGGTCACCATTTACGGCTCGCCGATTTTGTTCAAAAACCGTGGCACGAACCCAGTTCGAAAACTTTAGCGACAGCGGTCATCATGAGGGTAATCCTGATAGGCTATACAAAATTAGGTTGATTCTCCAAAAGCTCAGCTACCAGTTTTCTGTTGTGTACACTCCGGATCGGGAAATCGCCCTTGATGAAGGAATTTTAGCTTGGAGGGGCTGCTTGCGTTTCCTAGTTTACAATCCAGGAAAAATGACCAAGTATGGGATTTTGGTAAGGATGGTGTGTGAATTCCCTGCAGGGTACATATGTAAACTGAAAATCTATGTTGCAAGTGGCATGAACATCCCGGACACTATATTTTACTTATTAGATGCCTACCTTGGCCAGGGGTATACAGTGTACATGGACAATTTTTACAATAGTGTAGGCTTAGCAAAGGAACTGCGTGAATGAGAGACGGCTGTATGTGAGACAATAAGACAGAATAGGGGACTTCTTCTGCCCTTCAACGAATTCCTTAGGAAGTTGAAAACAGGATAGGGACAATGAAGTACTGCTATGTTCATGGAAAGACAAAAAAGTAATTTCCATGGTTTCAACTGTACTTTCTGCAGAAATGGCTGAAGTACCAAACAGGTTTGGGGGGAAAAAATTGAAACCTGTAAGCATTATTGATTATAGTCAGTTTATGCACGCAGTGGATTCAGGTGACCAGTATTTGGCAATGTATTCATTCATGTGAAAAACAGTGAAGTGGCTGGAAAAAAATGTTTTTCTACATTTTACAGTGTACATTTTTTAATGCATTCAGGCTTTTCCTAAAATTCAGTAACTCAAAAATAACTTTCCTGACATTCATGCAGACAGTATGTAGAAACTTCTTACAAAACGGTGAACATGAAGAACCACCAGAAGCCGCAAATATTTCTGTGTTGCCAGTCCCATCTCGGTCTTCAGTAGACTCATCGGCATCTATGTGTAGTCCTCCGTTGCAGCCCCCTAAGCAAACTCCGGCTAATGATCCACCATTTCGACTTGATGGGAAAATGAAAGAGCATTTGCTTCATAAATTCCCAGGCATGAAATCGGTCAATTTCCCAACTAGACGGTGCAGAGTGTGCGCGAAAAGCAACATTCAGTGTGAAACCAATTGGTTCTGTAGAAAGTGTGGTGTGCCTCTCCATTCAGGAAAATGTCAAACCCGGTACCATAGCCTCAAGTACTACTAGTAATCACCCTCAAGGTATGTTGAAATTTTCAATGTTGTACCTACAATTGTTTTCATACAGTAACGTTTAATGTAAAATAGTGCACTATAGAGATGATGGGATTTAAAAAGACTGGGCTGGAGGTTTAAATCACCCGCTGAGGAGCTGGTGGTCAACATGTTAAACTTACTGAATAGTTCACTTTCTAAGAACCCATACACATTAATATGCATCTTATAAAATTTACTCAGTTTTCTAAATATCAAGGTCATGATTCTTCTGTTTTCAACCCACTCGCCAGGCTACTGGCTCTGGATATCTGGTTCGAGGCCTTGCCAACACATCCTTTATCTATTGGAAATAGCGTCCCTAAGAGAAAATGCTCATCTGCATTGTCTTGATTGTATGCAGATGCAAGAAGATAGTCCTATGACTTTAAAAGACTGTCCTTGCGCCTTGTTGCACATAGCGAAACTGAATCAAACAGGGAACTGTAGACGTGTAAATTGAAACGGTATATCCTAAGAGATGATTTGACCGGGCGAGTTGGCCGTGCGCTTAGAGGCGCACGGCTGTGAGGTTGCATCCGGGAGATCGTGGGTTCGAGCCCCACTGTCGGCAGCCCTGAAGATGGTTTTCCGTGGTTTCCCATTTTCACACCAGGCAAATGCTGCGCGGCTGCTTCCTTCCAACTCCTAGGCCTTTCCTGTCCCATCGTCGCCATAAGACCTATCTCTGTCGGTGCGGCGTAAAGCAACTAGCAAAAAAAAAAAAGAGATGATTTGAATACTACTTCGCCCATGGCAATACGTGTCGTGAGAGTGGCTTCAGTAATATTTGGCATCTGTTCCTTGACATAGTTGTTCCATAGCAGAAGGGAGGAGGATTCATATTCCTGAGAAGGGTAATCAGTACCACCGTCTTCAGCTCCATGATGTTCGGAGGTACTACAGTTGACTCCAAGTTCAAAAGCTGTCATATAGTTGACACCCTCATATGTAGTACATGTTGTGTCAGTAGACTAGTAAATTTGTAGAACACTGGGTAATTCTTGGAACAGCTGCTCATTGATGACGTTGACAGCTTCATTTCTTGGAAGACGAATTGCTCTTTGACACAGCAATGTGAATGTAATGTATATTGGGTAATTATTGAGCCTTACCCTTACGTGCAATTTGAAGTGTTTATTTGCAGTGTGGTTGCAACTAAAAGATAAGAATAACAAAATGAAATGAATATCAGGTAAATATGAAATAAATAAATGAAACGAAGAAAAAATTAATGAAGGCAGGGTTTTTACATGTGTAAAGATTGAACTAAGAAAGCACCTCTGTTAACAATTTCATCTCTGTGCGCCGTCGATTTTGCTGGGCATTGCACGCATACACACCAACCATTCCGAATATTGCAAACTGAATATGGCTCCTTGTGTCAGGGACTGAAAATGGTTCGTTAACTAGTATTGCTTATTTTATGTATGTTGCCTAACGACAGTGAATCTATTCATTTAATCCTGGTGACAGCATGATGGATTGTCATATCCCAGCACATGTTTTCTGCCAGTTTTTTGTTCATAACTCACCAGCGAAGGTGAAAATTAAAAATTTGGTTTATTTCCGATCGCTGTGTGGCATAGATTTTGCTGGACATCACGCACTGACACACAGACATTTTCTTTTTTTAATTATTATTATTATTATTATTATAAGATAGTACATCCAGGAGAGATCTTGCTATATTATTTATCAAACCACCCTCTTGCAATAACAAAAAAGATCAAATAGTTGTACCTATTCAGATACTAGTTTAGGCCCTTATTATTGTTATAGTCACTGTAATCTCTGATTCCTGTAACTTTAGGGCTTTTCAAGGCTGTTATAATATTATGACATACCTGTAAAAAGCACACTATTAAACAAAGAATGTAGCGTTTTGTTCTTGAAAGAACATACTCAGATTATATCAATCTCACTTTTTTCAATGAATATTGTTTAGAAATGTAGAAACATTTCTGTTCAAATTCTCTTTATATCCTTTAATACTCTCAAGAAATCATCTTAATGAAGTGCTCCAATAGTACCCCCTCTCTCCTTGCTACTCCAACAAAGAGTGCAGTGCGGTGTAATGCTCTGTCATTTGCAGGAGGCCAGCTGGATAGTTTGTCCACTGCGTCATGATCTGTTGAATTCGACAGCTACTTTATTATTTAACCAACACAAATTCCAAGGTAAAGTTCAGGGGAGAAGTGTCGAAAGCTTTTACAATTAAAGCTGGCATTGCAACAGTTCAGACACCGTTACAAAGATCCCTCATCAGTTATTATTCATGCTTTCGACTTTCTGGAAAGTCGGGCAATTAGGGAAAGGTTAGGGAAGCATTAAATAACTGTTATTACTTTTAAAATACAATGAATCAAGAACTACATTAATTTACACTATATTACAAAATTATACTAAGTGTACATTTACTATACTTCAACTCTTATTCAATAAGTACTGCAAAAGTACAAAACCATATGAAGAATACTTACGTGAAATATTTTAGGTTAGAACTTTGGGCAGTAAGGTACTGTCATCTAAGGTTCAATATTGTGTGAATGTTGTCATGGCATTCTGTATGTGCTGCCGGTCAGTATATCTCCAAAAATATCACATAGGAGGTTTTGTCCCGGCAACGACAGTATACATAATACTAACCTTGTTGTTAAGATAAGTCTACCACTTTCTTAAAGGTTACAGAAATTTGGGGGTTATGAACTTCATATTGTTGGTCAGTATTGAACTGAGATAACATATAAAGTAGAGTTTTCCACCTATTCAGTACTAAGTTGTATTTACAGTACATGGGACTGGTTTCAACCCTACTCAGGGTCATCATCAGCCATATTAAAACATACAAAATATTTGGCGAAATCCTAAAACATGTTTTCTAGCAGTAAGTCTTATAAAAATATAATTTTACAATATGAAGTGTGGTTGAAATGTTGCAAATGAAAATGAAATATTACGTGTGATGTAGGCGAGTAATAGTTGCCTCCCGCAAATTTCAAACATGCCTGATGATGACCCCCCGAGTAGGGTTGAAACTAGTCCCATGTAATGTAAATACAACTTAGTATTGAATAGGTGGAAAACTCTACTGTGCATGATTTAAATGGTACCGAAATTTGCCTTTAAGGGTTACATTTTATTTTGATATTTTTATTATAGATATTTAGTAATTCATTATAGATATGTTCTGCAAGGTCTCTTTGTATAGAAAAATGTATCGTGATTGGATATATTATGTTAATTTTCTATTAAGTAACTTAATTTTTCTCTGCAGGTTAATTTAGAATATGACATCAAATGACCATTGGTTAAGCTTAGGGTCTACCATTTCACAAGCTCATTGCAACAGTTGCATAAAATTTCAAATGTATATAAAGAAAAATATCATTTAATGGAACTGCCGCATGTGTCTGTGAGTGTGCGGGTGGATGATTGGTAGAATGAAAGGAAGTATGCGAGCACAGGAATGATTGGCTAACTGTCGATAGACACAATGAACGAGCAGTAGGAAATTATATATATATCTTGCACAGTATTTTGTAAACTATGTAAATATTGTAATTGTAAATAACATCTAATCTTAAGATAGGTCTAGGGAACATTTTGTGCATTGAGGTGCACCCTTTTTCTCTAGACCTTCCATATTTCTGTACAGAAATGTGGTAAATAAATAATACTAATCTCTGGTGAGCTGATTTCCATTTATTCATAATTATTTTATTTGTAGTTAGGTAAAGTACAGATAGTAATCATAACAGCGTTATTGGAAGACGTGATAAAATTTTTAAAATATGTATGTTGGCGTGCATGTTGCCCAATACCCGTCACGTGTCGCTTCCCCAGTACCGCCCATAAAATTAAATCATCACATAATTACAATATTGGATTTTCTTGCTTTCCAGGCTCTATATAATAGAAGGCAAAGCTAAAGGGAAATGGTTACCAGAAAACATCAATGAGGCATTTCAAATGGTTATTGTACCGGTTACGACCTGTACATAAGTATTTTTTGAGCATAAGTTACATTTATTTACCACGCGTAATGTTCCGAGCGCGGATGGTTTGTTTACCAACAGCGAGGACCAGCTAGCGAAGTGTATGACGACTGTGAGCTGTGACGTAGCCACAGGGGCTAGCTAGGCCGCCCGCTCGTCTCAACACGTGTTACCAGCCTTGACTGGTATTTTCTGGATTCCACGTCACTTGTTCTAGTGAGTTCGATGGAGAAAATTTGGAAATTTCTATAATAATTGTGCTAGCGAATCAAGCGATATGTCATCTTGTTTGGGATCACCTAAACATCCCAATGCTCGAGTTTCAAGCAAATCCATCGAGGGATTCGGGAGATATTCAATCAAACCGTATTATGACGTAGACATCCCGGATTGAATAAAAAGGGGACCTACTGTAGCCTATTCACACAGTCTCAGCTGAGTAGCCAGCGAGGACACTCTTGCTGCTACTATCATCGTGGAACTCTGTCATTATGCCAGAGTGGGAAGACGATTCTTCCAAGTTTTATTAAGTGGACTCATAAGATTTCGAGTGTTGCAGAAATTTTTCTAAGTCTTCGTAATTGAACTTAGAATGTTTACAAGTGTTCATTGAATGGACTTGTATTATTTGCGTGTCTTCGAAGTTGGAATTTTTCTAAGTGTTAATTGATTGGACTTGTATCATTTACGTGTCTTCGAGACTGAAACTTTTCTAAGTGTTCACTAAATGGACTTGTATTATTTACGCGTCTTCGAAGCTGGAACTTTTCTAAGTGTTCGTAAAATGGACTTGTGTTTTTTTTACGTGGAATATTTGCAACTGTTGAGAAACTCATTCTTCTAATAGACAGTGATTGATCAACATTGCTAGTGATGAACTTTAACTTTCCAACGGCTCTAAACAAAGTCAGGATTTCACTCGCATTTACACAAAGACTTGTACATTTGCCACTGTTGGTTTAAAGGACTTATAAATTTCGTCAGTGAATTTATTTATGTGAATGGACTTGTGTTTTCGTCAGTGGTCACTCAAAGACTTTATGAATTTCACCAGTGGTTAACTTTAAATATATTCAGATTTCCAAGTGAATGGACTTGTATTTTTTCGTTCGAGTTTAGGCAAAGACTTGCACCTTCGCCAGTAAGGAACTTTGAGTTTAACTATAATTTCACAAGAAGGGACTTGTGTTTTTTCGTTGCCAAAAGTTATACAGGGAAGGGGATCTTCCTAGTGATGAACTCTAAAATTATTAATACCACTCATATCGTTTTAGGAGTGTTGGAAGTCTTGATGTACAATTATCAAGATCTCTGCTTATAAGTTGATCATCCAAGGTGTTCATGGACTCAGTGCTACTAGTGATCTTGGGAACATCAATCCTCTCAGTCTCATTAGACTGAGGTAGTACGTGACTATCTACAACATCGCCTGGATCATCGGGGTTCAACCTGGGCTTCAGAGTTCGAGACATCTCTAACTCGCCGTCAATCCAGACAGTCCAGCTGCCTCTATCTGGAGTCCCTGGAATCCCTGGAGTCTTCTGGAGCGTGCTTCAACCAGCTTGGCTTGGTGAGCTGGAGAACCCAAGCCATACTATTGGAATACGAGGAAGACAGTCCATTTCTACTTAGAGGTGATGTGCAAATTCATGACTTATTTGAATAAACTCTTATACAATCAAAGTTTTTCTGTAGATAGGACCCTACCTCCTGTACCGAGCCCTAGCTACAATTAATCCAGTTTTGCCCTGAGATCTCTATTTCATGCCCCTATCAAATTTAATCTGAGATTTGGGCTCTTTTACTGGTACATTATGGAAGGAAAAATTAAGCATCAGAGAAGCTTCAATGCAGTATTCTACTCCAAAAAACACATTGGGAGATAGAGTAAGAGGAATAAGAACTGGTGGCAAAGTGACTGACTCTACAGACAGGAAGATTTAAAAGGACATTTTTGGAGGAATTAAAGGCTCAGCTTGTTGAGCAGGGATTAATGCCAGTGAACAAGGAAGAGTTTGTACAATTTTCTTTTGCATTGGCTGAGCACATGAAAATTACCCATCAGTTTAATAAAGATAAAAGAACTGCACTGAAGTTTGGGACAGTCTGGTGCAAAAAGGAATTGGACAGGGATTAATAAAAATGATTATGGCAATGTACAAGAAATGTTGTAGTTACGTGCTAAGTTGGCACTCGGAGGCGAAACGCTGGCAACCAGGAATGAGTTAGCTGAAAATTTTATAATGTCCAACAACGGACCATTTATATTGGCATTATAAATTTACTCATTTGGGACAAATATTTCAGGTTCCCTATGGGAATCAACATCTATATCATCTGATGGCCAAGCAGGCATCAATTTTTGGTAATGAGACAGTCTCTCATAGTGCATTGGCACTGCCATTGGCTCCAAGTAGCCTGCGCAATGGCCTCCACGGTATGCACTGGCCATTAGTTAACTTGATGCACTGGCCATGCATCTTGGTGGGTGTGCTAAGTACCAACTGATGAGCCCAACTTCGCACACGGGGGCAAAACACTGGCAACCAGGAATAAGTTAGCTGGAAAATTTATAATGTCCAATAAAGAATCATTTATATTGGTATTATAAATTTACTCATTTGCGACAAATATTTCTGGTTCCCTGTGGGATTCCTCTATATCAACGTCTTAACATGCCATCAAATTGAGACAGGATCTAAAAGATGAACGGTTTTTAAATTCCGCGCAGTATGACGCAAGTGTAAGCATTTCTTTCATCCAATGGGGTGTATTTTTCTGAAGTGATTATCCATAGTTTTCGTGGGCTTAACAGTTTCCTGAAACTCCTAATGTTTAACCCCTCATTCAATTTGGCGGACATAGTATGCCAGACGAGCTATAAAGTTGGAATTTGGCAAAATTATATCTTTTGGCCTGTAACCAACAGGAAATATTCCAAGATGTTCAAATGTTTAACATTAACATTTTACCCCCGAAAAATATTGATATGCAGAGGCTTTTTAATGACTGCACAGACCTTCATTTCGGGGTAATTGGTGGCTGAACGGGAAGTCATATCGCAAAGCAGATAACACAATCGCGCTCAATTTGAAGTAATCTAAAACTTTGGTTCTATGACTTTGTGTTATCTCTATTTTTTATACTGTACACTGGATAGATTTGGATTTCTTGTTTGTAGGTAAATTTTGTACATTGTATACATTTATTTTATAGTTACACACACTTGTAGGAAAGATTGAATCATCATATTCGGCACGCACATTGGCACAAAGATTGGCCGTATGTGAGCCTAATTTTATGATTTTAGCTGCCACTTAAGTATGCAAAAAATAAACCAGTATGTGAGAACTGTACCCAAATTTCACCCTATTGAATTTTTCTAAACCATAAATAGAGAAGATAAGAAAAAAATGTCATCAGACCAGCCATGTATGCCACTAAAAGCGCATCTGATGGCGTAATCAGTTTGTCGATATGATACACCGTTCAACAGCAGTCTAACTCGAAATGAAGTTCAGCCGTTATAAACGTGCATATTGTTTTATGTATATGTGGGGGGGGGGGGCAAGGGAAGTCAATTTGTAGCAATCTAGAAAGGGGGTTGTCATAATTAAACTCCCCAAATTGATAGTGACTCAGTAGCAGAGGGATCTGCAATTGTAATCAAAGCTCCCTTTGACTGTGACTTGAAGTAGAAAATGGGGCCTACCATTATAACTCCATTCTAACATTAGTAAATCGGGCCTGATATTGTAATTATAAATCCCCTTCTCAATTCGAATGGCAGTAGGCAAGAGAGCCTCCAATTATGGCCAATATTCCCCTACCCGATTGTATCCATCAGGCAAGATTTCCTGCAATGTAAAAAACATTCCCTAAGCAGATTGTGACTGGTAGTAGTCAGTGTCCTGCTATTATAATCAAAACTCCCCTACTCAAATGTAACTGGCTGTAGGAGAGATAATGTGCTATTGTGAGTATTCCCCAGCTTGACTGTGCTTGGCACTAGGAAAGTTTTCCTTTCATTATAATGAAGACACACCAATTCTATTGTAACTTGTTGTACAAAAGGGGGCTTGCTATTATAATGAAAGCACCCCAACTCTATTGTGACTGGCATTATGCAAGGTGGCCTGCCATTATAATCAAAACACCCAATCTCAGTTGTGACCAACAGTAGGGAAAGTGCCATGTCATTATAATGAAAACTCCTCAACTCTATTTCTGAATGGCAGTAGGCATGTGAACAAGTGGAAGCAATGCCAGGACTCAGCTGAGTGTCCCATGGTCGCCAACCCACGCTCCGAAGTTTGGATCCCCCTTCAGTCGCCTCTTACGATAGGCAGGTGATACTGTGGCTGTTATTCTACCGCCCCCACCCACAGAGGGTGTTCAATCTTGGTTATGGGTGGATCTGAACAGTTCTTGTATAATGTACATTTTGTATCTTGTTCAGTACTTAATCAAAGAAGTCATCAGGTAACATTTAGAATAGTTCAGTAGAGCAAAAGTCGCTATACATTGCTAATTTACTATCAGGAAAGATACCACGAGGTGGTAAAAAGTCCCGTGAAGTCCAGTTTTGTTAACTTGATATATGAATGGATTCAGATTAGAAACACTACAGTGAGCAGTACTAGCATAAGGCAAGTCGTCATTGCAGTCTTCCTCCATTCTTTCTTCGTTGGAAAGAACAACTTCAGCCCTTGCAGCAAGGTGCCTATGACTCAGGTTCTCTATAAGTCCTCCATTGCCATCTGCAGAATCTTCATCCGAAAGGGAAGTAGGCTCTGTAGGTTCTATGTGAAGAGTATCTAAATCATCTTCCCTTTTTACGTCTCCAAGAATTTCTGGCAATGTCAAGCCCCAAAAATAAATGTAACTCTATTCAACTATGATTTCCTCCCATATAAACTTGATATATCCTATTACCACATATAGCAATATGATAGCATAGCATCCCACAACCCGACTGAGGAGATCGGTGGTTCTTCCACCAGTGGCACCACAATCGCCTGAGACTTGTCATAACTGCGCATGATATTTTTGTCAAGTTATTGGAATTTATATTGCTCTCCATTGTCACTCTTAAGAGATTTATTGGTGTACTCATTAGTGAATAGTAGGAGCATGGCATACGTTCGAAAACATGTTCCGCTATTTTTTTTTTTTTAAGAGTATATAAGAAAACATAAAGGTCCAATAATACTATCTTGAGGAATTCCCCTCTTAATTATTACAGGGTGAGATAAAGATGCACCTCCTCTAATTCTAAGAGTTCTATTTTCTAGAAATATAGCCACCAATTCAGTCATTCTTTTATCTAGTCCAATTGCACTCATTTTTGCCAGTAGTCTCCCATGATCTACCCTATCAACTGCCCAGTGGCGGCTTGTGAAAAAATCGCCCTACATGCTACAAAAACCGCTAAATACGCGGTTTTCAATCTGCATCTTGCCATGATGAACAACTCACGAGTTACTTCAAACTTGTTAATAATAATAATAATAATAATAATAATAATTTTAACAGCTTTCCGCACATTTTATAACATAGAACAAACAAAAACAACATTAATTTGGAAGCAGGAATACTTCGACAGTTGTCTACGAGATAACTTATTTCTTTTTATTATTATTTGTAAGTTTCATATTCCGTATTTTTCTTGTCTATTACATAACTTATTTCTTTCGTGAAAGATTGTTTTTACTCACCTAATAGTGAAATACGAAGTCCATACGGCGATCTTTCTTGCTGCAAAACTTGTCGATCACCTTCTGGTTGAAGTTCTTTATTTGAGATGAACTTTTTCTTGATTGATAGCATTACTAATGCATTCAACCGTTCCTGACACATAGTATTTCGAAGGAACGTTTTAGTCCTTTTAAGACTCGAAAAAGCCGGGCTGAGTGGCTCAGACGGTTAAGGCGCTGGCCTTCTAACCCCAACTTGGCAGGTTCGATCCTGGCTCAGTCCGGTGGTATTTGAAGGTGCTCAAATACGACAGCCCCGTGTCAGTAGATTTACTGCCACGTAAAAGATCTCCTGCGGGACTAAATTGTGGCACCTCGGCGTCTCCGAAGACCTTAAAAAGTAGTTAGTGGGACGTAAAGCAAATATTATTATTAGACTCGAAATGCATCTTTCCGGTTCTGAAGTTGTCATTGGAATTGTAATCAAAATCCTGAGCAATTGTGTTATTTGTGCGAAGGTATCTTGCAGTTTGTTCTTCGGGATCAGTTGAAGCAAAGGAACTGCACCATCAATTTCTCTGAAATCAGTCCTTTCATACAGAACGCTGAGGTCAGTCATCAGTCTATTCTTGTCTGGGAGACACTATAAGTCACACAGAGTGTTAACTCCTTTTACAGGGAACTGTTTTGAATATTGGCTAAAATTCATCGAATCTAATAAATTTGCAACCTCTAAATAAGAAACGGACTCAAATCTACGATCTAACTCTTCAGTGATTCGATCACAAACATCCTTAGCATCAGCCGTCCTGTAGGATTCCGTTCTGCGGTTTTTGCTTTGTGGCATTTCTGAAGAATCTTCATTTGCTATTTTATCGACAGAATCCCTGACTGAAGCAAGTCTTCTTAAAAATGCCAATAGCATTTCCTATTTTTATTGCATCTGTCGATCTTGCTTGTAGCTGGGAGTACAAAATATCCACATGAGAGGAGGACAGCCAAAATAAGAACTCTTCGTCCACGTGCTTCTTGAACTGTTCTTACAGATTTTGACTTTTCCAGGTCCAGAAAGCATTGCAACAAAGCATCTTTGTTTTCATGCACGACATTTGACGGTTCTAGACTTGAAGTTCCACCTTGTTGATGAACATCCTGGAATTCTTCGTGCTACCACTTTTTCCAAAGCTGCCATACGTTGAGGAGATCTGGAAAAGAATGCAGCAAATGCAGATAGGCTGCAGAAAAATACGCCCACAGCTTGATTTTGAGAGGCCGCGTGTCCTAATACGAGGTTGAGCTGGTGGGTGTAGCAGTGAATGTAATTGGCTAGGGGATAGTAAGCTTCAATTTTCCTTTGAACTCCACCTCTTTCACCACTCATCACAGGTGCTCAATCGTAAGTTTGGGCGATTATTTTATCTGGATTAACCCGAAAAATACTATTGACCTGCTGCAGTATGCACTCAGATATTGCATCTGCAGTTTGTCTGTCTGTATTGAAGGATCCCCAAAATCTTTCAAGTGATTATCCATTTAATACATATCTGAACACAGTTGCTAACTGTAGCTCTTCAGAAACGTCAGTTTCATCTGCCATGATAGGAGTGTACTTAGTGTTATGTATTGCCTCCAGTATCTTTTCACGGCAGACTTCCAGCATACAGTCTAGTAATTCATTCTGGATGTTTTTTTTATGTGCCCGTAAATACCTTATTGGATTTCGTGTGTTCCTTAATGGCACTGTCTAGACTGCTCATGAAATCAACTAACCCCAAGAACACTCGTGGATTTTCAGATATGGAAGACTCGTCATGACCACGTAAAGCTAGTTCAATTGCCCCACAAAATTTTATACAATCAATGATTTTAGACAAAATATACCCATTCTTCTCTATTTCTGCATTATGTCTCTTCAAATTGTCGTGATATGCCCTACTAAGTTGTGTCGCAATATTCACATTTCCTAGAGCACTTTGGTCCCCTACATTATTGATGTATTTTCTGCTCGACAAATGCTTATTCATATACTTGTTGAAATGCCCCCGATCCTTCACACCTTTCGTACTCCAGATATCATTATTTCCAAATAAGATGCAAGGAAAACAAAACATTTCTTATATCACAGCGACATATCCAACTGTTATAGTCGTAAACTGTACAGTTGAAATGCTTGATATAACTGGAATTTTGCCCTCTTGAAGTCTTCTGAGTTAAATTTAAGACTGGAGTTGGACGACCTATAATTTTTATGTTCACTTTTTTTTCTAATATTCTCCTAGAAAATGGTTCTTTCATCAAACTGTCCACATTATTCGTGCTGTATACTCACTTCCCGAATAAGATCATGGAAATATAGATCCTCACTAAGAACACTAGTTCAATTTCACTTGATATACACTGTAGTGGATAAATAATTGGATAAATCTCCGTATGAACATTAGCACTAACACAGTGATAGAAAAACACGCACCAACAATATAACCGCGAGATCAAACACTGCACAAAGCAACTGAAAGTGCTGCCAACTGAATCATTGAGACCTCTTCTATTACCAGCATAAATTACATTCTAATATGGGATAACATTTAGGTTCAGTCCAAGATTCTTTGACTCGCATACAAATTCCTTATTTTTGACACAAAAGGAAGATGGATATTTTAATAAGCATTGGTTGATTGCCTTAATAACAACGTTATGTTTGCGATAGATTGCCCCCAGTTGCGCTTTACCGTTGAGCCCAGACGATGCTACTCTCTAGTGGCAGAATCACTTATCACATTCAACATCAGGGTAGCAAGGAGGCATCGAGCACTTCTACCCACTTGCGGGAGGAAAAGTAACTATAGACGGGATCGGTGAAAGTTGATCCCAGTTGATGGTATATCCCACCAGCTAAGGGGAGTGTTGCAAGCTTGGCTGCGCCTGCATATCGTTTCCTTCAGGCTACACGCCAGAGCTCATTTCACAAAAGCACAAGCCAGGTTCCCCGGGAGAACGGCGCTAGGTGTTCGACAGATCTCATCCTGATTTTCACAAAACACAAATTCATACTGTACTCAAAACAAAGAAAAGGCACCGGGATAATTGTACTGAATAAAGTTAATTCCTTAAAGTTCCAAGCTACGTGCTGGAGCACGGTAGCACGTATTGACCGGCCGCCACTGTAACTGCCTTAGATAGGTCAATCACAATACAGTCCAAATGACCTCCTGAATCCAGGAGGTATTCTTTATCTTGCTGGAATCCTACAAGTTAAGCTTCAGTGGAATAACCTTTCCTAAACCTTTCTATCGAACCAGTTATTAATTTGGCAAACATGTCTAATATAATCAGAATACTTTTCCAAAATATACGTGCAATGCATGTCAAACTGACTGGCCTGTAATTTTCAGCTTTATGTCTATCACCCTTTCTTTTATACACAGGGGTTACTATAGCAACTCTTCATTTGGTATAGCTCCTTCGTGCAAACAATGATCAAATAAGTACTTCAGATATGGTACTACATCCCAAGACATTGTCTTTAGTATATCCCCCAAAAACTTATCGATTTCAGCTGTTTTTCTAGTTTTTAACTTTGGTATCTTACTGTAAATGTCATTGTTATGGATCTATTAAAGAATTTTACATAGTTTCTTTAATAGATTCAGACAAGTTAATACAGGATCAAATACCTATTACGGTTAAGCTTATCAGCAGTGTCATTGTAATCATAGGTAAATTTAATATTTCTATAGTATTAGTCACCTCCTCTATCTGGACATTATCCTTGTAACCAACAATCTTTACATACTGCTGACTGAATACTTATGCCTTTTGGAGATCCTCACATTCACACTCCCCTTGTTCATTAATGATTCCGGGAATATCCTCCTTTGGAACCTGTCTCAGCCTTAAAGCACCTATACATACTCTTCCATTTTTCACTGAAATTTGTAGGACCACCAATTATGCTTGCCATCATGTTATCCTTAGCTGACTTTTTTTGCTAGATTCAATTTCCTAGAAGGATCCTTCAATTTCTCCTTACTTCCACAGTCATTTCTAAGTCTTTCCTTCCAACCAGCACCTCCTTTTTATTCTCTTTACTTCTGTTGTAATATAGTAGATTCTTACCACTTTAAAAAATACAAACCTGTTTGCACATTCCTCAATAATTGCTTTAAACCCATCCCAGAGTCTGTTAACATTTTTATTTACCATTTTCCACCGGTCACTTTTTAAAAACTCCCTCATGTCTGTTTTATTTGTCATATGGTACTGCCTAATAGTCCTACTTTTAGTACGTTCCTCTCTATCACATTTATTTTTAACTACGATAAAAACAGCTTCGTGAACACTAATACCATCCATTACTTCGGTTTCTCTACAGAGCTCATCTGGTTTTACCAGCACCACATTCAGAATATGCTTCCCTGTAGTTGGTTCCATCAATTTCTGTATCAGCTGCCTTTCCCATATTAAATTGTTTGCCATTTGTTGGTCATGCTGCCTGCCGTTCTCATTACCTTCCCAACTGACATTTGGTAAATTGAGATCACCCGGTATAATCACATTCCTTTCAATATACTTTCCCACATAGCTGATTACTTTATCAAATAATTCTGAATCGGCGTCAGCGCTACCCTTTCCGGGCTTGTACACTCCAAAGACATCAAGTTGCCAATTACTTTTAGAAATGAGCCTTACACCTAGAATTTCATGTTTGTCATCTTTAATTTTTTTGTAGCTTATAATTCTTCTTTCACCAGAATGAATACTCCCCCTCCCACCAATCCTATCACTATGATACACATTCCAGTAGGATGCTAAAGGGTTTATTCTGTCACCTATTCAATACATATAAAATTTAATCATTTAGGAATTTATTATTAATTCCATTTGAGACATGTTTCGCCCTTCATTGAGGGCATCATCAGTCAAATTATCTCAAGGCAAAAATCAGGTACCTGATTAGTGATTAAATTATAAACATTAAGATACATTACAATGGGAAAATTAAGCAACCAAGAAAAACTTGTTCACAGGTGATACAGTTAAACAATATAAGTTCATAGACATAGTAGTCGGCACCAATGCGTAAAATCACTGGTTATTTTGGCAGAGTCCAGCAGTGGTGTTCCGAAGAATAATTGACGCACTCATTGAAAATCTTAGGAAATTATAAAGTTTATACAAATATTTACATTAAAACAGTCAGGGGAGAGTATCTGGCGTCAATGAATATTGAATTTTCACGACCGCATTGTAATCGAAACAGACTTTCAACGTATTAGGTCATGTTACATACATGTAGTACGTGTTGAAGAGAGGTTGTGGGTTCGGATCCCACTGGTGTCCGGCTGGCCATTTTTGTTCTGTACTTAACATCTCTTCAACACGTACTACATGTACGTAACACGACCTAATACGTCGAAAGTCTGTTTCGATTATCTGGCGTCAATGTTCGTAACATTAATTACTGCCGTTGGTTGAACGGTTACAGGTTGAACTATACAGTAAACTTACAATATCCAATTGAACAGTTGAGAAATCACAGCTTATATACATATTTACAAGGGAGCAGCTTGGTGTGAGAGGGTGTAAAGATGTCCAGCATCAAGTGCGTCCCGTTGTTTTAGTCGTTGGATGACTATTGCAGCATTAACACATCATATATGCAAACAGTCCAACCTTAGTTTATAATTACAGGGGCAGGGAAAAACATTCCATAGTTTTATTTTTAGAATGTCAAATGAGGTTCTGTAGGCGTAGTCAAACTGAAGGTTGTCTGGCTGAAGTCCCGGGTTCAGTGCGGTGAATTTGGTCGGTGTG
The DNA here is from genome assembly GCF_040414725.1 of Anabrus simplex. Lineage (NCBI taxonomy): Eukaryota > Metazoa > Arthropoda > Insecta > Orthoptera > Tettigoniidae > Anabrus > Anabrus simplex. The sequence goes on along the minus strand of NC_090271.1, from coordinate 338,105,528 downwards.
GACGGAGACTCATTGGGTGTCACTGAGTACACGGTGCAATTTGAATGGCAACAATGACGGCAGTTATTTGTTGATAATTGTATTATTGGGAATATGTTGCAGGTTAGAATCTTTCGCTTTTTAGTTTATTTAACTTCATGTAGCTTTGAATTTTATGTGAAAACATCAGTGTGGGATGCTAGTGGGACTTTAAATTGATATTATTCCGTAAATGAAAACATGAAGGACATCGGGACGAAGTTATTCACTAGGCCAGCAGCACAAAAACAATAACTTCGTCCCAATGTCCTTCATGTTTTCATTTACAGAATATCAATTCAATTTGCACCGTGTACTTAGTGAAACCCAATGAGTCTCTGTCCACGCCGACCAAATTCACCGCACTGGACCCGGGACTTCAGCCAGACAACCTTCAGTTTGACTACGTCTACAGAACCTCATTTGACATTCAAAAGATAAAAAATAAAACTATGGAATGTTTTTCCCTGCCCCCTGTGATTATAAACTAAGGTTGGACTGTCTGCATATTAATGATGTGTTAATGCTGTAATCGTCATCCAACGACTAAAACAACGGGACGCACTTGATACTGGACATCTTTACACCCTCTCACACCAAGCTGCTCTCTTGTAAATATGTATATAAGCTGTGATTTCTCAACTGTTCAATTGGATATTGTAAATTTACTGTATAGTTACCCTGTCAACCTGTAATCGTTCAACCAACGGGAGTAATTAATGTTACGAACATTGGCGCCAGATACTCTATATCCTTTCTCCCCTGACTTTTTTAATGTAAATATTTGTATAAACTTAATAATTTCCTACGATTTTCAATGAGTGTGTCAATTATTCTTTGGAACACCACTGCTGGACTCTCCCAAAATAACCAGTGATTTTACGCATTGGTGCCGACTACTATGTCTATGAACTTATATTATTTAACTGTATCACCTGTGAACAAGTTTTTCTTGGTTGCTTAATTTTCCCATTGTAATGTATCTTAATGTTTATAATTTAATCACTAATCAGGTACCTGATTTTTGCCTTGAGGAGGTAATTTGACTGATGATGCCCTCAATGAAGGGTGAAACATGTCTCAAATGGAATTAATAATAAATTCCTAAATGTTTAAATTTTATATGTATTGAATAGGTGACACAAGAAACCCTTTAGCATCCTACATTCAGTATCTTCAATATGGATAACAATGATTTTTATCACTTGCAACACATTTCAGTTCCGTGAGAATATTTCTGCATCCATTATATCCTTTCTCAGCCATGTTTAAACTCCTATTACAATATCTAGTAAGTATGTATCTGTTAAATTACTTAATTCTATTCCTTTCTCAGGGCTCTGTATTGGCCCCTCTTCTATTCAATCTGTACACATATGACCTTCCAGTTACCAAATCCAGATAACTCATCTATGCAGATGACATCGCATTGGTCGCCCAACACCAACACCTCGATGAGTCTGAGTCGATGCTTACATCAGACTTAGATTCTAGACAGTTACTTTCATCAGAACAATCTTAGACCACACCCTCAGAAAACTGTTGTCTACCTTCCACTTGCGGAATAGAAATGCTGGGTACAAACCAACCATACCATTCAGAGGAGTGAATCTACAGTATTGTAGTAACCCAAAATACCTGGGAGTCACCCTGGACAGGTCCTTGACCTACAAGAATCACCTCTATAATGTGTCAGCCAAGATCAAGACCAGGAATAACATCCTCCAAAAGCTGGCAGGTACATCCTGGGGTGCTAATGCTCAAATCCTGAGATCCACTGCTCTTGCACTCTCTTATTCTGTCGCTGAATATTGCTACTCTACTTGGCTTAACAGTGCTCACACTGGATTAGTCGACTCCCAGCTGAAACAAGCAATGCGTATCATAACAGAATGCATCCGACCAACTAACACACACTGGCTTCCCACCTTAAGCCACATACCACCTCCATCCCTAAGAAGATTACAGTCACGGCTTAACTTATGGAAGAAAATAGAAAAGAATCCTCACCTTCCTATTCAATCTGACATAGCAGCTTCTCCAGCTAAACGACTGAAATCCAGACACCCTTCTTGGCGTACTGCAATGAATCTACAGGACACCACCTTTAATGTATCGGACGCCTGGAAAGAAGAATGGCAACAGCAATCCTCGTTACATCATCACATCATTGAGAACCCCTGCAAGTGCCCAGATGGTTTTTCCCTTCCCAGACGGCAGTGGAGGACGCTAAACCGAATTAGGACCGGCCAAGGTAGATATGGAGCAACTCTCTTCAAATGGGGATGGAAGACATCACCGCAATATGACTGCGGACAAGGGGAGCAGACAGTGGATCACATTGCATTTGAGTGTCCTTTGCATGCTTATAGAGGCTCTATAGAGGACTTGCACTGTGTCTCAACCGAAGCTCTTTTCTGGCTCTCAACTGTTGACATGGAACTTTAGTTATGAACTTAAGATGGTAGTTGTGCATATTGTATATAATATTCTATTAATCATATGCTAAATAAAGAAATAAATAAAAATAAATAAATTTAGAATAGTTCTACAGTTCAGCACTAACATATTTGTCATCCCTACTTGACTTCCAGTTCCCTGATCCCTTACCACTCCCTAGACCACCCAGTTTCCCTTAATGTACCTCCCTACAACCCTTCTAAACAAATACGTACCACTTGCTGTTTAAGTGAAGGTCATCTGAGCACAGATCCCTATCTCCTATCCACCCATTAGGATCTAGAAATCTCACTCCCAGCTTCGCACATACCCACTCCATAGTCTCATTTAAATCCCCAATCTCCGCTTCCTTAAACTTCACCCGTGTTGCATTAACCAGATCCCACACGTCCCCAACTATAAGTCAGCCTCATATCAGTATATTTACTGACACGTAAAAACTGCTGCAAGACTAAATTCCAGCGCCTCGGCATGTCCAAAAACCGTAAAAGTAGTTAGTGAGACGTAAAGCAAATAACATTATTATTAATCTTGACGGAATATCTCTGGCCCAGTCTGCATCACAAGAAGCTACCCTGGCGACAGCAATTTCGAGGTATCCAGGTAGGTCTACATCCTACCTATATTTATTGACATTTATACAGGGTTATTCAGCTTAGGTATCCACCTCAAATAACTCGTAAACTGTTTAAGATACTGACATTCTGTTTTAATTTTCTTTAATGGTATTGAGGGGCTCATAGTTGACCATGCCACACTTTTCGTGGCTTTTGACAAAATTTGTTTGAGTCATCAGTCCATAGACTGGTTTGATGCAGCCCTCCATGCCCCCCTATCCTGTGCTAACTTTTTAACATTGCATGCTCCGACTCGCAGAATGTCAGCATCCATCATCCTGATGATCGCCCTCTCTCGTGTAGTCCCCACCCGGAGATCTGAATGGGGGGCTATTTTACCTCCGGAATATTTTACCTGGGAGGAAGCCTACATCATTCATACAAAGAGAGCTGCATGTCCTCGGGAGGTGACAAAATTTATCGGCACAAATTTCCATATGGGAACGTTATTTCACGCTGTAACTGCTGATGATATTCTGCCGCACAGAAAAATTGGTCGGGAGATTCTCCCAATCTTTGACGGCATTACAGCGCAAGCTTATACTTTGCCATGATCATAGTTACCATAAACCATTGTTTTAAGTATAAATCCTCAGTGTAAAAAAAAAATTTAAAAAAAAAGCCTGTTTCTGTTTATATATTTCATGTTTCATTCATGCATTTTAAACAGCAATAATTGGATTATTTAAATGTAAAATTACTCTTGATTTAACAATGTACTCGTTAACAGTAAATCTTTCCATTAAAATTGCATTTTTAGACCACAGCGCTGTGCTTTCCTCCCGGTACTATGATAATCCAAGCCCTAAAATATTTGGGAATATCTGTTAATGCCGTGCAAAGATTGGACATTCCTATTGTTTGAGCAGAGCAAGTGGGTTATAGCAGTGTACTTCCCTCAGTGGTGTATTTCTTGAGCAATTCTAGGAACTCAGCTGGGGATTTCCACGAAGATTTGGTAGTGTGCGTACCAGAAGGATTTCAACAGCTGTACTGTGCCTATCACAAATGCCCCAAAATAGCCCCTTTATCTCGTTTTGACTGTATTGTTCGGAGATCAGAAGAATGCACATGCCCGGTGTGGCATGGGGCGAAGGGGTTTTTGCCAGCAGAGACGTAATCATTACCATAGCAACCCTGCTACTACCCAGGTGACTATACATTACATTCTACTGGCTGCTCTTTGCTCTTGTCAGTTGTAATCCAGCTGTGTCTGCGTTCATTGCTGTTGTTCTGCGTTTGTTTCAAAAGTCAATCAATCAGTCACTACTGATCTGCATTTAGGGCAGTCACCCAGGTGGCAGATTCCTTATCTGTTGTTTTCCTAGCCTTTTCTTAAATGATTGAAAAGAAATTGGAAATTTCTTGAACATCTCCCTTGGTAAGTTATTCCAATCCCTAACTCCCCTTCCTATAAATGAGTATTTGCCCCAATATGTTCTCTTGAATTCCAATCAGTGAATGTCTCGATTGATCACTTGAAACCAGCGTAATTCATAGCAGCAGATGAGACATCCACAGCTCGTCATGAAGAATCAGACCAGGTGTCTTGCAAGGACTCTGTCGTCCCGTCCCGTCCCCCCCCCCCCCCCCGTTCCTACCCACCGATGGATCGACAGTTTTCCAGGACAAGCCCAACAAGGAGAATGTAGGCACCTACCGGTAGTAACAAGATTACATAGTGGAAGGACAGTCAGGTTTCCCACTTGCTATCTGGATGTACCGGTACCGTAGTATATATTTAATATTTTTCTAATTATGTTACATTTAATGTTTATATTGTCTTGTATCGTAACTTGGTTTTTGGAGGGTGCCCTCTATTGGACTTCGGCCGAACTAAAAACAAGATAAGCGAGCTTTGCCGAGGGAGAAAGGCGGCAGGAAAAGCAAAGATGGAGTGAGCTGTTTTTATATTTGTAGTGCAAATTTAAAGTACCGGGCGAGTTAGCCGTGCGGTTAGGGGCTCTCCGCTGTGTGCTTGCATTCGGGAGATAGTGGGTTCGAATCCCACTGTCGGCAGACCTGAAGATGGTTTTCCGTGGTTTCCTATTTTCACACCAGACAAATGCTGGGGTTGTACCTTAATTAAGGCCACGGCCGCTTCCTTCCAACTCCTAGGCCTTTCGTATCGTCGCCATAAGATCTGTGTCGGTGCGACGTAAAGCCACTAGAGAAAAACTATAGGTAAGGTGCATGGGCGCCCGCAAGGGGGGGGCGCTTGCCCACCCTGGAATTCTAAAAAATTTATGTTCAATTTTTTATATCATACCAGATTATTTCATAAACTGAACTTACTGACAGTCATCTAGCATCTGTTATATTCGCAAATTTCTGTAAAAAGTTTAATGTTGCTGACGTTATATAGGTATTTATATTCAAGAAAATTGTTAATGTGCCCCCCCTTGGAAAAGATCCTGCGGGCGCCCATGCTAAGGTGGATTCAGTTTGTGCACGGTACTTCACTATGTAATTTGTACTCCACTACAAACACAATATCGACTGAAACTGAATTTCATTAACTAATTTCCAGAAATAAGAGCTTAGTGACAACAGAAACACAAAAAATGTCTGTTTCATTGCAGCACCTATTTCTTTAATAATGCTATTTCCGCTGCAGACTAGTTTCCACAAGTGAAGCCACGATACTGCATGCACATGAAATGAGTACCGTTACTGCTACAACCAGAACAGTCCTCGTAATGCACGACAAAGTGTACTGTGTAGAGATGAGAAGAATGTGGGTGCAAGCCCAGCCCAGACAGATCGGCTCTTATCTGCTACACGAAAACATTGACTCACGCTTGGCAGTGTCTCGCGTGATCTAATCAGATATGTGAACACTCAGAAGAATCGGTCTGATTTTTCACTTAGTTGATCCACATATTTCTTCGCCACAACCGCGATTGCTCGCACATATCAAATCACAGAATTAATAAGAAAAAAAGTCTGCAACAGGGGCCTTGCACGGGGGATAGGAAGGAATAGACAAGGAAGCGGCCGTGGCCGGCATTTGCCTGGAGGAGAAAACCACTTCCAGGATGGCTGAGGTGACCCCGTTCTAACCCTCGCACCACTTTTCAAATTTCGTGGCAGAGCCGGGGGTGGCAGCTAATCACACTACCCACTACACCACAGAGGCGGATAGACAGTCAAGATATGGAAAAATAAAGTCTAGACCTCTAAAGACCTCATTAATGAAACGTTGGAAACTGCTTGGTGCATTACGGAGTTCAAATGGCTTCATTAAAATCATAGAACACAAACGGAGTAATAATAGCGGTTTGAGGTTTGTCTTCCTCTGCTACAGGGATTTGAAATATGCCTCGAAGAGGTCGAGCTTGCTAAATATTTTCTTACCGCTCAAAATATGTTGAAAATATTTAATCCGAGGAATCGGATATCGGTCTGGGATAGTTTGTGCGTTCAGTCGTCTGTAATAACCACATGGTCGAACAGTTCCATCCTTTTTGAGGACCAGATGGAGAGGACTGGCCCATTGTGACTTTGATGGACGAATTATTCCACTCTTTTGCATAATCTGGAATTCCTGTTTAGAGATGTGTATCTTCCGAGGATCCAACTGCCTGGGCTTGCAATATACTGGTTGGCTTTCTTTTGGCATGAAGTGTTGAATATTGTTTAATTTGAGTAGGTAGTAAATATTGTTTCGTTAAACCTGGGTAACAGAATAACAGATCGGCAAATTTTTGGGCTTTTGACATAGTGCTAACGACATCAGCTGTGATGGCTGTTACTTGAACCATAACAGTGTTTAGTCTCGCCGTCAATTACCTACTTTTTATTTTAGTCAATTGGTGTGTTGAACTTCTTCAGAAAATCAGCACTATGTCGGAGTCCCAAATCAATATTCAGTGTTTTAAGTCCAGAAGTTGGGATTTCTGTGCCATTAGCTGCGAATAATTTACAATCCGTGTCACAGATTCTGTTACTGGAAGTGACAGGGATTATTGAAACATTGGCTCCACTGTCCACTAAGAAATGCAAACCCGTGTTGTTGTCCCGTACAAATAAACGGGGTTTACAGCAATCTTTACTACACTGCCGGAAAAAAGAATTACATCCGGAAAGACGACATCTATTTTGTTCCGATGACGGCAGATGCTACCTGGGGGGTAGTAGAAGTACTGATAATGGTTTCAACGTCGTCCGCCAACAGATAGCGTAGTGACAGAGCTCCATCGCGTGTGCCTTTAATAGGGAATTTTTACAGCCATAAGGCTCATTGTGATGTAAGCGTGTGAAGCAAACAGGCGCCATGCCACAGAGACGCGCTCGTGCTTCCTACATCCAAATGAGCGAGTTTGACAGGGGTCAGATTGTGGCCTTCCGAGTGGCGGGGTTGGTCCTTTCGGAGGATTGCCACACAAGTTGGACGTGCTGCGTCAGTTGTGCAACGATGCTGGTTGCAATGGTCACATGAACATTCTCACACCCGTAGAGGAGTTTCTGGACGTCCTCACAGCGCAGATATCCGCCAAGATCGTGTTATTAGCGCAGCAGTGGCAGATCGTACAGCTACCACAGCACAGATAAAAGGGTTTGTGAGCCCAGAATTGTCAACACAAATTGTTCCCAACCGGTTACTAGCGGTGGGACTACGGGCACGCACACCACAGCATCAACGTGCACGGCTCGATTGGTGCAGTCAGAGGATCACTTGGAAGATGGAATGACGGTTCCTGGTCTTCAGCGATTGAAGCGGATTTTGCCCGCACGCAAATAATGGTCGTCTGCGCGAGCCCTGTCTCGTAGAGTGCCTCACCCCAGGCCTTATGGTCTGGGGTGTGATGAACTACAACACTCCTTCATTTTGGTGTCTGTGGAGGGAGCGCTGACCAGCGCTCGGCACGTGCAGAATGTTGTAAGACCAGTTCTTTTGCCATTCTTGCAACAGGTGATGTGTTGTTCCAACAGGATAATGCTCGCTCATACACGGCGCGTGAAACGCAACTTGCTCTGCAAGACGTGCAGCAACTTTCCTGACAAGCACGATCTCCGGACATGTCTCCCATCGAGCACGTGTGGGATATGATGGGACGACAACTGTCGCGTCCGACTCATCAACCCACAACTCTTGCAGAACTACGTGAACAGGTCGAGCAAGCGTAGGATATTGTATCCCAAGACAGTATTCGCCATCTGTATGATCGAATGGATGCCGAAACCAGCGCCTGCATTGCCGCCTGTGGAGGATATACCACGTACTAATATGGGTGTTTCAGCAGGGATCGAAAGCTTGTACCTCAGTATCGCTTGAGCTATTGATCTGTAAATGCAATCACTTCATGTATTCCATATGCACAGTTTCAGCAATAAATCATGAGTGAATTGGAAAACTCTAAGAGGGTATACTATTTTTTTTTTCGGCAGTGTATTTTCGGTAGTGGAGCTTGCTGCCAACTCTACTACAGTTTGTAGTTTCCCAAATTTTTCCACGAGAATGGAGGCTTGCATTTGTCAGGGAAGCACTTATTACGAAATCTGAAGTGGTAGTAACAGGACTTTTCGTTCGGATCGTATTTCTGTTGGCTTCGGTTTCGGCTAGAATTTCGACTGCAGGGCCTAAAAGTGGAAATTGAAGCTGTTGTACCGGGGCGGCTATCTGTGCAGAGAGTTTCGTGATAGCGCCGTTACTTACGGACGCATCAGTACTGCTAATTCCTACACTGTAAAGTTTACGGCAGGGATTCATTTTCATGATTTTGTCGGCCATAATTGCGATTTTTCCAATTTTTCGTCAGATAGAGTCCGGTAATTTCTCAAGCCACAAGGTACAAATAATTTTGTTTCATTTTCAGTCACGCCTGCTAAGGACTGAATTTCCTTAAAAGCTGACTACGTTTCAGATCGCCTAATTCTAGGCCTGTTACCAACAGTTTTGTTTATCTTCGCTTTCCTTGAAGACATTTAGAAGGCGTTCTTTAGCCGCGGAATATTTATTCAGTTCCGAACTTTTAATAATGTCCCAAATATTTTCGAGATATTTAGGTTCGTGCTGAGATACAAGGTAGTTAAATGTAGTGGCCTCTTGGGTAATTCTTGAGATAGAAAACTAAGCTTCCACTTGAAAGAACCATCTTTCCGGTTTTCCTATCCAGAAAGGAGGGATCGTGATTCTTACCTTGTTGGCTTCACCCATCATGTAACTTGAACGAGATTCATTTGCCGTCGGCGTACCCGTTGCGTTGTTTTCATCCACTGTTCTTCACGCTTGCACTACACGTATTATCCGCGCACTTTTTAGTGATAGATTTTGGTACTCGTTGGAGAAGTAAGAAGGGTTCCGTTAATACTGCCAACTGAATGGAAATGAAATCTGAATTGAATCGATAAAATAATCGATCGATATGAATTTTATAAACCTTTATTATTTTAAGCAAACAACTGTGTCACACACACAATATTTAATACTATATAACATTTCCCGTTGCGAAAAGTGTTCCTAGCATGAATTCTATAGTTTAGCTTTGCTGTGTAAACAACAACAGTACGAGTACTTAATGTGTACGCCAGATGGCGCACAGCGATGATAAGCGATTCTTAGTTTGTGTTTCAAAGGTTGCCAATACGAATCTCGAAGATAACCAAAGTCGACCGCTTCAGCACTAGGGTGTAAATCTATCACTAAAACGTGCGCAGATAATATGCACTTCGCGATGTTTATTACGCACTTCCGTCTCTGAAAACACGTCGGGGTCACCAAGTATGTAGTAGAGTACACAAATTACATAGTAAAGTACACAACACACTGAATCCACTTTAGCTACACTTCTATTTTTGCACCACAATTATCGTTATAGACAAATATACAAAAACATCTCACTCCACCTTTGATTTTTCTGCCACCTTTCTCCCTCGGCAAAGATAGCTTATCTTCTGTTTCTGTTCAGTCAAAGTCCAATAGGGATCGGCCTACATGTTCAGCTGCCATGAGTACCCCTTACCGGACATGATTTTTGTAACGATTACTCCCTCAACAGTATATTTTTCTGTCTGCGCAATATTGTTCTAAAAAGGCGATAAGTCAGAAAGTAACAGCTATTGTTCATTCCGTTGTTCTGTTTTTCAAAAAATGATGAATATGTGATGCTAGTAAAAATTTATAAATATTTTGTGACTAACAAATTTTTGTCAAAATCTTAGTATGGCTTTATACAAGGAAAATTAACAATAAATGCACTAGTTATTAGTCATACAACGAGTGATTTTGAGGAAGGTATCTTAAGATTTCCATACGCGACCTTAGTAGGGCATTTGATCGTGTACCACGTGGTATTCAACCTGATAAATTTGCATCTTATGGCATTTGTGGAAATGAACTTAAAATTATTTGATCATACACACATGCCAGAACCCAGCATGTGGAAATAAATTGGGTAACTTCAAAGGAACCTGGTGAAAGGTGTGTTACCTCAAGGGTCCGTGCTTGTCCCCTTTCTCATTGCGATCACGATAAATGACTTAGATGTACAAACAAGTATTGTCATATATGCAGACGACTCTACCATTCTGAGCTCATGTAAAAACCTTGAGGAATTATTGTTGATCAAACAAACATTTGGGGAAGCTAAATCATGGTTTAAAATAAATGGTTTTCTCCTTAATGAAGGGAAAATTCAAAACATAATGTTTAACTTCAAATATCAAAACGGTATGTTAAACTTATTGGATTTCATTTTGACACAAAGCTGAAATCAGTCTATCCGGAGTAATATAACTATTCTCTCACCTGAAGAATATGTGCGTTATGCATTTTTGCAGAGTATTTTTGGGCATGGAGTAATATTTTTGGCAGCAGTGCGCGCGTAAGTGATATTATAAAGTAGCAAAAGACAGGTATTTGTTCCATTGCTGGCGTTCTCCCTCACACTCACTGTAAACTACTATCCCTTCAATTGTTTATCTTATATGACGAGTAAACCCAGTAATGATTTGCCAGGAGTCGGAACACGGCACTAGGTCATGTTATCATCTCAATATGCCATGGTGTATGTCAAAGAAAATTCAAAAATATCGTGTGGATTTAAGTACGACCTTATATTATAAATTATGTAAAGAATTCAGTCAGCTACCCTTGAACATTTTCGAACGACATTCTTAGAAATGATTATTGGTAAATCCATGGTACTGCAATTTGAAGGGGACTGGAGTGGTCTACAGTAACTTAGAGTGCTAATTTGTAGATTTCTATGTGTTCAGCAAGGATAATGTCTTCCACAGTATTCGAATGCGCTGTGTATAACTAGATTCATCAACAATATATTTAACAAATTTTTGTTCTGATTTCAATTGAATGGCCCCTACGCATTGAACTAGTCCCCTGCCGGATTCAAAGCCGAGGTGGACTGATGGAGAGCGTGGATGGACAACAGTATCACTGCACCTCCGATGGATTTTTAATAATATTATAATTTGTTGTTACTCGCACATCTGTTAATTTACTTGAGTATAAGTGTGTAGTTCTTACAGAGAAAAATTTTATATTGATACAGACGTGTGCCCATTGGCATGTAAGATATTTCGAGGTGTATATAGTTTTATTATTGGAGTAAGTTCGTTTAATTTATGTAGTGAATATTGTACCGGTATACATTAATGTATTATGGGAAACGCTATTGCACTTGATGTTTAATGCCAAGTAAGTGATTCGAAGAATATATCATACTTAGATCCTATTAATAATGTAATCAAAATATCCACGGCATCATCGCTTGTTCCTATCAACAAAAGTCTGTCTTCTCAAGAAGATGCACAGACATTTTTCAAATCGACAGAGTTAAGCTTACTTCACGATCTTTCAGTACAGCTTATCGAAGAGCGGCAAAAACAAAATATCGCGATCACTATCTGATTGAACGTGCTATTCGTCGTTGTGGTAATAAATACTGCATGTAAACGGGCTTCGTTTTAATAACACCTTCAATTCCTGGATTAACCAAGGTGATGTACTTTAATAAATAATGCATGTTCTTTTCACAGAGAAACGGCAGCCTCCCTTCTCTACTAATGACTAAAAGAAGATTCACCTTGTTAGTCAGCAAGATTACTGCCAGTTAAGAATTGGATTAGAGTATGATTAACGTAACAAATTCAAAATAATCGAGCAAAATTTGCAATATGTCACACAAATCTTATTTATTTCTGCATGTATACAATTTCTGATTTATCATCAAGTAAATCTTTTTTGTCCTTTTTACACAGTCTTCCTTTTCTAATACCACCACCTACCGTCAGTGCCAACAAGCACTGTTATCTTCTCTGCACCTGTAGCCTTCTTCACCGTCACACATTGCATAGGCTTACGAAGCAAATTTTTCTCAGTTCTGTTTTCTTCGCGATAAGCAATTAATGCCAGGATCACCGTGCGCCAGGAAAGCATAGAGTTGAGTACCAGGACTACAGTACTGCTAACGAGGAAGATGATACTGATAAGATAAATAAATTACCTTATTGATGAGTCATTGCCCAGTATGATTACCCATCGTTCTCCTAGCACGTTTCTGCATCTACTTGTCCGCTCTCTTCGCAGCCATGATAAGTGTGTACAAACTATGTCAACTGGTTATTTCTATGTTCACGATACAGTTTAATTTGTTGGCATGTAGGCCTACGACACTGCCTTACTGAATGTCTCTTAGCTAGATTCACTTGATTTAGACTACACATTTAAAGCTCCGACAGATAAAGAACTTGTGTCCACTCTCAAGGCAGCTTCTCCCAGATCATCTTTACAGCATTCGCAGCTACATTTACTATATTCGATAATGCGTTCAACACTTCTTCAGCAAAAGTTCTACTTTCTTTTTGCAACCTTAAAACTTTACGAACGTCTTTTCAACAGTGTTACACTTGCTGCAAATGAAAATCTACAACCTGTTTTCCAGTCATTGACCGGGTTAGGGATGTAAAGAATGAATTAGTACGATGGGGTCGCCACTCCCACAGTGATTTATTAATGACTGATAGATGCTATGAAAGGAGAATGGAGAGTATTGGTGGAATGAAAGATGACAGGGAAAACAGCAGTGCCTGGAGAAAAACCTGTCCTGCCTCCGCTTTGTCCAGCACAAATCTCACGTGAAGTGACCGGGATTTGAACCACGGTATCCAGCGGTGAGAGGCCGACATGCTGCCATCTGAGCCATGGAGGCTCCCCGTTACACTTACTATCGAATAAAAATATCAATGTATTTACAAATGATTCTCTCACTGACGAGATTTGAAGACTGTAACTTACGTATGTAGCTCACATCCCGACACGAACTCCTGCATACCAACCAAATAGCGCACATACACGGTGTAATATTTTTTACTCTTTTATCCACTGTGCTCTTTTAAAAGAGTTTGTAATGTTGGACGTCCTAATTCATGTAGATCGATAAGTTTGTATGTTAATGGTAGATACTTGCACAGCTACTTTATCTTTTGACATCCCGTTATAAACACAAGATATGCTCCAAATAAGTAAGTGTTTATTGCCATAGCCATAAGGTTATAAGTAGTGATGTGCAGCCCGAGATGAGGTCTCGATACTAGTGCAGGCACTATTTCTCTCAAGAAATATTGAGAGATCTCGAGAGGGTTCTCTCCGCATTATGTGGCGAGCGGCGTGTCGTAAGGCTACAGGTAGACGGAACTGAATGTTGTTTGTGCCGAGTATGTGAACAGCCAACGGTGGGCCTTCTTCCATTCCGTAAATGCGTGTCAACAAGCGACTAGGGCGTTCATTTCTACCGAGGTCTATTTTGACGCAATATAACATAATTATAAAGGATACGAATTCTGACATTATATGCAGCGGTAACTACACGAATATGAAGGATAAGTAGAGAAAATGACGGCTACTCCAGGTACAGTTACCTGGATAATACAGGCGCGCATTATTCCAACTCAAGACGGGGCAAGATGCGCTTTGCTGCATATGCAACCACCTTTACGCATGAGTGGAACGTTTGATATAAAATGCCTGAGTTTCCTCCAATTCTATCTGCAGGTAGGTGTACATCGATATCAGATACCACATTCAATATCAGATGACCACTGCTTGTGTTTACCGATATTTTGGTGACTTAGGAAGTAATTCCTTATAATGTTTTAGAGTATTCGTGACATAATTAGATACTTTGGTATAGGACGGTGCAATGTGTACTTGCGACAACTTTAAGACGATGCAATGTTAGCCGCGGATACCGGTTATTTTAAAGAGATTCCGCATAGCAAACCCTCTGTGTTGTCAGAAGAAATACTTGTGGGAAGGTCCGGCACTTAAAAACACATAATATCGCTGAAGAGAAATCGTCACAGGAACACTTCCGGCTCTGCATGCGTCACGAGAAGCTATGCTGTCGACAGCAATTGTGAGGTATCCAGGTAGACATATACCCTGTTCACAAAAAATAATGGAATGGTGGATTAAATACTAAGCTCACGTCTTTTGGAGCCCACAACCCACTGCAATCTAACACAGATACAAATTTAACACAAGTTTGCACAGTTAAAGCCTAGAATGTAAACTATCAATGTTTTTGTTACTATGAAATACACTCTTTTCTCTATAACAAAGTGTCTTGACGACAGTAAAACTGCTTATATGTATAGCATATTCGCGACATTAGTTTACAGAAGAGAGTGAAAGAAATAGACAAGGCTCAACATGCACAATCTTATCCACGTTGTCATCGCATTTCGAAACACCTGATCGTGGCAAGAGTCTTCCCCTGCCATCCTCATAGCACGTCTGTTATAACATAAGTAGCAGGGACGTTTCAGTTCTAAGCACAAGGGTTTGATCTCCAATTGCTGTAGGCTACCAGAAATAACTAGTGTTCAAACCTGTAAGCCGACGGTCTCTGAATGTTCCAGTCACCGAACAAAACATAGGATCGTGCGTAAGGGTGAACTAAGGAGCGAGCTAAGCAAGTCACATAACACAAGAGTTTGCGCTGTGCATAGACAATTCAAAAGTTGTTACTCGTGTTTATTTACTAATGTCAGTGTAACATGAAGAAAGAGAATGGAAATCCTTCCACAAACAAAATTAGCTGTTACCTACAGGATCTAACCTTCAAACACGAGCACAGAAAGGCGTAAACGACTTCGTCTGGGAGTTGAATTCTTGCTCATAACATTAAATTTAGACACAGGGAGTCGAACTTGTGGTTGTCAGGTTAACAAACAGGGAAGGGCCTCTAACATTAAAATGCGAGCAGAGTGGCTCAGACTGTTGAACATAACCTGCCAGTTTCGATCCTGGCTCAGTCCGGTGGTATTTGAAGGTGCTCAAATATGTAAGCCTGTGTCGGTGGATTTACTGGCATGTAAAAGAACGCCTGCGGGACCAAATTCCGGCACTTCAGCGTCCCCGGAAACAGTCACAAAAGTAAAAACAATAACATTATTATTTCAATCGTTAAAATAAAAATTTCATCTGATTCCGGAATCGAGTTCAAGTCTGTTGAGATAATCTTAAGCTTGTTATATTAATAAACAGTCATGAATAAGTTAATAAATGCAAAAGGAGAAGAACATCTAACAGCGAATATTCCAGAGTAGAATATCAGTTTAGCCGGGAGTTAATCTTAAGCCGGTCAAGCTGATAAACATGAAACAGAGAAGGGCATGAAGTCACGCTTAGGTCCCAGATTCGGAAGTAGCCCTTTGCTACATTCTTACACTTAGTCTAATAATTAGTTTGAGGCAGGGCCTCGAGATTTTTCGAGAGATCACGAGAGCGTTGTCCCCGCATTGTGTGTTGAACGGCGTGTCGACGGAGCTGAATGTTGATTTGCAGAGTATGCGAACAGCCATCCACGAGCCTTCATTCCGTAAATACGTATCAAGAAGTGACTAGGGCATTCATTTATTTTTCTTCTATCGAGATGGATTTTAACGCAATATAAAATAATTATAAAGGACGCATTCTGGCATTGTATGCATCGATAAGTATACGAATTAGGGCCAGTTCTACCACCTACTGGTAAAGAAGCCCGTAACTTGCCCTCCGCGTAAAAGGATGTTTCCGTTCGACCACTCCCAGGTAGCGCTATCGGCAGCATAAATCGTCGTTACCCGGCGCGTAATTTATCGGCCACTTCGAGGACACGATAAGACTTTACCTGCCGGGCAAGTTTTGAGAGCTGAACTTTATTAGCCGTATTTCTGGTGACATACAACTCAAATTAGCTTAGTATACTGAAAAAAGCATTATACTGTAACAGTGATCGATATTGCATTGCAGAATTTTGAACATTAATGCTTCCTTACAGTTGCAACGGTCACACCAGCCTCTTGCATTGATAGCGTAGGGAACACATTTTATACGTCAAGCTTTCGCAAAGAAACTCTAAAAGGATATAAAATCGAAACCTATTTGAAAATAATTTCAGATGAGATTTAATATTCTACTCTTTCAGTTTTCAAACACAGGTATAATTTATTTCTTTGTATCCGTATTACCCCCAAGCTATTTCGTAGCGTAATGGCTAACGCGCGCAGTTCATACTACGAGGTTTGCAGGTTCGAGTCTTCATTATGACGAATTTTTTTTCATTTTTTTTTTTTTGCTAGGGGCTTGACGTCGCACCGACACAGATAGGTCTTATGGCGACGATGGGATAGGAAAGGCCTAGGAGTTGGAAGGAAGCGGTCGTGGCCTTAATTAAGGTACAGCCCCAGCATTTGCCTGGTGTGAAAATGGGAAACCACGGAAAACCATTTTCAGGGCTGCCGATAGTGGGATTCGAACCTACCATCTCCCGGATGCAAGCTCACAGCCGCGCGCCTCTACGCGCACGGCCAACTCGCCCGGTTTTTTCATTATTAGCTTTGTTTTAATCTGTATGCCTCTTTTCATACGTTCTTTTGTTAATAAAATATTTCATTGAAATGTTTAATCACAATATTATGTCTACTAGGAAAATGCTTTATATGTGTGCTACTTATAAAAAGTGATGTTACGATTAATATAGCATACCGTATAGGACTGTCGCCCAGGTAGCAGATTCCTCATCAGTTGTTTACAGTCTTCTTGTAAATGATTTCGAAGAAATTGGAAACTATTCCATTCCCGAATTCCTCTTCCTATGATGGATATTTACCCCGATAAGTTCTTTAACAGTACGGTACCTTCCAACTTTATCTTCATAAACATTACAATGAAATGCATTATAAATAAATGGAAGCATGTGGAACTAAACGAGGTCACAGAGCTAGTTGCAAATAAAGCATCGTGGAGATAATCAATTCATAGAAGCCTGCAGATAGAATGCTCAAAGTCAGTAAGTCCGTAAGGAAGATGTTGGGTGTATATACGTATATGGAAGCGCGTGAAAAAGAGTTAAGAACAACGGCAGGGAACGAAAATATTTTATAAAATGTAAATTAGAAAGACGATGAAAACCTGCGTACCTTCTATTACGGAGCGAGCGACTTGACCAATCTACTACGAGAATATTTTCGAAAACGCTCCCTGACATGACAGGTTATAACTGGCATAAGAAAATGTAATCTCGAGATTTTAATGCCAATTAGGTATTGATTTTGAAGCTCATAGATTAAAATAACGAAAGCTTGACATAAATCGTTGTCCATAACTCTTAAAACTCCCCTTATTAGGCTTTTTGAAGATAATCAACAGATGCAAGCACAGGAAAATAAGACAATCGAAATGAGCTTCATACATATGACGATAGATAGCACCACACTGGAAAGCGAGAAGTCGCTGAAATTCTGTCTAGCCAACTCCGTATATCGGTGTCTAGCTCCTGGTAGCTACGAAATTTCGAAATTTCTAGATCCTAATGGGTGGGTAGGAGATAGGGATCTGCGCTCAGATGGCCTTCATTTAAACCGCATTGTAAATAAAGGGTACCGATCTCTGCACATGGTTATGAGGGTGTTTAGGGGTTGTAGTAAGGATGTAAAGGAGAGTGCATATAAGTCTCTGATAAGACCCCAACTAGAGTATGGTTCCAGTGTATGGGACCCTCACCAGGATTACCTGATTCAAGAACTGGAAAAAATCCAAAGAAAAGCAGCTCGATTTGTTCTGTGTGATTTCCGACAAAAGAGTAGCGTTACAAAAATGTTGCAATGTTTGGGTTGGGAAGAATTGAGAGAAAGAAGAAGAGCTGCTCGACCAAGTGGTATGTTCCGAGCTGTCAGCGGAGAGATGGCGTGGAATGACATTAGTAGACGAATAAGTTTGAAAGGCGTTTATAAAAGTAGGAAAGATCACAATATGAAGATAAAGTTGGAATTCAAGAGGACAAACTGGGGCAAATATTCATTTATAGGAAGGGGAGTTAGGGATTGGAATAACTTACCAAGGGAGATATTCAATAAATTTCCATTTTCTTTGAAATCATTTCGGAAAAGGCTAGGAAAGCAACAGATAGGGAATCTGCCACCCGGGCGACTGCCCTAAATGCAGATCAGTATTGATTGAATTGAACTTGAACTACCCAGCGCTTGCGCGGAGGTGGTTGGACGCAACGGAAAGTATCAGCTGTTTTACACCCCCAGGTAGTTTACCTCCCGGGCAGCTGCCAGCCACTTTACTAGCAGATGGTAGAACCGGCCCTTTAGTAGGCTACGTACAGAACCTGACGGCTATTGTGACATCGTCATCAGATCTCCACTAGTGCTTGTGTTTGCCGAAATTTTGGTAACGAAAAATGTAGTTCTGTACAATGTTATAGAGTATTCGCGTCATAATTAGGTACTTCGGTATATGGCGGCGCAATGTGTAATTGTGTCCGTAACACTTTTCGTGAATGCTACTCCTGAAAAGAGCTCACTCGGTGGAGCTGGACCGGTCAGCACCACCACTGTGTGTGTGTGTGTGTGTGTGTGTGTGTGTGTGTGTGTGACAGGAGGGTTGGTCCGTGCAACGTCTTTGTGTCAGCTGGCGCCGGTTCGCCACCCTTGCAAATCTGTAGTGATCTCTGCTTAAGGAAAACTTATACGAATCAAATTTTCACGTTTCCCATCCGATATTTTAATCATCAATTCAAATGGTCTGTTACTGTTATACCTAGTGAAAAAGATCTGTATGAAAATGTCCCTTTCTGTTCCGCATTCGATTACACAGCGCTCCAGCCCGGTTTCACAGTTTGAGTTTAAGCCGAAGCTTTAGTAAGCCACGCACGCCGCTTAAGCAAGGCTTACTCTTTGGCTTAAACAGTACGAGTTTCACAGTAGGGGGACCATGTTCAGCTTTACTAAGCTGAACATCTCCGAAGTCGGTAATGCTTGCGCATGCGCAATTATTCAATTCTCATCTTTGTTTACATCCGTAGCCTATGATTGATTGACTTGTAGGTTATACATCGTTTATCAGCCAAGATAATTTAGAAAAATGAACGGAAAATGTGATTCCAATAATAGTAACAAAAATAAAGTTTAAAAAAGGTCACTCACCCGTCCTGCTGACACTACAGTCTAAAATGGCCATAACTTCTGAACCATTCATGCAAATAATGTACTGACAAGGTTATTGTAATCCTTATAAAATACTGGAGGAGGTCAAACAATTTATTTCGATGAGGATTTCGAGGATAATATCGAAATATTTATTTAATGTTAAGGAGTTATATTTTTTACCGCTGAGTATAGCATAAAATCACTTCTAGAGGGCAAACGGTTGGAAATAGGTATATACCATCGCGGACTTTTTTTTGTAGAGGTTTCTATGCTCTACAATTCGTACACTTACACTTGGGGTCTATCGTTGATGGTTCGCGCAGCGTAAGCCAAGAAAGCAAGTGACCGACCGACATTTTTGTCTCTTTACTGTATATCGGAACACGGAAACTATTATTTCACGAGCTTCGAAATATATTCGGAAATATAAGTTATTTAATATTATTGGTTTTACGTCCCACTAACTATGAATTTGAGCACCTTCACCACAGGACTGAGACAGGATCGAACCTGCCAAGTTGGGCTATAAGAAGGCCAGCGCTCTACCATCTGAACAAAATCCTTAGCTTAAACCTCAGTTTCATACAGCTTAAGCCAGTCACAGATAAGCTCGGCTTACCACTTGCACTCCTCACTGTGAAACTCGTCCAGAGTTTAAGCTCCCATTTAAGCCCGATCCAAGGCTTAAGCGTATACTGTGAAACCGGGCCAAGACATGGCGTTCGCCTGTTCAATTTTTTTTTCAAAGACGACAGCGTCATAGCCACTCTATATCTTATATTCTAACTTGTTTGTTACACTTAGTATAAATATCTGCTGCTAGATGCAACGAAGTGGCAATTATTCTACGTATAAATGGTAAAAATTAAACATAAAACAGAACTATTTCTACTAATTTAATAAAACTGTCCTGTCACTTCCGTGCTGTGATATCAGACTGTATATATAAAGGCTGTACATAAATATAAATGAAACCATCCTAGCGTACTTAATAAGAATCTTTATTATATCAATGAACAATAGGAAAGTTCCAGAGGTTTGGAAATCGGCTTTTGTAGTTCCTGTTCACAAAGGGGTTGACAAAAGGGACCTGAGTGACCACAGACCGGTAAGTTTGGGGTCAATGGTATGCAAAAAATGGAACGATTAATATTAGATTCTTTGAGGTTGAAATGAGACTCTTCTGGCATGATATTTAATGGGCAGCATGGATTTTGGGAAAGCTCCTGCGAAAGACGGATCTGTTCCGTATGTCAAGATATATCGTATAAGACCAACAATGGGTTTGCTAAGGCATTCGATCTTGTGCCACACGACATCCTCCTTAACAAGTTAGGGCGTACGGGCATTGACATCAGAGTTGTGAAATTGATACGAGAACTCGTCAATGGAAGAACTCAGAGGGTGCACATGGGAGAAACGCTATCTTCTCCAAAGAACGTTACGTCCGGTGTGGCTCAGGGTAGCGTTATTGGGCCAATTCTTTTCATACGTTTCATTAATGATATGCCTGATTCGATAAAATCTTTGCAGATAATTGCGTCATGTACCTGAAGATAAAGATAGAGGACGAACTATTGCTTCAGCAGGATTTAGCTACGACAGAAAAATGAGCGCGTGAAATCGAATGAAAATTCACAGCAGAAAACGCAAGAAATTGTTTCGGTAAAAAAAAAATAGAGGAAGGAGGGATTACGAACTTGGAGGGAAAAGCGTTGTTGAAGTAACCTAGGTGTTAGAAAAGGCTTAAAATGGTCAGAGCAAGTGGATAATGTAGTTAAGAAATCCTGGAGATCGTTACATTTTATAATGCGGAATCTCAAGAAAGCTGCGTAAAGCCACTTGCTAGCTAATTCTGGTGCCAAAGCTTATAAATGTTTGGTAAGACCGATTCTCGAATATGGATCAGCGTTCTGGCATCCGTACAGGGTAGGTATATTAAATTCCCTAGAAAAAGTTCAAAGAAAAGCGATGCCTTCCGTAACAGGCAATAGGAGGAATACAATTAATTGGAAAATTCTTGAATATAGAAGTATTAGAGCTCGCCTGTGTGGTCTTTATAAGAGCTATACGGGAAGGACTGCCTGGAGTAGTATTAGGATACCGTACGCTGGAACCTCCCATGTACTTATCGAGAAAGGATTACAAGCATAAAATCTGGGCCAGAAACCAGCATGCGGATGTGGGCAAGTTTTCCTTCGCAAACAGGACCGTAAGGGATTATAATAAATCTCCTGCAGCAGGCTTTGATAGATTCCCTTCCAGTATCAAGTCATTTGAGAAGATTATTTGTGTTAGTGGAAAGTGAATACTAAAAGTTTCAAATTAAGGAAACCCGGCGAGTTGGCCGTGCGGTTAGGAGCGCGCAGCTGTGAGCTCGCATCCGGGAGATAGTGAGTTCGAACCCCACTGTCGGCAGCCCGGAAGATGACTACGTACGCTTCCTTCCCATTCCTAGGCCTTTCCTGTCCCATCGTCTCCATAAGACCTATCTGTGTCGGTGCGACGTAAAACATATAGCAAAAAAAATGTAAATTAAGGACACTGAATTTGTGATTTTCCGCTTGATTTAGAATGTTAAACTAGCAGTGTTTCTTGTACTATTCTCTTTCCAGGGAACTGTGTGTTGTACTTATGTTGTAGTTGTTATTGTTGTTGATGTTGGGTAATTTCCAAACTTTACTTTATTGTCACTTGTAATGTTAAGCACTGGATATATTTAGGAATGTTAAACTAGTAATATTTCTTGTAATGTTTTCTTTAAATGGAATTGCTTGTTGTAATTTTGTTCTTCTACTTTTGTTTTGTTGTCACTACTGTAACTGACCATTGCCGCCGGAATATTTCCCAATTACGATGTATTTTTAATAATAATAATAATAATAATAATAATAATAGTAGTAATAATAATTTTTTCCTAGGGTCTTTACGTCGCACCGACACAGATAGGTCTTATGGCGACGATGGGATCGGAAAGACCTAGGAGTTGGAAGGAAGCGGCCGTGGCCTTAATTAAGGTACAGCCCCAGCATTTTCCTGGTGTGAAAATGGGAAACCACGGAAAACCATCTTCAGGGCTGCCAATAGTGGGATTCGAACCTACTATCTCCGGGATGCAAGCTCACAGCCACGCGCCTCTACGCGCACGACTAACTCGCCCGGTAATAAATAATAATAATAATAATAATAATAATAACTCCGCTATTACCGGTCCTAAGCCCGGGGCCTCGTCTATCAAGAGACGGGGAAGTGAGGAGGGGGAGGAGTAACAATATCGTTAAAAAACCTGGGTCCATCTGGTTCGGGGTGGTAGCACCCAGTAAGCGCCCCTGCCTAGGGTTACAGGTGAAACCTGGCCAACGGTCTTGAAGGCGGAAGAGGAACTCTGCTTTAGTTCCGAACTGTGGAGAGAGCGGAAGAGCCTAATGGAGTGAACCACGAACAAAATCAAATTTCGGATTAACAATCTGATCTTATCCTGGAATCTAATTCCTCAATTTGCATTTTATACAATTTCAATTCCAGTATGGAAAGTCCGCTGAATGAAGGCACTACCCCAGGTGGTAACTCGAAAGAGAAATCCACCATTGCGTCACGCAATGCATTGGGATTAAAGGTTCTGGGGCGTCCCAACAACTGCAATCAGAAGGTTAAGACTGGTTCAAAGTGGTCTGAAGACAGAAAGAAGAAACAAAGTGAACAGATGAAAGCGTACTGGAAGAAAAGGAAAGAACAAAGAAGAAGGAATTGAAATTGGCACGTGGTCCTCTGGTGGCCCATTAGAAATAATAATAATAATAATAATAATAATAATAATAATAATAATAATAATAATAATAATAATAATAATGTCATTGGCTTTACGTCCCACTATATTTTTATAGTTTTCAGTGACGCCGAGGTGGCGAAATTTAGTCCTGCAATAGATCTTTTACGTACTAGTAAATCTACCGACACGAGGCTGACGTATTTGAGCCCCTTTAAATACCGCCGAACTGAGCTAGGATCGAACTTGCCAAGTTGAGGTCATGAGGGCAGCGCCTCAAACGAATAATTGTATGTGTTCATTTCCTCTTTCTTTCGTTTTGGCAAACTGTGGACCACGTAAATTCGATTTCAGCTACTTCTGAGCTTTGATCTGCGCCCAGTAATCCTTCATTCTTTCACTCTTCAACCTTCTCTCTTCAGTCCATGGTGTTTGGGTCCGCAAACTAGCTTTTCCTTGGAAACTCTTTGTGTTCTTTATTTTCGACTTGTAAGTTTCCCTGTTGCTTATTTCCGATCCTTGTATTTCCATTTCTGTCAGGTCCTTCTTCACTTCCTGATGCCAGCGTACCACAGTTTCCCTGTGCTCAAAAACCTTACTATCTGGTTGGTCAGTCTTCCCGGGTCCATTCTGTAGATGTGTCCAAAGAACATGGCTCTCCTCTTCCGGATGGTGTACGAGATCTTTTCTATCTTGCGGTACAGTTCTTAGTTTGCTTTCTTTCTGTATGATCCATCCTCTGTTCTTTGGGCTCCCAGTATCTTCCGCCGAATTTTTCGCTCCACCAGTTGTAACTTCTTGACCAATCCTACCCTTATCAGGTTCGGACATCCAGCTGCATATAAGGCTTCTGGAGGGGAGCCTCCGTGGCTCAGACGTCAGCGCGTCGGCCTCTCACCGCTGGATACCGTGGTTCAAATCCCGGTCACTCCATGTGAGATTTGTGCTGGACAAAGCGGAGGCGGGACAGGATTTTCTCCGGGTTCTCCGGTTTTCCCTGCCATCTTTCATTCCAGCAACACTCTCCATTGTCATTTCATAGCATCTATCACTCAATAATAAATCACTTTGGGAGTGGCGACCCCATCGTACTAATAGCCTATATCTGCTTCATTCATTACATCCCTGACCCGGTCATTGATTGGAAAACAGGTTCTAGGTTTTCATTTTCATAAGGCTTCTGGACGGATCACTGTCTGGTAATGTCTGAGTTTTGCATTGATTGAGATCTTCTTCGTGTTATAGTTGTTCATACTTAGCTTGTATGCCAAGTTCATTTTGTTGATTCTCGATATCAGTGCCTCTTTCTCTGACAGATTGTTATCTATCCACTCTCCCAGATATTTAAATTTCTCTACTTTCCGAATCCTCCCTCTCTCCACTGTCATCCCTCTGGGTGCTGTTTCGATGTTGGTCATGCACTGTGTCTTGTTGAAGGGGATCCTCTGAGGTTGTGAGCACGAATTTCTTGTTCCTCTGTTTCTGGTATGCTGTGATCAACTTCAGGTTCAGGATCTGTTCCGCATATGACCTGCCCTTTCTAAAACCTCCTTGATACTCACTAATTTGCGGTTCCAATTGTTTTTCTGCTCTATCTAGCAGTGCCTTTGAAAACATCTTATATGTCTCTGGTAGTAGCGATATTCCCCTGTAATTGTTGACGTCTGCCTTATCTCCTTTCTTGTAAAGAGGGTGTATTAACGCTGATGTCCATCCATCTGGCAGCTTCTCTTCTTCCCAGATACTGTGTAGGATTCTTGTCAGTTCAACGATTGCTCTGTTGTCAGCATATTTCCAAATTTCTGCCATAATCCCATCTTCTCCAGTTGCTTTGTTGTTCTTTAAGGTCCTGATGATTCTCTTGACTTCGTCCACAGTCGGAGGGTCTGAGAAGGTGGCTCACAATTCTCCACTTCACTGTGAGCTACTTTTCCTTCTTGGTTTCTCAAGTTGAGGATTGGTGGATCGTATCTACTCAAGGTGTTCTTGAAAGTTTTATAAAAGTCCCGAGTGTTATTTTTTTGAAAATCCTGTTCGATATGAATCAAACGTTCCTTTTCATTCTTTCTCTTCAGATTCCTGATGGTCTTGGATGTTCTTTTCCTTGTTTCCTGAAACTGCTTCTGGTTCTCTGGTGTTTTCTGGGAACAGCAATTCACCCACGCCTTTCGGCGTTCTTCGATTGCATCATCACATTCAGATGACCACCATGCATGTTTCCTCTTTCTCTAGAGGGACTGTGACTCTTGCAGAATCAATCATAGCCTCTTTTAAGTGTTCCCATCCCTGGCACTGTCTTTTGTTTAATTCTGTTGCAAAATCTTTGTGAATTCTGAGATTTTCTATGTCAAACTTTGTTGTTCAAGTTGTGTTCCTGTTTTTCTGGGATCTTGGAGAGGAAGCGATCTGAAGCTAAATATGCACCCTTTCAGGATTTTGACGTTTCGTATCTCCTTTTTTGCATGTTTTGAGACCGCTGCGTGATCAATCTGGAACTCTCCTAGGTTGGAGTTGGTAGATATCTATGTTTTGTGTTTTCTTTGGAAGTGTCTGAAAGCTGTAGATTTCATGAATAGATTGAAGGTCCTACATATCTCTACCAATCGCTCTCCATTTTGATTAGTCCTTTTGTGGGCTGGATAGTCTCTAATGATGGCTCTGAATCTCCTTTCCCCAGTTGTGCGTTAAAATCTCCAATGAATATAGTCACATTGTTGGTTAGTACTCAGAATTCCTCTACTTTCTGCGAGTCTTTCTTGTTGCTCTCATTTGTAGGTGCTTGTGCGTTGACTAGCGTGTAGACCTTATTTGCACGTTTGAAGGAAAGGGTGGAAATCTTATCGTTCCTGGAAGTGAAGTTTGTGATTGCTCCTTGATTGCTCCTAATTGATTATAAAACCCGTTCCCAGGTGAGAGACATTATTCATCACTCTCTTGCCTGGTTTTCCTTTCAAAATCCTGTACCCTTGCGATTCAAAAGCTAGATCATCTGTGAATCTCGTCTCCTGTAATGTTGTTATAACGATGTCTTGTTTGGACAAGGTATTGGTCAGATGTTTGAGTTTTCCAACTTTAAGGAGTGAATTGACATTAAGAGTTGCAAAGTGAGTTACTATATTGCTCTTTAATCTCTTGCATGCTGGTGCGAGCTCCCTGAATCCCAAGGCACGCTGACGTTGTTCTTGACAACGGTGGATTGGTTACCATCTGGGGTAGTGCCTATGCTAGATTCTTCCATCATGCTGTGTCGAATGATTTTGGCTTGGGGCCGATGCCTAGACATCGTCAAGAGATACAACTGAGGTTCTTAACCTCAGAGGAGTTTAGGTTCACAGCAGCTCCTAACATGGAGATCAGACGCTGCGCCTGAGCCACCATTATATGTTCAGACACTCAGAGTAGTTTTGGTAACTGCACTCCATTAATCCCGAGTACTAGGCTGCTTCCCCTGCCACTTACGCCGTATCAAAGTCTACCTTCTCTACCGTAAATGCCGTTGAGGTCTTCGCTCGTCACCCTGAGCTGGGACCCTTACCAGATGTTACACACCGGGTGAGTGTGCTCTGGGACTCGCGTGGGCAGGGTCACCACTTCCTGAATTAAAGCTGCCTCAAAGAGGGTCTCTACCCACTACCCTCTCTGTGTTCATAAATTATTGTTTACATCTCTATATTTCAAACGTTTTATTCACGATCAATATCATGCATATGCATACAGAGGTAGTAAAAGATACAGTATGAATCCCACATAAGGTAAACTTGTGTGTAGGCTTCAAGAATACAATAGCTAGGTTATGTACATCATAACATCTAGTGAACAGCATTTACTCCATTAGCATTTTGGTGATATTGTACTCATTTTATGAACAGTTTTCTGAATTTGGTGTATGAGCAAGAAGCTGGACACGAGAGACATGACACAAGGAAAAGGTTGGCTTCTTAGTAGAGAGGAATAGTGTTCTAGTTGATTTAAATATTATAATGAAACTTATAAGTTGATATATTTTGTAATAATTCTTAATAATCCATGTGAATAGCTTTTTCTTCAGGGTATTCTGGTTGCCAATGATTATGTCTGCAGGTAATGCACTGCATATCCATGACCCTAGACAACTTGGATTTATTTGTCCAAGTAAAGTGTTCCGGCGTGGAGTACTTATTCCAGTTCTATCTTGCAGCCTAGTGCAAATTTTTGACTTGTATTCTTTGCAGAAGAGCTTTCAATTTTTATGCATGTATAGGGTCACTGAATGCACAAATAGCTGCCGTATGTTAGTACCATGCTTTGCTGGAACAGTTCATATGTTGGAAGCATCAGTGGCTTTTTGTACATGACCTTCAGTATGTAGTTCTGGCATGTATTTACCTGAACCAAGTGTGAATCAAGTATTCCACCCCAACTGTTAATTCCATATTGCAGTTGAGATTGAACTGAGGTAGAGTATACAGATTTCAAGGCTTTTGTAGAAATAAGATCTCTAATTCTGTAAAATATATAAATAAGTTTCGGAAGTTTAATGATCAAATCTGATGCATGAAAATTCTATTTCAGATATCTATCTCTAATTTTCTCTAGGTATAGAAATATTTATTGATTTCTTTAAAGTATAACAGTTGCAGCTTTCAGTATTTTTGCAAGCTGGTGTGTGGAGTCTTAGTGTTAGGTTTCTAAGGGTTGCATTGTTTTGTTATGCTAGAAGGAGAGAAAATTTGTTTTAATTTCATTTAAAGTACACTGAAGAAAATGGAAATTGCAACATCCTGAAGGAGTGGTGCTACATTGCTGCAATTGAACATGCAGGACGAGTGTTCGGTTGTGATTCGATGATTATACTTTCAGCTACCTCTGACCGCAAGTTTGGACAACAATCAATACAGGATGTGTCCACCACGAGCTGCAATACATTGATGATTTCGTCGAGGCATGGAGTCAATAAGGCCCTGGATCGCTTCCTGAGGAATTGTGGCCCATGCTTGCTGCACTGCACGGGTCAGTTGTTCCAGAGTTGTGGGTGGCTGAGGACGGTCGGCCAGTTGTCGACCCATCATTCCCACACAAGCTCTATAGGACTGAGGTCCGGGGATCTGGCGGGCCATTCTAAGGTTGTGATGTCGTGCAGAGCTTCTCTGGAGATGCGTGCAGTGTGAACCCGGGCATTGTCTTGCTGAAACATCCCATTAGCAATGTTCGCCATCATAGGTACAACCACTGGATTGAGTACCCAATCAACGTACTGTCGAGCAGTCATAGTGCCCTCAACAAGCATTGATTGTGATTTCACATTAAAGCCAATAGCTCCTTAGACCATAATACTTGGTGTTGGCCCTGTGTGCCTCTCGACAATAAGATCTGGGTGGTCCCTCTCCCCGGTACGTCGGCGCACACGATTCCGGCAATCACTGCGGGCAAGACAGAAGCGTGATTCATCACTAAAGACGACCCTATGCCATTCGTCGCCCCACGTTCATCTTTCTCGACACCAGGCCAGTCTTACACGTCGCTGTTGTGGGGTAAATGGAACACCTTCTGCAGGGACACTGGCTCCTAAGCCAGCTGCACGCAGGTGATTACCAACTGTTTGTTGTGTAACGTCGGGTGCCACAAATGCTCGAATTTGCGCTGCTGTTGCATGTGGTTCCATCCGGGCCATCCGAATGATGCGGCGATCCTCTCTCACAGTTGTCTGTCGCACTGGGCCTGTGTCAAGTCTAAGAGTGTGCGTACCTTCATTTGGCCACTGCTGCCATACACGTTGTACCGTAGATGCCTGTCGGCCAACACGTGCAGCGACAGTCCTTAGCGATAACCCAGCCTCACACAGCCCAATTATCCGAGCCCTCTCAAACGGCGACAGTTGTTGATAGCGTGCTCTTCTCTGTCGTCGAGGCATGTTTGACGCGGAACACTTCACTGCACAGACTGTAAGTCAACTACGCTACACCAGAGTCCATATACTGGAGTTGATTCCTCCGCGACTAATCACGTAGGGAGACCTGTAGCAAAAATCCAATGGGTCTGAAACTTTGATCGTTTACATATCTACATGGCATCGTTACATATCTTGAAAATCAACACAAATGACCAATGCCTTCATGGTGTTGCAATTTCCATTCTCTTAAGTGTAACTCGGTGGTTGTTTATTTGTTTCTGAACTATGAATAGGGTTTCTTGGGTTCTGTTGAAGGTGTCTTCCCAAGTTTTACCCATGACTGTGACTACCGTATCATCAGCATATGTGTTAATCTTTAAATTACAGTTAAGCTCACACAGATCATTGGTATATAACAGAAAAATGTTGGTTCTAACACTGTTCCTTGGGGTACTCCGATTTTTCTTGAGCACTTTTACTTAGGGTATCCTTGATTCATACCTTCTATATTCTCTTTTAAAGAAAGCTTTTAATTAGATTTTGAGGAATTCCTTGAATGCCTACTTCTTCAAGTTTTCTAAGGAGTATATTTTGGTCTACGTATCAAATACCTTCGTTAAGTTCAAAAATATAGAAATAGCCCTTTTGGAGCATTCAATGGTTTTATACAAATAATCAGTTAAGGAGAATATTGCATCTATAGTGCTAATTTTTTGTCTAAAACTAAACTGATTTGGCGACAATATGTTATATTTTTTAGGTAATTAAGTAATCTGGTTTTAATGCATTTCTCTAGTAATTTTGAAATTGGGCGTTAATTGATTAACTCTTTCTTATAGCCTGATTTATGGATTGGGACTATGCTAGCGATTTTGAATGATTCTGGAAATTGTCCTTTCATTAGTGATAGATTAAAAATATATTGCAGAGGCTGTAGAATATGTGAACTAATTGTTTTAAGCGTTTTACCAGAGATATTGTCATAGCCATTGGATGAGTTATCTTCTAGTGCAGCTATGCGATTCATTATTTCTGTTTCTGTTATGGGAAGAAAAAAGATAGATTGTGGTTGAGGTATTGCATACATGTCATATGTATGTGTCATTAGGTTCTTTGCTGGTATTTATTATTTTGTCAGCATGTTCTAAACCTATACCACTGAAATAATATACAAATTCGTCTGCAACGATAGTTGGTTGGGTTGTTTCTCGTGATTGATTTATGCTACTATATCATATTTTCGGTTCTCCTTCCTGCATGTTATATCATTTATGCTTTTCCGTAGGATTTTAGAATTGTTTGAGCCTGACATAATTTTATTAGAATAATACTTCTCTTTTGCTACTTTAATGATCCTGTTTATCCAGTTTCGGTATGTTTTATGTTTCTATATAGCGTTTGTGATTTCGTCATTATTTGAGGACATCTTTTGATTTACAATTGTCCGGTGTAATTTGTCCCTTATTCTAATGGAAATTAGCATCCCAGTTGTAATCCATGGTATTATCTTTCTGAAGTTCGATCCTACATGTCTTGTGTTAGTATAGTGTTCAGAGATATGTTGAGTTAATAGCCCAATAAAACGACCGGTCGCTTTGTCGATATCATGTTCATTCAGAACAGATTCCCAATTTTCTTTCTCTAAGGCTTTATTTAAAAATGCATAATATATACTAGCATTGTTCAATGTGTTTCCTTCCATTTGTGGTATATGATACTTCTGGGATTGTTTTGTATGAGAAAAAAAGGACTGTGACCTGTGATACTAGTATGTAGAACATATGATTCAAAAATTTTATCCTATGAGATTTAACACGCAGTAGGTATGTTATCTATACATGTTCTAGGTTTTGGGGTTATCCTTATTGCAGAGTTGATGTATGAAATGAAACCATTAGCACATAAGGTGTTTATGTATCTGTTACGGAGTTATCCGTGGTAGTTAGAGGTGAAAGAAGGTGCTGGGATGAATAGGTCTCAACTTACGATATTAAAGTTAATTTAAAACTTTAACAAAGGTTATATTTTATTTTCAAGATCAAGAAATAACAAGAATAACAGGTACTCAGTAGCATATCAACAAGTTAAGGATGTACAATTACAGTTTATTAATGGATTTTGGGCTTCGAGCCCCAGATTCACAATCCCTGAGCAATGAGCTCAACTTTACTTATGAACAAGGTTCAACAAAGGGGCAGAAAACCCCAATCATGCCAAGGAGCACTAGCTCCCAATTACCAGTTAGGCCTGCTCGAGGCACACAAAAACCAAATTTAAGAAAGAGCAGCCCGCTCTCAAAATTCAAGCCTATTCAAAGGCCACACCAAACTCCACCTTTAAGCTGCCCTCCAGGCACATAAGAACAGGGGTAATAATACCCAATCTACTGAGGCCTATTAAGTAAAGAAACAGGTCAATTACATGGCCCCAAAATACCAACTTGAGTGGAGGCGTAACTTGCACTCCTAATACACCTTTTTAAAACCTATTTGGCACTAGGCCGCATATGCAAGGGCTAATCCCATACTACGAAGGTGACACGATAGGAAAACTTTATTATATTATGAAGCGAAGAAAAAAAGGTTATGAAAACGTAGTCACCTCAAAAACAATATGAGAGGGAGCTCGAGAGGGTTAGGCACTCTCTATCCCGATTTGTAGTTAAAGAGACGGAATTTATACCAAGTGTCTTTTACATTTTATAGGATGGTTACATGATAAAAGTTTCGAACCTTCCCCGAGGGTTAAACTGCTGAGCTAGCAAGCAAAGAAGTTATTAAAAGGCCATTACCTGATGGATGAACTGCCGCCTGAAGAAAGAGGCGCTTCCCGCCCCCCTGCTACATAATCACACTAAGAAAGATGTTACCAAGTGGCCAGGAGACAAGAAAATTAGCAGTTTATATATCCTCGCGGAAAATTCGAGACGTTTCATGAATGAGAACCCACACCCCCCTCAACTTTATTGGCTAGGATCAAGCAACATATCCATATCGGAGAAGACACACATTATTGGTTAAAAATTAATTAAAGAAATTCGGGATTGGCTAAATTCAAAACAAGCGGAAAGAGAAGGGTTATACTGCCAACCCCAAAAATGACTGAAAGAAATTTAACAAAGAACAAACTTATGAAAACAAAATTTCTCAAAAAACAGTTCCTTCACTTCGCACCAGGGTGCACAATTGTAGTTCTTCAGTAGTGCCATCTAGAAGAGAATGTTCACATTTCTCACTACAGAGAAAACAAATATAAATCGAAAAAGACCCAGTTCAGAACTCTTCAAAATTTACAATAGAGACATCTTCTGAGAAACTTTAGAATTAACATGGTTGTTAAAATTCAGGCTTCCTCCAGTAGAGGAGTTTCAACTGGCGCAATGTTTGAATTAGCGGCGCGGAGGTGTACCGCCCGGTACAGTATCCATTTTTAATTCTTTAAACGTACTGACCAGTTGGGTTTAAAATGCCAATGTTAATATCTCCTATTGTTATATAATGTGTGGCTGCTTGTAGCTGCTGAAGTGTATATCCTAGTTAGTCTATGAATTTATTTGGTCTTTTGGAGGGTGATCTGTACATAGCAAGTACCAAGTAATGTGCCATTTCACAGTTCTTTATATGGACTGATCGGAACAAAAATGTAGTTCAAGTTACTAAAACGTCAATGCGAGCTGGAATGACAATCTTTTCATCAGGCATTTACCGAAGGAACCGTACATAGAAGGCGGTGGAAAAAGAATGACGAATGGAGATTATTTGAAGCTATTATGAAAATGAAGATTTTCTTCTGACTTCATTCTTTCAACTGACCTACAGGAAGCAAGTCGCAGTCGACTAAGGGAAGAGAATTCATCTTATCGGGAATAAACAGCGAAGATTGACAGGAATTTTAATTCGCGGCAACACGCAACAACGCTAGCTGCATAAGTTAAATCGCTGCGCGAAATTAAATTAGCTGTGAAAATAGATATCAAGATTACTACAGTGATACGTCACAACAGTCCTTAGACGACGTATATTTGGCCGATACTGCCTATTTCAGACACCTGAGAGGTTATCTGAGCTGACAAGAACATTTAAAACAAGGAAAACATAGAGAAATCATTTTTGTATTCTAGTCAAGAGAAATAGATACTACCTATCCCAGCTTATTTGAGACAACCTTACTGAAATAAATTGTCCCAGAGCAATACGTAGATATTGTAGGCATATTGAAACAGATATCAACCAGAAGATGACGGAATTGAATAAAATGTTTTATTATTCTGTTCCAAATGCGCAAGCCTCCACCATGATGCTGTAAAAGGACAAGGCGATACTACTCGGATGATGGCAGCGCGATGCGATGTTGACAGTCCAGGATGACCAGGAATCAGCTGAGAGGAATAAATATGTACCCAGATACTTAAGAGAGAACCATTGAGCGATGTCCGCATATCCAGCGACCAGATGCGAGACGGCAGCAGGACTCCTTAAGCAAAGTTTAGTCCTCTATAAGTCATAATTGTAAGTAAGAATTTTTTTGGCTATGTATTGTCATAATTTATGACAGTGTGAATATGTGCGTAAGTGGTTATCAAAGTGAGGTTACGGGATGTAGGTATTCTTCTACCTTTAATGTCAAGTCCACATGTAGGCGTAGTCAGCTAGTGATAACCGTTCGTAATGTTGTCAATGCGATGTGAGAGAAGGTAATTCGCATTTTGCTCGTTGTCAGTGAAGAGCACAGAGTGTGAAATAGAAGTTAATTACACATGTGTGGTAATTTTCATCATCATCATCTGTTTACTCTCCAGGGTCGGCTTTTCCCTCGGACACAGCGAGGGATCCCACCTCTACCGCCTCAAGGGCAGTGTCCCGGAGCTTCAGACTCTTGGTCGGGGATACAACTGGGGAGAATGACCAGTACCTCGCCCAGGCGGCCTCACCTGCTATGCTGAACAGGGGCCTTGTGGAGGGATGGGAAGATTGGGAGGGATAGGCAGGGAAGAGGGAAGGAAGCGGCCGTGGCCTTATGTTAGGTACCATCCCGGCATTCGCTTGGAGGAGAAGTGGGAAACCACGGAAAACCACTTCGAGGATGGCTGAGGTGGGAATCGAACACACCTCTACTCAGTTGACCTCCCGAGGCTGAGTGGACCCCGTTCCAGCCCTCATACCACTTTTCAAATTTCGTGGCAGAGTCGGGAATCGAACCCGGGCCTCCGGGGGTGGCAGCTAATCACGCTAACCACTACAACACAGAGGCGGACTGAGGTAATTTTACCAGGCTAATATGATAAGAGATCGTATATAGGAAATGTTTATGGTAAAGATATGAAATAGTACATCTCAGAATAATGATACGTTTTTGATACTATGACAGTAGGAAGAATTTTGTAATATGAGGAGATTGTGATACATATATGTAGAGATTAATGAAATAATGTGTTTATTGTGTAATGAAATATTTTTATGTAAAGTGTGGAATGATGGTTGATGAATAAGAGTAATGATATAGGATGGTGATGTTTAGTGATGGTGATATTTACTATTCTTCGAGAGGTTGGTCATAGTAGTCTTATTTGAGATTATGTTGTTTCCAATTTATGCATTCTGAGGTAGATATTGAAATCGTGCAACTTTCAATGGATGACTTTAACCCAAAGTGTATTCGGGGTAGCTTAGGATACGATCTCAGTACAATTAGAGCAGTGTTGTTATAAATATTAAGGGTCATCAAACGAGCTATGATGTGAGCGATGACAATAATTTAGCCTTCACTGAAATATTTCTAATGATTATAGAGAATTTTATCACATGATAAGCTAATTTCAGATTTTATTTAGACATCTGACATATCACTGGTGACTTAGTTACACATATGAGGACTATTAGTTGAAGATAGTCTTCTGACGAGATAGATTTTCTACTTGTGGTATATTTTGGTAGAATTATAGCAAGATACGTTCATTAATGCAACTTTAGCTAAAATATGCACTTGAATTAATTGATAACCTTGAAATAAGATAATAATTTCTTAGAATTTGCCACATATGTCCAATGATTATGCTATTTTAAGATAAATTTCGACTTAAAGCGGGGATAGCTTTGCTTATACTGAGATGAAACACCAAGAAACAAGAGGCTTGAGTACCATGAAACCTTGAAAGATGAGAACGATTTTCCGTGTTATTTTCAGTTGTGTATGGACACAAAACGTTAAGTGCAGCCCAGGATAACGTTTTTCGTTAAGCAAGTGTGAGTTAAATAATAGCTGACAGAACTTTGGAGTTAATTTATGGAGCAATTTCGTTCAAGAGGAAGTGATTCCAACCCTTAAAGAAATATTTACCAAATATTTTAAACTGCGTTCTACATTCTCATAGACGACCTCAATCTGAAATGATGTACATAGTAATTGATGTAATTTTCTATATATTTTTACTTTGTTAGATGCATTTAATGTTTTCGTTATCATTTAATATGTTTTTTAAACATTTAATACTCCAATTTTTAGCTGATTTTCCAAATGCTATTTAATATTTTACGTAATTATCAAATGATTTCATGTGGCCAATAATTTAATGGACTGATATAATCATGGCCTAGGACTTTAATACTTGTTATTAATTTCACGAACTTAACTCTTCTTTCATTTCAATTTGACAGTACTAGACTACTGTACTTCAAATTAAAGATCAATAGAGATCGGGATAACTTCATTTTCAAGCGAATTTGACTAGATAAAAGGTTTTCTATAAATACGACGAGGTACATTACTCAATGCTACATGATTTAATGAAGGATTAGGGAAATATTTCTTCATTCTTTGAACTGAGTGGTCAATAAATGATGTATTATGAAACCTCATAATTCTTTTAATGTCTTTCTAGGATAGTTATTAGTTGTAAGATTGTATTTTTTTACTTGCGATTTCTCTGGTGATATATGTGGAATTTAACTAATAGCGTGTATGAGACGTCCTTCGACGTAAGTTAGGATTTACCACGAATTAACCGGTGCGCTTTCTCTAGCGGAACTCATAGCCCATAACTTTGAACAGCGAGTACCATTTACAATTAGAGCTAGTCTGGATCTTGTGTGTCCTTACCTGGACGCGGGAACGGCGCAGTAACTTCCTTTATTATATTTTAAGTTGAGCAGGCTACCATTTGCTGCTTTTAGGGTTTTCTGAGTAGATTTTTCAACATTTTGTATAAGGGTTACATGTGTGTATATCTTTAAACTGTCATGTGTATAATTTTGTGGGGGTATGAAGTACTCATATCCTAAAGTAGAGAAGGATATATCATTAATGAATTGGGTCTCTGATAGTATGACAATGTCTGGTTTATGGTCCAGTTGATTTAACATAACTAGCATGCTTTCATAATTTGTCATCATGCCACTTACATTCAGGTGCATAATTCTCAATCCTGCAGTATAGTTGATTAATTTGTTCAAGTCTTGAGGAGCGTTTTCAATGCCTGTAGTGATATCATCTTATAATGTAAGCCCTAACTCTTGATCTGGTTTCATATCCATAGCCTATTGTCTTGTATTCTATTTGCAATTGCTTGGTGAACACTTCGAGAGAGAACTTCAATGTAAGTATATTAATGAATCACTTGACTCAGGTATACATACCCTAACTTGTATCCTCAGTCTCTGCTTCGTAGGAGCTGCTGGTATGTCAGCTGCAGTCTTGATTTGCAGCATGGGGCTGTCCTCATTTTTCCTCATGAAGATCATCTCGTTCTTGGTCCAAGCAAATTTGTAGTTCGTGGGGTGTTTCGTATTTCTCGCTAGCCAATGTAGATCTTGGTTCTGTTTTGTTAGATATCCATTTAAATATGCAGTTTTGTCCCCACTGACTTTAATATCTGCACAGAGAAGTTTCCCATGCTTTCTTTTCTTGCCCATGATCGTGTTTTTTGCTTTATGCGAATAGAATTTCACAGTTATGAGAGGACTCTCCTTCCTTCCGTCCTTATCAGTAAGCGCTGGGATTCGGTAGAAATATTCAGTGTCTTGGTCAAGTTGAATATCAATTTCAAATGCACCTGCAACTTGAGTTATTATGTCATATGCATTCTCATCCTTAGGGCCGTTTTCCCCAAATGAGTTTAAACTAGGTTTATTTTAATCTGGTTTAAGTCTGAGTTTAAATTAACATTCATTTTCCCATATTGGTTTAAACTTTGTATCAAGTTTAAACTTGGTTCAAAGTTAAACCTTCTATATTGTTGGTTTAAACTGCTATTTATATTCAACCTTCTTGACATTTTATTAACGTATCTGTGATTTTCCTAGTAGAAGGGTTAGTTTTGACTACCGGTACTGCAGCACTTTACTAGAAAACATACTAAAATTATAACCTATTATGAGCATTAGAAAAATGGGAGAATTTATTGACGTCTTTGGTTAAATAGGAAATAATTTTGATGTGCAAGTGAGGTTAAGAAGCCACATTCCAACAAAAGTTTACAATCTTGGAAAATCGGATGTAACGGAGTTTTTTTATGGATTTATAATTCATAAGCGAAAAGCAAGGATTGTCTAGTATCGAAGAAGGATTCATTTAAAACGTCAACTGCACGAAATAATGCTATTTCGCTAGAAGCAATGATTCTGGTTGCTTTAAGATATGATGCAGCAGGCATTTTTCTTATTAACAACAGGGACCACAGACCGTAAATTGCAGTCTCGTTATAATATTATATACTATAAAATACTGTTGGTGGTATAAATACTGTAATGTGAAGCATAGAAATATTCCTACATAAGTCGTGTAATACGTCCGCTCTTCATGAGGTGCCTGGTGGCTGTGGTCGCTAAATCGTTAGGTCAGCATCATCCGAATCCGTGACTAGACGGTTCGAATCCAGTTTGTCGAAAATATTTTTACCATCAGAATGTTGACCGGCACGGTAGGAGAGGCGATGGTATACAATTTCTAATCGCTACCGGTAGATTATATACTTATAGGATCAGAAAAACAAAGTGTTTCATGCTTGCTAGTAAACTTGTAATAGAATAAATTATAGTTAAGAATGTTTCATCGTAACTATTGCCAGCATACCAGCAATAGAAATATTAATGCTATAGGGAGAAGAGTATTATGCATACAGTACGACATATCGCAAACTTGGTTATGTTATAAACGAATATGGAATCAAGTAATACATCTCCAAATAATACATCCTCAGTGGTCTGTCTGCTGGACCAAGGTTTGTGGGATTGATCCCCGCCGAGGGCAATGGATTTTAATAAGAGATAGATCCGAGCATGCTTGGAATTTGTTTACTTGAAATTCACATAAATGTTGATTTTCTGAAGAAAGGAATACCGTAGGCAAATTGCTGAAAGACCAGGACTTTAATATTTCAATGTTCCCGTGTATTCCGTAAGACAATACAGACATCAAAAGACACGTATTAGGCCCACGGTAATTGTTTATGGTAAAGCATGACAGAGAAAAATAAGATACCGGTATAAAAGTGCGTTCCAAGAAATTGTAGACAGCAATAGGTAAAATTATATGGCACAACACTTTGCACAAATGTAAACAATTTATTTATCAGTAAAGCTAATATCCCTCCGAATTTGTTCTTTATTCACTACGTACGATAGCATTAATTCGCCACAAACAGCTGATATTACAAAAATGTCGGTCATTGAATTACTTGGCTCTGATTGGCCAATTCCAATCGACAATGCCTTCGACTATTCCTTCAGTGCCAACGTTAGCGCCAACGACAGCTCGCTCGTTTAAACTAAACGAGTGTCAGAAATTGGTGGAGAAATTGGACGCAAGTTTAAACTAGGTACTAAAGTTAAACAGGTTTAATTTATACCAGGTTTAGCTCGATTTGGAGAAAATGGCCCTTAGAGACTTGTATGCCGGCGATTTCTAAATTACAGTTCTTAGAATACTGCTCATGATCATTGATTTGCTACTTCAAAATATTATTTTGTTCTTTGAGAGCATTATTTTCAGTCTTGCTGTTGTTCACTTCGCTGGTTAAATGGGCTATGCACTTTTTTAAGTTCACTGTTTTGCTGTAGCAGTTCATCAGATTATCTGGACTAAAACTCTAGTGTGCTGCAGACATCTTTCATGATTTGCTCCATAATGTTCACAGGTTCACATAGGCTTGTATTGTCCGCTTTGACTTTTTCTGCTGAAAAGGATATGAAGTGTTCTGAGCTCGGTTAATTCATGAAGCAGGATGCTGCCCTACTTGCACATAGTCCAAGTGAGGATCTCTCCTCTAACGGGTTATGGACCACCGGTGAATTGCATAGTCCTAGCCGCCTGAGCACAAGGAGGGCCAGGAGGAAAATGATGTTGGTGAAATTATGCTTGAGGAAGTGGAAAGGATAGTAAATAAACTCCATTGTCATAAGGCAGCAGGAATAGATGAAATTAGACCTGAAATGGTGAAGTATAGTGGGAAGGCAGGGATGAAATAGCTTCATAGAGTAGTCAAATTAGCGTGGAGTGTTGGTAAGGTACCTTCAGATTGGACAAAAGCAGTAATTGCACCTATCTATAAGCAAGGGAACAGGAAGGATTGCAACAACTATCGAGGTATCTCATTGATTAGTATACCAGGCAAAGTATTCACAGGCATCTTGGAAGGGAGGGTGCGATCAGTCGTTGAGAGGAAGTTGGATGAAAACCAGTGTGGTTTCAGACCACAGAGAGGCTGTCAGGATCAGATTTTCAGTATGCGCCAGGTAATTGAAAAATGCTACGAGAGGAATAGGCAGTTGTGTTTATGTTTCGTAGATCTAGAGAAAGCATATGACAGGGTACCGAGGGAAAAGATGTTCGCTATACTGGGGGACTATGGAATTAAAGGTAGATTATTAAAATCAATCAAAGGCATTTATGTTGACAATTGGGCTTCAGTGA
Source organism: Anabrus simplex (assembly GCF_040414725.1). NCBI lineage: Eukaryota > Metazoa > Arthropoda > Insecta > Orthoptera > Tettigoniidae > Anabrus > Anabrus simplex. Next base: position 338,065,450 of record NC_090271.1, on the reverse strand, counting down.
GAATTGATGGTAGAATGAGTTCTTGGTTCAGGGTACTTACAGGAGTTAGACAAGGCTGTAATCTTTCACCTTTGCTGTTTGTAGTTTACATGGATCATATGCTGAAAGGTATAAAATGGCAGGCAGGGATTCAGTTAGGTGGAAATGTAGTAAGCAGCCTGGCCTATGCTGACGACTTGGTCTTAATGGCAGACTGTGCCGAAAGCCTGCAGTCTAACATCTTGGAACTTGAAAATAGGTGCAATGAGTATGGTATGAAAATTAGCCTCTCGAAGACTAAATTGATGTCAGTGGGTAAGAAATCCACCAGAATTGAATGTCAGATTGGTGATACAAAGCTACTGTAGAACAGGTCGATAATTTCAAGTATTTAGGTTGTGTGTTTTCCCAGGATGGTAATATAGTAAGTGAGATTGAATCAAGTTGTAGTAAAGCTAATGCAGTGAGCTCGCAGTTGCGATCAGCAGTATTCTGTAAGAAGGAAGTCAGCTCCCAGACGAAACTATCTTTACATCGATCTGTTTTTAGACCAACTTTGCTTTACGGGAGCGAAAGCTGGGTGGACTCAGGATATCTTATTCATAAGTTAGAAGTAACAGACATGAAAGTAGCAAGAATGATTGCTGGTACAAACAGGTGGGAACAATGGCAGGAAGGAACTCGGAATGAGGAGATAAAGGCTAATTTAGGAATTAACTCGATGGATGAAGCTGTACGCATAAACCGGCTTCGGTGGTGGGGTCATGTGAGGCGAATGGAGGAGGATAGGTTACCTAGGAGAATAATGGACTCTGTTATGGAGGGTAAGAGAAGTAGGGGGAGACCAAGACGACGATGGTTAGACTCTGTTTCTAACGATTTAAAGATAAGAGGTATAGAACTAAATGAGGCCACAACACTAGTTGCAAATCGAGGATTGTGGCGACGTTTAGTAAATTCTCAGAGGCTTGCAGACTGAACGCTGAAAGGCATAACAGTCTTTAATGATAATGTATGTAATGTATGTAAGTAAGGATATGAAGGGGATTTAGCAGAAGTAAGGTTGTTTGCATTGTTTACAATGCCACAAAATTTCCCCTGGATTTGCCAGCATTGCCTTAAGAACAGCATTGGATGATAATAATAATAATAATAATAATAATAATAATATTATTATTATTATTATTATTATTATTATTATTATTATTATTATTATTATTATTATTATTATTATTAAGGTCGGGGTTCGATTCCCGGCTCTGCCACGAAATTTGAAAAGTGGTACGAGGTCTGGAACGGGGTCCACTCAGCCTCGGGAGGTCAACTGAGTAGAGGTGGGTTCGATTCCCACCTCAGCCATCCTCGAAGTGGTTTTCCGTGGTTTCCCACTTCTCCTCCAGGCGAATGCCGGGATGGTACCTAACTTAAGGCCACGGCCGCTTCCTTCCCTCTTCCTTGCCTATCCCTTCCATTCTTCCCATCCCTCCACAAGGCCCCTGTTCAGCATAGCAGGTGAGGCCGCCTGGGCGAGGTACTGGTCATACTCCCCAGTTGTATCCCCCGACCCAGAGTCTGAAGCTCCAGGACACTGCCCTTGAGGCGGTAGAGGTGGGATCCCTCGCTAAGTTCGAGGGAAAAACCGAACCTGGAGGGTAAACAGATGTTGCAGTCAAAACAGGGTTAAGAATCTCTTTCGAGAAAACAGCATTCATGGATTCTATAAAGAAAGGCGACACGGACAGACTTGTTACATTGTATGGGGATATCCAGCGTGTGCAAAAATTTAAATACCTGGGAGAAATACTCACCCCCAATGGAGATGAAAAGGAGGGATTAAAGGAGAGGGTGAGGAGGATGGAGCTGGCATTCAGACTATGTCATGACACCTATAAGTCCAAGTCTCTCTCAATTCAGGCCAAGTTAAAACATTACTGCACAGTGGTTAGAACAGAGTGCCTTTATGGAGCAGAAACCTTGACGAGGATGGCTGACCCAGTCCTTGAAAAAAGAGAAAGAAGATTCTTGCGAAAAATCTTAGGCCCTAGAAAGTCGACGAGTGACCCAAACACATTCCGGTTAAGATCGAATTTGGAGCTCTACAAGACAGTAGAAAGAATCACGACTGTGATGAGAAAAAGGAGACTGACGTTTTATGGACATATCAAAAGAATGAACCCTGAGAGATTGACCAACAGGATACTTCTTCTGCAGGAAAGGTGGAAAAAACAACCGGGATGGCTTACACACGTGCACAATGACTTGGCAGAAATAGGTATCAAGGAGGAGGATATAAAAGAAAGGACATCATTTAGGAAGAAGGTTGCGGGATTGAGGGATGCGTCTGAAGAGCAACATGCGAAGCCACGGAACATCTCGGTGAAAGAACGAGCAAGAAGAAGTCAAAGACTCAAGAATCTTTGGCGAGAGTGTAAAGAGAAGGGTATCAGTCTGCGTGACAGAAGGAAGATTGTGTAAACGTGGCCCACAGGTGGCCGTATCGATTAATAATAATAATAATAATAATAATTGCATAGGATACATGATCTACATTTTACTCAAACCTGGCGGTAGGTATAAAACGTGACCCAGTTTTATAGAGATTATGATAAAGGAAGATAACCTCGGAAAACAGCCGCTGCCTGGGGATCGCCAGGGCACTCTTGGAAACACTGCAAGGAGTGACAGCATGCAAGCAAGTGGTGGTAGGATGGTGAGCAGACGGCCTCCTACCGGGAGGAATCCCCAAAAAATTGCATTCGCCGAAGCCAAGGAACAAAGTATTTCGCAACACCTCTTGACAACAACCACTGAAAGTGCTTTTGCAGAAGATGCAACCACCAAAGTGCGAAAAGTCCGTACTCGAATGAAATGGGAAATTTCTGTCAATGAGTTTATAATGAGGGCTTACTATAGAGTTACTAGGCTGGAAAAGGACATGACAGATTATCGACAGAAGCTATACACGGTTTTCAAAGCACAGTATCCAAACACACAGGTCTCAAAACAACGAATAACAGATCAAAGACGTGCAATTGTCATGAAGAACTTTATACCAGAAACAGTTCTCAGTAAGATTAAACAGGAAATTGAAACTGAGCTAATGGCTTCCTCGGAACCTTCAGGTGAGCATGAAAGAATTGCATATGAAACGAACAGAGCCCCACCCTACACCAACACCATGGCCCCACAAAATCTCCAAGAAACTGAAGTTTACACATACCAACAGAATACAGAAAATGAATGGCAAACTGAAATAGAAGATGAATTCCAATGCGCACTTATTGAGTTTGAAGGTACAGATCCCACGCTCAGAGCTATACTACCCAGACAGAAGCAAACCAAGAAATTCACACAAATAATTGGAAAGTTGCATACCAACATTCTACCAATATATTTAGAAACACACCAGACATTCCTCCAGGTACATACTGTAATCTACTGTGCTGCAGTTGCAGCAATCAGGGCAAATGAGGGAAAAGTAAGATCTGCAAATAGGTCAATGAACCGAATACATAGGGACCACCATGGCAGCACCGACTCAAATCACGAATTGATGACCTACGAAAGAACATCAATCGACTTACTCAATACGCCAATGGTCATCGAAGTCCTCTGCTTTGCTATCACGTAAGGAAAATATTGAGGAATGCCAAAAACCACTCTACTAAAGATGCATAAAACTCTCTTATTACCGAATATCTAGATACAATGAAGCAAAAACTAACGGCCCTTGCTAAACGTCTCAAGCGCTATACTAAGGCAACAGATAAAAAGGTACAAAACTCCCTTTTGAATGGGAATGAGAAACTATTTTACAACAAACTTAGGACACCTGAGACAGCTAACATGCAGAGTAGCAATGGGATACCAACTGCGGAGAGCATAAGAGAATACTGGTGAGCTATATGGGATGCGACAATAGAACATAATGAAGAGGCACATTGGCTTAAAACTATCAAGAAGAAAGCTGAGAATATTGAAAGCATGACTCAAGCAGATTTCACATTAGAGGAGGTTGTAACAGCGATTAACAATTTACACAATTGGAAGACCCCAGGAATAGACCGCATACACAATTACTACTATAAGAAATTTACCAGTGTTCACAGATTACTCACCAACCACATACAAATTTTCATCAGTAAATCAGATGCCCCCCTACACTTTCTCACTACAGGAATCACGTATCTAAAATCTAACAAAAACCAACACGTCAAATCCTGATAACTACCGACCAATCACATGCCTACCAACTTTAAACAAAATTATAACATCACTTGTAGCAAATAGTTCCAGAATCATTGCAAGGTCAATGAAATCATCGCTGAGGAACAAAAGGGCTACAAACGGTTCACAAAAGGCAGTAAAGAACAATTAATAATTGATAGTATAATCATGGAACAAGCATACCATAACAACCGAAATTTGCACACTTGTTTCATGGATTACCGAAAGGCATTTGACTCAGTGCCACATTCCTGGTTTGTTGAGGTCCTTAGAGTAGCCTATATGAAGGTGACCCTAAAATAGTGACATTCCTAGCAACTACCATGCAGGCTTGAAGAACTACTATTAACCTCCACAGAAACAGTTCTCAGTAAGATTAAACAGGAAATTGAAACTGAGCTAATGGCTTCCTCGGAACCTTCAGGTGAGCATGAAAGAATTGCATATGAAACGAACAGAGCCACACCCTACACCAACACCATGGCCCCACAAAATCTCCAAGAAACTGAAGTTTACACATACCAACAGAATACAGAAAATGAATGGCAAACTGAAATTAACTGACCTTATACCAATTAGAAGAGGAATTCTCCAAGGGGATTCCCTCAGTCCGCTATTGTTTTGTCTTGCTCTGAACCCACTATCAGACTTACTGAGTTCAACAACATATGGATTCACTGTCAGATATAAGCAAAGAACAGCCTACAAAATTTCTCACCTACTGTATATAAATGATCTGAAACTGTATGCTGCATCACAAAGACAACTTGAACACCTTGTTTCAATTACCCACAATTTCTCCACAGACATCTGCATGAAATTTGGACTCGATATATGTGCTACTCAGACAATTAGGAGTCAGGTTGTGAGTTTCACAAATAGGAAAAGTCCTCTCAGTTTTAATTACTGCGTTGATGGTATGAAAGTTCCTTTTGCGGATCATTGTAAGTATCTGGGTGTTAATATAAGGATTCCACGCTAATGCAGACGCTACGCGATACTCAAGCTAAATATTTAAAATCCTATGTAATTGATGCAATAATGCTGACAATGAATATTTATCATTTGAATAAACAGTTTGACATATTCGCATTTTAATTTGGAACATACAATGATTCAAATATGTATTAATACACAGTTTAAAAAATTAGGGGTTCATGATTTGAACGTATGCCATTCTCCAGAAAACAATACCTCGCACCCAGGTATATTACCAACTAAACATTTATTCTTTACCGTTGAAGAATACAAAAGAACATCGATGCATTCGCTTTCTTTTTCAGAACACAAACGAAAATATCCAAATAGGGGTGAAAACAAAGTGATAACAGTCTTCCAGGATGCATTTTTATTACAATTCATTCATTTATTTCAATTAATTCCAACGAGCCTGCAGGCTCATACATAGGAATTGTACAGGACATTACATTCTGGCGTGCACTTACACATCGTAATATAGTTTGTGTATATAAGATTATTAGTAAATGGTTGAGCATATAAACACCTGTATGTTCAGTCCTCAGCCCTAAGGCTGGTTGGATCCTCAACAGCTCTGCCATCAGCTGTCATAGATGGCCTAGGCATTACTGAAGAGGCGTACTGGGGAAATGAGGAGTGAGGTAGTTTCCCGTTGCTTTCCTCACCGAGCCAGAAGTTGCTATTACATATCAGTCTCCCAAGCCCACTGAAATGCATGCACCAACAGACCATATGAGCAACGTTTTCACACCATTCATAGCAGGGACTGGCTGCATAAAGAATGGTATTACTACCATCACTCATACCTCAGTCACTTTCATATTGTCAAAGCCAAGGATAAGACAGAGACAGATCAATGAAAGTAACAAAATTGCTCTAGCCCATGCCAGAAGACATAGTGCACAGTAAATACTAGGTCCTGCCAGTAAAGGCATATATAAACACATACAATATATAAAATATGTACATCATCAATATGAGGATTACAGAGAATTATTTCTGACTGTATTTACATTTACATAACATGAAAGTTGCAAAGGTACCGGTACAAGAATAGATTATAGAGTATTTTCATTTACATAACATAATTGCAGAAGTACAAGAATAGATTTCAGATTATTTACAATTACATAACATAAAAGTCGCAGACGTACAAGAATTGATTACAGAGTATTTACAGTACATATACATAACACAGAATTGCAGAGCTACAAGAACAGATTACAGCGTATTTACATTTACATAACATACAAGTTGCAGAGATACAAGAATAATTCCGGACAGTTTGCAAGATTGTTTGGGAGAATGACTTAAATGACAACTGATATTTTGATTTAACAGCACTGTACCTTTCCCAAAAATAATGCGTGAATCTTTGTTTGAATTTTGGCAAAGTTGGTGCTATATTTACCTCCACAGGGATGTTATTAAATAACTGGATCGCAGAGAACTTCAAGCTGTTTATACCATATTTATAAGAGTGAACATTGTATAAGGCAAAGTCATTTGCATGCCTAGTACTATATGGATGGTCGTCAGAATTCAGATTATATGTAGTGTTGTGGTGTATAAATTTATATTTTATTTTATACATGAGTACAGCTGTATTGAATTCTGTACTCATGCTTAGGGGTGGTATTTTAGCACTTAGGTATGGATATTTTATTGGCGTTAAGTAGTGAAAATTAAGAATATTTCTAACAGCTCTATTTTGTACTACCATTAGCTCATTCAAGTCAGACTTCTTATTTCGCATCCAGATTACATTCAAATATTGCAGGTGACTATGAATTAAAGAGTAGTAGATCTGTTTTAGAAGATAATGTGGGATAAGATAACTTTGTTTAAAATTCCTGCAATAGATGTGATCTTTTTAGTAATGTATTCAACATGGTTCGTCCAGTTCAAGTTCCTATCAATCACCAACCCAAGATATTTGACAGTACTAACTAGTTTTACTTCAGTATACTGCATATATATTTTACAGTGTGGGATTTCATTCTGTCCTTGTTTTGTCATTATCATATAATTAGTCTTTTGCACATTAATTTTTAATTTATTTGCTTGAAACCAAAAGCAGAGAGTATTGAGATCTTCCTGCATATCTTTAACAATGGAGTCTATATAGCAACCAGTATAGAACAAGGTAGTGTCGTCGGCATGTAGTGTGATACGTCCTTTCAAACGGCAAGTTGCAATATCGTTGATGTAGACTAGAAAGAGTATGGGCCCTAATACCGACCCCTGTAGAACGCCATGGGTTACCCTAATTACTGAGCTCCTACAGTTATTCAGCACTACATACTGTTTTCTATCAGACAGATAATTATCAAACCACTTCAAAGCAACACCACGAACTCCTGTTGTCTCTAATTTAGCTAACAGTCTTTCATGGTCCACTGTATCAAAGGCCTTCTTTAGGTCTATAAACAACCCACCAGCAAAATTAAGAAGTCTATTGACTCTTGCAGCAGATTTATGAGATCTACTGTTGCTATTTCAGTGTTAGATTTCTCACGAAAGCCATATTGTGCATTGAAAAAGAAGTTATTTTTGTTTAAAAAGTGAGAAGTCTCTTTTTAACAATAGTTTCTAATATTTTGGAGATTATGGAGAGAATGCAGATAGGCCTATAGTTACTACGATTCCTCCCATCTCCACCCTTGAAAACAGGAACTACTTTACCTACTTTTAGCTCACTACGTAATGTACCAGATGTCCGCTTAAAGAATCCTGGAATTCTTTTAGAAAGTTGGCAGTTATACCATCCTGCCCACAGTTACTCTTGTTTTTTAGATTTGATATTATAGATCTTACGTCTGTTTCATCAGTTGGATATAGGTAAAATGAGTTCAAGTAACTAGGAACCCAACGTGTTTCAGTGCTCTGGGGAGGGATTGCTGAAGCCAGAGTTTTAGCAATATTTGAAAAATATAAGTTTAATGATTCACATATTTCCTGACTATCTGTAATTATCTTGTTATCTATTTCTAGAGATGTACATTTATCGCCTTGTGTTGTTTTTCTGTTATGTATGATTTCATTGATTATTTTCCATGTTTCCTTTGGGTTCTTGTTATGCATTCTAAATTTTTCAGAGTAATATTTGTTTTTAAGCTCCTTTTTTAGATTTTCTTCATTGTTTCTACATCTGCAATATTACTGACTGAGATTGATGTTATTCTTTAGGGTGGGATTTTTAAGTTTCGCATGTAATTCCACGTCGCTTAATAAGGCTGAGAAGTTCAGAAGATATCCATGGCGAGCTACCAGTTCTTTGTGTTCGATGACTTTGTGCTTTCTGTCTTTGTGTACTAAGCGGTAGTTGGTCAATAAAGGAATTGTATAATGTGTCAATCCTACTAGTAGTGTTGTTTATGACTTTTGTGTTATGTTCAGTGATATTACTACTTTCAGGTATATCATCTTTTCGGTCTACATTAGTTGCTTTCAGCCTTTTCAGTTCAGTGGATTGTGATGGAGATTTAGAATTTGGCAAAAGAATATCAAACATTAAGATATTATGTTCACTTATATAGCTACCAACATTTGATAAATAATAATATATTCCAGAATTATTTATAGATACATGATCTATTAAAGTGCTTGTGGTATCACATATTCGTGTTGGATATACATTATTGCATTGCTTGAAATCATAGCAAGAAAGCAGTTTCATGTATTTTCTTTTTAGGAGGTCACTAGTTAAGATATAAACATTTGTGTCACCCAAAAATAGGCATAAATTGTTAGTTGTTTTACTTAGAAAATTTTCGAAAGATGCTAGAAATGGTGTGGTATTAGTCCTATTTGTGTTATATCCTGCAATTAAATCAATACTTTTATATTTACTACTACTAAATTTATCCCTATAAATTTCAACCCATATCAGGCTATGATCAAGTTCACAATTCATTTTCACATTTACTTTCCAACAGTGGGAAATGTAAATACGTAAGCCACCTCCAGCTTTGCCATCTCTGTGTCGAAAGATGCCTCTATAATTTTATATATTATAGTATTTCGCCTTCTCACTTTTTACCCAGGTTTCTGTCACAATCAATATATCTACCTGACCTATAATGTGCAAAAGAATTTCTATTTCCTCAAGTTTGTTTCGGATACTCCTGCTGTTTAGATACAAGCACCTAACCGCACTGTATGATTTTGACTGACCAGTAGAGCTGTTTCCGTCCAGGTGAGAAGCAACTGTATATGAACTGATGTTCTGTAAAACAAAATTATTTATGGAATCGTATTGAATTTCATAACAGCCTAATGGAAAAATGGAATATTTGTTGTACCGGTAACACTTAGGTACTGCCATTAACGAGTGTTGGTATGATATTTTGGCTCTGCCGTTACACCTGTGTCTTCGCTCTGCAACTTTCTAATATCATCAATGCTCCTAATTCGCTCTGATCGATGGTTTTCAGTCCTTCTTACGTAGATTTTGCAGTCCCTCGTCCAAATATATTTATATCCATATTGCCGTAGATCCCTGGCCATCTTGTGGAGATATTTATTCCCCGATGTCAGATGTTCATTGATATATACAGCTCGGTTAGCTGCTTGGATACCTAAATCTTTTGTGCTTAGTGTTGTTTTATTCTTCCTTGCTGCGAGCAGCTAATCCTTTTTTAACCGGCTACAAAATTTTACAAGGAGAGGAGGAGGGAGTTCCTGCTTCTTTTGGGATAGACGATGACACGCATCATTATCACCGTCGGTCACTTCGACACCGAGCGCATTGCCAAGTGCTTTCACAACTGCGACTGAATTCTCGTCACCAAGCTGAGGCAGTCCGTGAATTTCTACGTTGTTCCCCGGACGTACTGTTGGAGGTCTTGATTTTCCTCTCTAAGCTTAGAGACTTCTTCATCTGCTCTTGTCTTTTCCCTTTCGATAACAGCAACCTTACACTTCAATGCCGCTACTTCTGCCATAGCGTTTTTAAAGGCATCAGTTATTTTGTGCAGCTGACGCCTAATATCGTCGAAACTCTCAGCACAGAAGGTTACCGACTTTCTAATTTCCGCTTGTTCAGCTTCGATTACTTCTAGTTAACATAGCCTTTTGTGGATGTCCCTAACTACAGATTTCATATCCCCAAGCTTATGGTCACTCGGCCCTGTGGCCAGATCGCCATTCACACTATCACACTTGCCGCAGTACCACTTCTTTGATTTGTCCTCAATTAGTGTCTTGAATTCCCGTTTATTTAATTTAACACACGCTCTGTGATGTTTTCTGTGACACTTACCGTCACAGATGATGTGGTCGTCCTCGGCAGTAATTGATTTTATGCTCGAACCACACACGGCTAGTTGCTTATTGCCCGCCATCTTGAAATATATATGTTGGAGAGCTTCAGTATGGTTTATGTTCTCCAGAGCATTTATCACAGCCTGGCACTTATGTGGTATGCTCCGTATAAGTCGTCAGAGGTCACGTTGCGGTATCAGGTCCCATTTTTCAATGAGAGCCTTTTCGAAGTTTTGGAGAGGCTGTGGTGGAATAGGACGCCAACAGACACTTCTGTCAAGCCTATGCCACACATGCTCGATGTTATTAAGTTCGGGACTCACTGATGGCCATTCCATCTCTTGAATGTCTAGCTCTCGCAGGACAGCTCTGGTGACGCGCGCTGCATGAGCCCTCGCATTGTCGTGTATTGATACGAATTCAGGGCCAACACCGACTGCAGCAACCAACCCATGCTGTAGCAGCATGTTCTTGATGTACCCCGCAGCGGTAAGATTACCACGGACGACGGATATATCCGTACGGCCATCAATACTGTTGCCATCCCACACCATCACCGAACCTTGTCCGAATCGGTCGCCTTCCTGGACAACATTTGGCATGTACTGCGCACTACGCCGTCTCCATACACGGTGACGTCCATCACGCTGTGTCAGCGGAAACGTGGACTCGTCTGTGAACAACACAGGTCTCCACTGGCGAAGTTACCAGTTGCCGTGGGTACGGACAAAGAGAAGGCGAGCTGCGCGATGTTGCTGCATTAAAAGGGGCACTCGAACAGGTCGTCTGAGTCGTAAGGTCTCTTATCTTAACCTGTTCCTTACTATGTGGTCAGACACCGTGACTGCAGTCACCCTCCTGAGGTCTTGTTGCAGTTCTCTGGCATTTGCTGAACGACGCCGCAACGCACAGATGGTCAGATATCGGTCATCCTATGGGGTTGCCATGCGTCCACGACCTTGTTCAACCCTCCTTGTGAAATGGCTTGTCTCATTGTAGCGATTCCACAAGCGGAGAATAACTGACGGAGAGACGTTGGGATCCACAGCAACACGACAACAAGTCCATCCTTCCTGGATCAAAGTGATGGCCCTTGCGATTTGAAACTCGTTAAGACGTCTCATGGGATGTGCTGGTTAAGGTACAACGTGCTCAAATGACCGCAGTAGTCCGTGTACCTCACAACGACACACGGACGTACCGTTATTCACTTTGTTTTGAGGGGTCACCTGACAGTTTAATGCATGGCTACGCCTACAGATGCAGTATAACTTCGATTTGACATACCCTGAGTAGCTAAGGTCTCAGGCTAAGCTGTACGACCATTGGAAACCCCACCTACCAAATTAACGTCCACATACCAGACGTTATATTACATGTTCCCCCTAAGTTTTTCTGAACTGTGTATTATGTAACTAGCACATACCTAAGTTATGTTAGCCAATCGGCCTGCAAAATGGCAGCGCCGTGCGCCCATTGAAAAGGTCCTAGGGATGGTATTCACTATTGCGTTGGTAGAACGGTTACTAGACTAGACGGTAGGTGTTTTCAGTAAGTAGCTTCACGATAATCTCGAAAGGGTACTTAAAACGTCACTGGAGACCAAAGAGGGTGTGTATGACGCTGATCATTAGGTAGCTTGGCGATGAAACCATGTTCCCTCCTACAGCGGAGAGTGTTCGCCACACAGTTGCAGCATCTGGTATCACTCTTAAGACATTAAAACTTCTCGTTGATGTTTCTTACTGGAATAATCCAAAATGCCATTCAATTCAAAAAAGAAAGAATACCTTGAAATATTACTACTAACTCTAAAAGTTCGTATTTTACAGTATATAAAGAAGCTGAAAATATATCTTCAGTTCAAAACATTTTGAAACGTTACAAACAAATGTCTTTCACTGTTGAAGAATGTAATTTTTGTATGTTATATATGAGGGATAAAATATATTATAGCCAGAATATAGTAGTGATAGCAAATACAGTAGAGACAATACGCGACACTCAGCGAGATATCGAGGGACAGCTATTAGAGCTCTCTCTAGCGGATTGACCTGAGAACTACTGATTCTGTCATAAGAGCACGTGTATTTGTGTGTGAAGTTTTTGGTGTTATTTATGCGTTTTCAGTGAGTTGAAATAATTAAATAGTAGCGTTTGTCATTCCTTGATATCTCCTTTCAACATGAGGGGAAAGGTTTGTGGTGTGTTTGGCTGCAGTAACTATGAAGTAGAGAAGAATGCGCGGTCCTTCTTCAGTTCCCTCGTGACAAGAAAATGTAAGTAATATTGCGTTTGCATATATATTCTTCCAGTGACAGAGATTTTTATAGTACTTCATAATGTTCTGACGTGCTCGACCCATATTTTAACTGGCTTAATATATAATACGCATATTTTATTGTATAGTGCAGCAATTAACCTTCAATACCGATGTGTTGTTGTAGGTGTGATCTGTGGGTTTGATTTAATTTAGGAAAATACATATGCATATCAGTGTGGCTGGTTGTGTTCCAAGTTACCCCATTTGGAATGCCGTAATGCGTTGTCAAGCACTGAAGAAACTATGGGTGATTTAAGAAATGTACATATTTTGTTGAATCAATATGATGATGCAAATTTGCTTTACCCTAAATATTGCAATTATTGCTTATAGGGAAAGTTTGAATGTTTTTGAGGCTAAATATATAAATTTTCTTTCTGTTAGTAGACTTCAGGTTAAAAGGAAAATTGTCCAGCTCTTAAATGTAAATTCATTGAATCATGTGTGTAAGGAATGTGCCGATATTTTGTTGACATGTGTTTCAATATGATGATACAATGCTTTTAAATGATTAAAAAGAAAAATCTAGCCGTGGATGTTCAGGCAGGAATTCTAAAACTAAAAAATTAATGCATAAATGAAAGATCAAGCCCTTTCATAGCAGTCCATTACACATCTTTATTATATGTCTAATTTCAGTCTTTAAACAATAATCTGTTAAATAATTATTCATTCATTTATCCAGAATTGCTTAGGAACTTTGAAGTTAATATCTTAGTAACAGTTTCTTTCTAGACGAAATTTATTTATCCGTTTCCGTATATACATTTCCATTGATATTTGAATTTAGCGCGAATTTTCAGGTCAAGCCACTAGGAGCGCCACTTGCGACTTGTCTCCCATTTCAACAAGGCTAAATCCGGAAGTGTCGCGTATTGTCTCTACTGTATTTGGTGAAAGTACATATACCACATCTTTGTACTGTCTTAACAACCACGAGATATTAGTATTATTGTGATTATTCCTATTCTTCTACCCTTTATTTCATTTGTATGTTTATTCTTAATAATTAGAGCTGGGTGTTCTCAATGCCAGGTTTAAGCAATTTGTTTTGTACAGGCAGTTGGGAAACACAAAGCTATTTTCAGGTTTGGAAAAACAACAAGGGAATATTTATGAACCATGCGGAGAATCCAACCCGACCCATGGATACCCCACACGTCAGACTTTGTGCGTGGTCGTTTCACTGGATATCTCTAGCTCATGATTGTACAGACGGGCTGGCAGGAACACCACGGTGAAAGTATAATGGGGCTTATGGTTCCAATGTGTAGCTAGCTTCAGGTAGTTCCAGTCCTAAATTTACATGGCGCTGGTGGTCATTTACAACGAGTGGATAGTTGTAAGAAGGCAAGTAGGCATGAAAAGAGCCATTTTAATATTTAAAGTCCATTTGTCTCGAAGTGGAGTATTTCAAGTCCAACCTCAATCAGTGGGCCCTTATGACAAAGAGTTAGTCGTATTACGTCAAGTATTATGGAAATGGTATTGCTGGATTCTCAGTCTAGCTTGAGCGAGCGAAGAGCGTGGTCGTGTTGGAACATGGTTGGTATTGAGCTGTACCGCGCCGCGTTTGGGAGGTGGCAGAGGAAGGAGTTCAAGAATGGACTGGTAAAAATGTGTGAAGCGGTGCCGGTAGCAGTAGTGTTAGCTGTGTTACTGGTCATTTTGGTAGGGGGTGGGAGGAATTAAACCCTGGCCCATATACCAGCGGCAAATTCAGTTTGAATTATTTGGCAGCACTTAAGGTGTTAGTGAGGGAAGTTATACAAAAAATTGCCATTGGGATAAGGTGCAAGAAACAAAGGACATGATGGAAGAGCAGAAAATGAGATAGGGTATATGAAGAAATGGGTAGAAACAAAGACAGAAGAACAGAATAAGAGAACGTGCAACAATGAGAAAGAAATAGAGATATTAAGAGGGACGGTAAAACATCTAGAAGAGGAGGTGATGAAGATGAAGAAGAAATCAGAGGGGTACAGTCAGGAGAGAGTGAAGAAAGCCATATTTATATATGGTGTGGAAGAAGGTGAGAAGGTTGACATGGTCTGTAAGGTGGTAGAGGTGATACAGAATAAGATGAAAGTAAATTTCAGTGAAGTTGACGTAGTCGATATGGAAAGTGTGGGCAAGGCTAAAGGATGGAGAATAATTAGGTAAAGTTTCTCCCTACCCTAATGTCGGAAATAGTGATAAGAAATGGCAACAATATACAGGGTCAGAATGCATGGGTGAAAAGAGACATGGGAAAAGAAGATGGTGAAAATATGAAGATTTAGATCAGGCATCTTCGGAAAGCGAGACAGCAAGGGCTAAAGGCCCACATAAGAGGACAGAGACTAGTGGTGATGAATGGAAGATGGGTAAGAGAGCACTCAGTGTCGAAACTGAAGGAGATGGACGGACACGTCAGTTCCGAGGTGGGAGTGATGGCAGTACAAGATGGAAGGAATGAAGCAGAAACAACTAGGGATGGAGTGGAGGAAAGTATGGAGACCAATACACGTGGAAGTGGACAATGCAGTGTGGATATAGAAGAACTGAGCAGTGAAGCGGTGAGTGAGGGGGAAACGCAAGAACCGCTGGGAGCAGAGTGCAGTGGTTTAGAGAACAAGAAAGGAGGTGAGAAGAATGATCAACAGAAAGGTAAAGCGGTTATGAACAGAGGAAGAAGTAGGAGCCAAAAAGACTCTTCGGGTAAAGTATGTAAGGGTATGGAGCATACTGAGGGCTGAGAACGACAAAGAATGCTAAAAGGAGAAATGGAAACAGAGAGTGAGGGGCTAGAGAAACAAGGAGTAAAATAGGGGAGGAAAATGGAAGGGAGAGGGATAAGTTATAACTATAACAGCCTTTCGGAAGTTGCAAGGGCGGTAGTCTGGATGATTGACGGATATGGCCTTGTAATAATAGTCAACATTGCTTAGCTGTGTCGATACTACTACACGGCTGAAAGCAACGGGAAACTACAGCCGTAACTAACTCCTGAGGAAATGCAGCTCTCTCTGTATGAATGATGTACTGATGATGGTTTCCCCCGGGTAAAATATTCCGGAGGTAAACTAATGCCCCATTTGGATCTCCGGGTGGGGACTACACGAGAGGGGGCGATCATCAGGAAGATATATACTGACATTCTGCGAGTCGGAGCGTGGAATGTTAGAAGTTTGAATCGTTGTGGTAGATTAGAGAATCTGAAAAGGGAGATGGATAGACTAAAGTTAGATGTAGTTGGTATAAGTGAAGTACGTTGGCAGGAAGAAGAGGATTTTTGGTCAGGCGACTACCGAATTATCAACACAAAATCAAACAGAGGAAATGCAGGAGTTGGTTTAATAATGCATAAGAAAATAGGGCAGCGGGTAAGCTACTATGACAAGCATAGTGAAAGAATTATTGCTGTCAAGATAGACACCAAACCAATGCCCACCACAATAGTGCAGTTCTATATGCCTACTAGCTCAGCGGATGATGAGGAAATCGAAAGAACATATGAGAGATAGAAGATTTAATACAATATGTAAAAGGTGACGAGAATCCAATTGTGGTGGGAGACTGGAATGCAGTGGTAGGCCAAGAAAGAGAAGGTAATACAGTAGGAGAATTCGGATTGGGACAAAGAAAAGAAAAAGAGGAAGTCAGCTGGTGGAATTCTGCACTGATCATAATTTAGTCCTTGTCAGTACTTGATTCAAACACCACAAACGACGACTTTATACGTGGACGAGACCTGGAGACACTGGAATGTTCCAAATAGACTTAATTATGATTAGGCAGAGATTCAGAACACAGGTGTTGGATTGTAAAACTTTCTCAGGAGCAGACGTGGACTCTGACCACAACATGTTGGTCATGAAATGCCATCTGAAGCTTAAGAAAAAGAAGAAAGGAAAGAATACAAAAAGACAAGTTGAAAGAAAAGAGTGTGGGGGATTGCTTAAAGGAACATGTTGCAAAAGGACTAAATGAAAAGGCTGAAGGAAGCACAATAGAGAAAGAGTGGATAGTCATGAAAAATGAAGTCAGCAGGGCTGCTAAAGAAATATTAGGATTGAAGGAAATATCAACTAAGAATCAATGGATAACTCAGGAGATACTAGACCTGATTGATGAACGACGAAAATAAAAGAATGCTCTAAATGAAGAGGGCAGAAAAGAATACAGGCGATTAAAGAATGAAGTGGAGAGAAAGTGCAAGGTAGCTAAGGAAGACTGGCTGAAGGGGAAGTGCAAGGATGTCGAAGGTTGTATGGTCCTAGGTAAGGTAGATTCTGCATACAGGAAAATCAAGGAAACCTTTGGAGAAGGAAAATCTAGTTGTATGAATATAAGAGCTCAGATGGAAAGCCACTTTTAGGGAAAGAAGACAAAGCTGAAAGATGGAAGGAACATATACAAGAGTTGTATCAAGGTGAAGATGTAGATAAGTTGGTTCTGGAACATGAAGAGGCTGTTGATGCTGATGAAATGGGAGACCCAATTTTGAGGTCAGAGTTTGACAGAGCTGTGAGTGACCTAAATAGGAACAAGGCACCTGGAATTGACGACATTCCCTCTGAATTACTGACTGCCTTAGGAGAAACCAGCATGTCAAGGTTATTCCATTTAGTGTGTAAGATGTATGAGACAGGCGAAATCCCATCCGATTTTCGACAAAATGTTGTTATACCTATTCCCAAGAAAGCCAGTGCTGAGAGGTGTGAGAACTATCGCACCATTACTTTAGTATCTCATACCTGCTAAATTTTAACACGTATTGTTTACAGATGAATGGGAAAACACATTGAAGCTGATTTGGGAGAAGATCATTTTGGCTTCAGAAGAAATGTAGGAGAACGTGAAGCAATCCTGACTTAACGTATGATCTTAGAGGATCGAATCAAGAAGGACAAGCCCACGTACATGGCATTCGTAGATCTAGAAAAGGCATTCGATTATGTTGATTGGACCAAGCTATTTAAGATTCTGAAGGTGATTGGGATCAGATACCGAGAACGAAGAATCATCTACAATCTGTATAAAAATCAGTCTGCAGTGATAAGAATCGAGGGCTTTGAAAAGAAGCAGCAATCCAGAAAGGAGTTAGGCAAGGCTGCAGTTTGCCCCCTCTCCTTTTCAATGTTTCCATAGAACAGGCAGTAAAGAAAATCAAAGATTAATTTGGAAGAGGAAATCGAAACCTTGAGATTTGCCGATGATATTGTTATTTTATATGAGACTGCGGATGATCTCGAGAAGCTGCTGAATGGTCTGGACAAAGTCTTGGGTAAGGAGTACAAGATGAAAATAAATAAGTCCAAAACAAAAGTAATGGAGTGCAGTCGAACGAAGGCAGGTGATGCAGGAAATATTAAATTAGGAAATGTAGTCTTAAAGGAAGTAAATGAATATTGTTACTTGGGTAGTAAAATAACTAACGATGGCAGAAGTAAGGAGGACATAAAATGCAGATTAGCAACAGCAAGGAAGAGATATCTTAAGAAAAGAAATTTGCTCACTTCAAGCATTGATATAGGAATTAGAAAGATGTTTTGGAGCGTGGCATTGTATGGAAGAGAAACATGGACGATAACTAGCTCAGAAAGAAAGAGAATAGAATCTTTTGAAATGTGGTGTTATAGGAGAATGCTGAAGGTGAGATGGATAGATCGAATCACAAATAAAGAGATACTGAATCGAATTGGCGAGAGGAGATCGATTTGGCTAAATTTGACGAGAAGAGAGATAATAATAGGACACATCTTAAGACACCCAGGACTTGTTCAGTTGGTTTTCGAAGGAAGTGTAGGTGGTACGAACGATAGGGGTAGACCAAGGTATGAATATGACAAGCAGATTAGAACAGATGGAGGATGGAGTAGTTACGTAGAAATGAAAAGGTTATCACAGGATAGGGTGGCATGGAAAGCTGCATCAAACCAGTCTATGGACTGATGACTCAAGCAACATATTGGAGAATGGGATGTGCGAATACTGAAGGGCTATTAAGCAAATGAGGAAATAAACAGGTTAAGGAAGTAGTAGAAATTTTGATATTGTGGCACTTTTGGAGACATGGCTGGTAACAGGGAAAGAGATATCATTGAATGGGTTTGTGATTAAATATAAATACAGAAGGAAAGAGAGGAATAAAGGTCGCACCCCAGGAGGAATGGTCGTTCTAATCAAGGAAGAACTAGTAGAGGATATTGAGACAGGCATGAAAGAAACTATCTGGATGAGATTTAAAATGGGGTGGGTAGAGGGATGGATGAAGAAAATAAGTCTGGCATTCGTATAGAAGTTCCTTATATACAAATAAGCATCTTTTTAAGAGATATTAGTATGATAAGGGAGAAGTTTTCAGAAGAAGAAGAAGAAGACATGTTGCTATTTCGAGATTGGAACGCGAGAATAGAGGAACAGAGCCCAGTATATAGTAAGGAAGAAGGGAGGCGTGTAGTGAAAAGTAGATGAAGTGAGGATAAAATCATAAACAGCTATGGTGAGAAGCTCTTAGAGATGTGCACAGCGGGGAATTCATATATTCTGAATGGTTGGAAGGAGGGTGAAAGTACGGGGAATCTGACGTATGTTTCACAGAGGGGAGGTAGCGTGATTAACATAGTATTAAGTTCGGAAATAGTGTTAAAGAATATTATAAAGATGGAAGTAAGAGATTGGATTCAATCACATCGTTTTCCAGTGTGCGTGCCGTTAAAAAGGGGGGAGGAGAAGGATATACAGAAAGAGGTTAAGATGAATGATGAACTAGGGACTGGATATACTAAGTACAAATGGACAGAGAAATTGGAACGGGAAGGGGATATGGTAGTAAAAGAAGAGTTACACTTACTAAAATATGGATGGGAGTGGGCGTTAGAGGAAATTAATTTGATAAAGCGTCGGAATTGCTGCTACATCCAATCAAGAGGATAGCTCAGATTGAAAAAGGTAGGACAAAAAAGAAAGAGGGAGAAAAATGGTTTAGTAAAGAGTGTGGAGGAATGCGAAAGATCGCTTTGGGAGCGTTAGGAGAGTATAGGAAAAAATGTAGGAGCGGAGAAAGAGAGGCTTTTTGTAAGTTAAGGAAAGACTACAAAAATAATGTCAGATAAAAAAGGCTTGGATGGAAGAACAAACTGAAGTAATAAATAAAGAATGTAGGTTGAATAGTATGGAAAATTTGGGAAAGGATAAACAGAATAAATAAGGGTGGAAGGAGACTAGAGAAAACGAGTATTGAGGTTGTACACGGGGTGAGCTACTTTAGTGAATTACTCGAGGCGAAGGGATAGGAATGGTTGAGTGAGATGGGGAAGAAGTAATTTGGAGGAATAGAGGAGTTGTAATATACGAAATAGACAAAGAAATTAAAGATACTTTGGGAGAGATAAGAGGAATCAGGGGCAGGTTGGCGGGGGGTTGCAATGGCATCAAAAATAAGTTGTGGAAATAAATTAACTGAAATGGGACAATTATAGAGGGAATGGTGAAATTATTCATTGAGATTTTTGATGAGGGAAAGTACCCCTAGGCGTAGGAAACAGGATTTGTGTGTCCAATATATTAGAAAAATGGCAGCAAAAACAGTATGATGTATCACAACCAGCCAAGTCACGAAAGGCATATTTTTCAATGTGGATGAAAAACTTGTAGAGATAAAGCAATGATGGCCACAAAAGATTTTTCATAGTTATATCCTTAGTAGTTTAATAGTTAAATTCCGCTGTTTTGAGAAATCTGACTCATAATGAACCCATCTGTTTTGTTAATATAAATTTTGGCTTGGCCGTTTTTGTTGCAATTTTGTATAATTTTCGTTTTTTTAACGGTGTTCAATTTAATTTCCAAACCCCTGAGAAGAAAGGTAATTTAATGAAAGTAAATTGACATTGTAATTACTTTTCTTTATTGCAATTTAAGAATGCATTTCAGCATACATGGGATAATAATATATGTAGAAGAACATCGGGAAGTTAAGGATAATACAAAATAGGATTTCTCTCACTAAAGGTTCACTGTGTTCACTTAGATCTTGAACACAGTAAAATAAAATGATCACCAATACTAGTCACTTATATAGAATCATTATTAAGATAGGTACTGGTCACACATACTAGAGAGACGTGGCAGAGAGGAACAATACAGTCAAAATAAAGGACGTAGAAAAACTCACGTCAGAAGCCATAGACCGTGTGACTGCTGCAGACTGGGAAAAGTGCTTCAATCGCGCGGAAAATCTTCAAACAGACGATTGGGCCAAGGAAATAGTAAGGGGCGAAAGAATGGAGCCATTCATCAACATCAGTGTAAAAGTCGACTCGACAGATAGTGAGATGACTGATGATAGTGACTAAGAAATCTTAGAGTGCCTTGAAGCTAGAAACCGATTCTTACTACATTGTGAATTAATATAAACCTAGTCTTTAAAGTCTTTAAAGTAGTTCTTTTTGTATATCACTCAGTACAATATACAGTATTCAAATATTTAAAGTTATAATGTAATAAAACTGATACAGATTAATATATAATCCAAAAGTAATTACGGCGTCCTGCAGCCTGTGCTGCTGCTCACGCACCGAACTGCCTCAGCTAGCGACATTTCCATAATCGCTTTCCCGGCTATTTTCCAGGAAAATTATAAGACTCGCGGAAATATGTTTCAGATAAAAAATATAAGTCAGGCGATTTTTTACATTTTTCCCGCAGACAAAATGTTATTGGCTGAAGAAATAAAAACTTGGCCACTTACTGAAATTTTCAGTACATGATCCTACGGATTTAAATTTACTCGTTCAAGATTTTATTTTTAATAATTATTTAAAGTGGTTTATATGCAAAATAGTTATACCCCTGAAATCAGCAGTCTTTTCTGAAGCTTGTAGTATAATTTGTTTCGAAACATTGTATGAAGTAACATCAGGAGCTTGAGAGAGAACAACTTGCTTAGCGCTCCGAAATGATGTGTTCAGTTAGACATCTCTTCGCCAGTTGCTACATATCCTTGGCAACAGTGTAATTTCTCTGACCCGCCTAATTTGGTGGCCGCGAATTTAAGTAATATTTTTATTTTAAGTCTTCAGTTTGCTCTTATGTATAATACAATATCAGGAATTTCACGTGGTCTATAGATGCAGACTTCGGAGACGGTATTGGAGCTCTCATGACCAGTGAAAGCTGTTTCACTTGCTAATATTTTAGTTCCATGGAACTGCAGTGATGAATGACCTTGCAGGAGAATTTTATGTCTTCTGTTTTAGAGATAGGGAGAGTAATGCCTTTGATCACTCTGCGAGGTGTCTTTTGAGCCAGAGATTCATTTCACGTGTGGCGGCGAGTGTCCCTTGCGCCCGTATATATGGATGACGCTTTCCATCGCGGATTCATTGACGTCACGTCCATGAGGGAGGGGGTGGATTTTTAATATCGGTACTTGCATTCCGAATTGGATGTTATAATTTATATCACATTAATGCACTCCTCTGGAATAGACGCTGGATTAAATATGAACTCCCGACGATCATAGATTTCGGAGATACGGGTGGATTTAGCTCCTGCCTTTTGGCGCGCTAAACGGCGTCCATCTCAACGTGGTTCTCGTCCAGCCAATAACATTCAAGATGTCTGGGTTACAAGAAATCCAGCCTTCAATTTATTTAATTTGCCAGTAATTATCGATTATTTTTCCACGCGTGGCATCTAATAAGTTCATTACGTCGATCCGTGTACTCACAATAACTTATTAATAAGTTACGAGAATATCTCATCCATCATTTCTCAAGATGGTATCCCTGAGCCTCCTAACAAAATTTTGTGATTGGACTACAAGTGCGCTCGTGATTTAAGTTTCCACCTGCAAGAACCTGGGCCAGCGATTGTCGTCGAAAACACTGTACTTTTCCGTTCTCTATTTCCGAGAATTTGTGACGTACCGGAAATTTTTCGTCCGTCCAGAATATACTCTCGCAGCGTTCAGGTTGCAACATTCCCATTGTTCGCGACTGGCCCTTCCCTTTCTGACCGAAACTTATCTGTGGACATGTATTTTCCTGGTCGCCAAACTAATGAGCTCCCCTGCTGTGAAGCAGCTCTTTGCTGTTGTGACAGACTAAGCTCCACGGCTCCAGTCTGTCGTGTATCCAACTTATATTATTTCAACATTACTCGTGTGGAATAAAATTTTCTGTACTTCAATAAATGTTCCATATATTATTTCATAAACAAACCATGATTGACTTTGGGCCCCATTCACTCGGGTTCAATACCTTGTCTTACTTAATGGAAACATCAATAGATAAAACTCCCAGATCAAGTGCAAAAAAGAGAACAAGGGATACATCACAGTGGAAATCACAACAAAAGAGCTGAACCGTCGTTCGCAGCTGACTTCAAACCCGTCGTGCTTACAGTAACTCAACATTTAATGGCGCGAGCATCCGCCGGTACTTATAAAATGTGATCGCACTCGAGCACCATGAACTGGAAGTAGTTAACTTAGGACAGTGTTTGCCAGTTATAAATATCGTAGTGAAGTCAATTAATTGCATTGTAAGAGTGAGTAATATAAATTTCAATTGCACAGCAAAAAGTGCAGAAATAGAACACTGTGTGACGAACAGTGCCGTGAGGGAATAATAGCCTGTACGTTGGAAGATCGAACCGCTATCATGAACACTTCAAGAGGGCCATATGAATCGGGCGTATCGCGTCGGCCAACGTACATCGCGCCGGGCGTACCATTCGACACTCCGTCGAATGTGTCCATGTCCTTGTGTGCGGTAAAAAGGACGAAGTTCAAACAGTGTAAAAATAATAGTCATTTGGGTCTAGGGTGTTCATTTGTTCTGTATAAATCAACCTTAGTGTTAACAATGTCAATAGTGAAGTAGTGTGATATTTAAAATATTAGTATAAAAATGGCGATGTGCCAGGAAATCATCTGTGGAGTAACGCCAGCAAGTATGGGCGAGTAGAACGGAAGAACGGGGCCGTAATGGTCTCTCCTCTGCTAAGCTGCAATGGATATCACATAACCAGATGAGTGCAATATGTAAATAATATTTGAGAAATGTTAGCGTGATTGGGAAAATGGGAATAATTTGATTTGACATGGTTACCTTATGTAACAAGATGGGTCGCTTCACGACACCATTCTAAATTGTAGCACGGACAGGGTTAGGTAAGAATAAAGTAAATATCTGGTCTGATGATATATTTCAGTTGTAGATATAAATTTTGTAGATATATGGTAGTGAGTTAAGTCATGCATGCATTTATATTTCTTTATAGTCGAGAGTTTATGGTTGACATTTTTAATTTTGTTGTAATATTCAGACCGACCCGAAGTGTGCTTTTCTGTCAGTCAGTTGACGAGTTATATAATAATGGTAAAGGAAAATTCAGCCTTGTCATACCAGCTGTGTTGTTGTTTTCGTCAGTATGTTAACAGTCTCAAAATGAGGTGGTAAAGTTGCGAGAAGTGAGATTAATAATAATAATAATAATAATAATAATAATAATAATAATAATAATAATAATATAATAATAATAATAATAATAATTCATGAGATATCGGAATTTTACGTGAACAGTGGTTAATGCGTCGAGATCATCGAGAATCATTTAATGACGGGATGTCGTTTTAATTCGGAATTAAAGTGTGTGATAATTTAATTTGATCAATTAATAATATTGAATAATAATATCGGTGCTAATATCCGTACATGTTAATGAACGTGTTGTTTAAATTACGGTCCTATAATCTTTTTTTTTTGCTAGGGGCTTTACGTCGCACCGACACAGATAGGTCTTATGGCGACGATGGGATACGAAAGGCCTAGGAGTTGGAAGGAAGCGGCCGTGGCCTTAATTAAGGTACAGCCCCAGCATTTGCCTTGGGTGAAAATGGGAAACCACGGAAAACCATTTTCAGGGCTGCCGATAGTGGGATTCGAACCTACTATCTCCCGGATGCAAGCCCACAGCCGCGCGCCTCTACGCGCCAACTCGCCCGGTGGTCCTATAATTTTACGAATAAATGTCGTGTCTTAAAGTTGCAATTCATTAGCCGGAACACATATGACTAATATTACGAAACCATGATTGTCAAATTTTGGTAAATATAATTTCAGACTGTTACGATTATCTGTGGAGAATGAACTAAGACGTAAATCGAATGTGAATAGAAAGGTGATAAAGAACCTGCAGTCAGATAATAAACTGTCATACGATGTCAGAAGTGGAATATATAAGTCAGTTGATAATTCTGTGAGAAATAAATTAATAAAGGAATATTGAGATAGAAAGGGATATAAATTCCGTATGAGAAACACTTAGCATATTGAAATGAGTATAAAATATACGGGCAGTGGCACAGAGAAATACTGAATTACGTAGCGGGTAGAATTTGAACCCGTCACAGCATGTATGAAATAAATAGACTGCGCAGCTATTCGTCGAGATACTACGGATCCAAGGATAATGAGAGTTCATAGTCCACATAAATGATCGTATGTTGTAATCATTGTAATGACGAGTGATGACAACCATGATGCCGTGATGATAATAATAAATATTGCAGATAAAAGGTTGGACCGTGATATTTAAATGGGCGATGATAAAGATGTTAAAAAGGAATCTAAATGATAATATGCAACCGATAATAATAATAACAACGTTAAGACGATGATAAATCATCGCGGTCAGATTAATAATAATTGTCATAATAATAATAGTAATGACGTCTTTTGGTTGACCATTGAATAATTGTAATCACGACCGATATCTTAATGCATTTTTGGCGGAAGTGACCGGTTCATTAAAGATAATAATAATAAAATCTTGAGTGACATTAATAATAATAATAATAATAATAATAATAATAATAATAATAATAATAATATCTTGAGTGACATTAATAACAATAATAAAATCTTAAATGACCTATTCATTAATAATAATAATCTTGAGTGACTTGATAATAATAATAATAATAATAATAATAATAATAATAATCACAAGAGGGAGATAATCATAATAATAACAGTAATTACCTATGTGTTTGCGTCCTGCATAATAATGACGATAATAATCAAACGTGACAGTGCCAGGAGTCGTCGAGCATAATAATAGTAATAGTAATAATAATAATAATAATAATAATAATAATAATAATAATAATAATAATAATAATGTAAATAATGATAATTTCATGGAGGCAGGAATATGCTGACGATAGTGAATTAAATAATTGATGACAACATTCCTCTGATCGTGTAGTTTGAAATATAATAATAATCATAGTCATTTTGATTACTTCGTTATCGTATGCTTCCGCACGAGGCAAGTTACTGTAATGCTTAGTGTGTTTGTTTACTTCGCTTGCGATGCGAGGAGACTTCATCGGCACGGTATTTCCCACCGCACCTCGTTATCTCATTTGTGCCAGTAGTCTACTGAGGCCACTTTGAAATATTTCAGATCAGTTGTAAATAAAATATAAATTTTAATTCAGTGGTATGGCATCGGCTGGATATCGTAAGATAGGATCTGTCCGTGTAATACATTTCCTTATGATCACGAAGGCATTACCCAGTCCGAGTACCGGCCTCGGAAAAATGTAGATAGCCGGGCACTACATCTAGGTTAAATCGAGAAGCCGACCATAAACATAATTATGCTCGGGCACTCGATATAAGGAAGGCTCTTCCTGGAACGACGGTTCGATTCAAACGTAATCGATCCGTAAATTATACCCCAAAATATCATTTTATTTCAGAATAAACCCAGCAGCATATTGTTACCACTTGCGGTATAGCAAGTGATTTGTTTTATGTAACGTATGAGAAAATTAATTGTTGTTGCCAAATGTACCAAAATTCCGCGCGCTGGATGGCGCAATAAACTGCTCCTTCTGGCAATTACTTCAAAGGAAACCATTCTCATAATATTTTTATTGTAATTTGATTTTATGTCCTTTTTCAATTTAAATGTCACTTTCTAGTCCTATCATGGAGTCCTTAAATTCATGTTTACAATCGAGCTTTCCCCATTTTATTCTTTATTGCTCCGTTCATTCCCGTGTTCACCGAGGCCTCTATATTTACATATTCGTTGACTTAAACAATGAACTGACCATCCAGAGATTAATGCTAGTCTGGGACTCGGATTGTGGACGGGTGCAGTATGAAAATACATTTTTCAGTTCACCACTCGGAAAAATATACACGTTATATTACACAATAATGACAAAATACGAGCACACAGGGAAAAAGATTGATTTCGCGCAAATGACTTAAGAATCCTGCGAATACGTAAATCAGTGTTGCAAACGAACAAAATACAAAATATTATGACTTCAAAGAATGTACAATATAAGGAACGATTTTGCCGAATGATATCACATTGTTGCATAATGTAATAACACAAGATTCCCGACAATAATGCTGCAAATGACATGGCCGGTTATGAATTTACTGCCTGCACGACTTGGCCCATTCTGTTGCACGACCAAATCAAATCAAATCAAATCAAATCAAATCAAATCAAATCAAAATCTCTTTATTTGCAAATGGGGTGTCTACTTCGGTGGCAAATGGTACACTAAAATACATTATTGTCAAGCACTAAATATTATATTAATTAGAGAAGAAAATTTTCCTATAATACAATGTTATACAATTTACGCTAACAATTTTTTCTCTTCAACAAACTGCTCATCCTTAATAAATTTATACTGTTTACAAAATTCTACATATAATATCACCTGTACTTACAAACATAATCAACTCATATACAGTATGTGGAATTACTTCAAATAATACTATACAACTGGTATAAGACTAAAATTTACAGTGTATTTATTTACTTATTTATTTTTAACCCATTTTGGAACCAAAGTAACATAACGACCTGCTGCGTCTTAACAAGAGCCCCCTTTGCCACCACTTTTCAGAGTACCTGAAGGGCCTTCACAGCTAGCGTAGCGGTCCCAGGGCCCAGTAAAAGAGCTTAAAACGGGAGAAGAGTGCACCGAGCTCATAAAATAAATGCAAAGAGAAAAGGAGAAGTTAGCATGGTTTCACGCCAAACAACAAAAAATATGGAAAGGCAACCCGCAAAGCATAAAACATATTAAACTAGAAAATAGGTAAAGAAAGCCAATGACGGCAATGTGAAACGAGCAATAAATAAGTAAATTAGGCACAAATGGTATCAAGAATCAAGCGTCAGAACCACCCACGCTCACACAGAGACCAAGGGGTGAGGTCTTCGAGGTAAAGGGACGTGTAAGAACGTCAATGCACAGCACATAACAAAATAAACAACCGCTCTCGAGCTCAGACAATGTGAACCAGAAAGTGGTCCATTTTAAAGAGACGGAGTCTCTCCAACAACGAAACAGGCCAATCGCGTTGTTAGCTTGTATTCATACCAAGTCTATGAAGTGGACATGAATTGTATAGAACACGCAATAAACTAATACATCATGAGCTCAAGCCGAATATTAATGAAGGTACATGTGTAAGAGGTCTCGGCCGGCACACAGCAAACAATCTCATACACACACACATGAATCCGTGTCACATTCTGTTCTCAAAATAAACATAGTGGATCGGTAAATGAAAATACCGAAAGAAGCGTGTAAAAGTAGACTTAACACACAAATATATTAGAAACACATGTAATGTGGGAACATTCCTAACCCAACCATTGTTGAGCACAAAACGAAGCAATAATAAAAATAAGAGACCAATAAAGAAAATTAAATACCTCATCTACATAAGCAATATGTACAAAGACATATTGAATCTGTTAAAATGTATTTTATATGCCACAAAGGTGATTTGGAAATCCAATTCTTCCATCTTCTCAAGTCAAAAACTTCCCACACAACCCACCAGAAAGATAATCCAACAATATGGGGCAGAAAAGAAATGCTTCGACTATGCTAACCTATGAGATGCCATCTATCGGAATAAGGAAAGATTACGTAGTGGTAACAATACATGATAAGAAAGAGTAACAGTTCATAGATACAAGTGCTCGCTAGGAACGTGAAGACTTCAGAAAAGGAAAACGTACCATAAAATGATATGGTGTGGTTGAGTATTCTTGTTTGCATATTCCAACAATGGACGAACCAGACTTAGTAACTTTTCTCTTTTAATTCTTTGTTGCATCCTTTAAGTAGCTTCATTATGACATGTAAGGATTTGTATGCTTTCCCAACAATGTCATCAATATGACCCCTTCCAGTGCAAATTACTTTCAAATCTCACACCTAAGTATTTGCACTTGCCATCTTTTGAGATAACTATTTCATCCAAAGTATATTCAAATTCAGTTATAAAACTCTTGTTTGTATAATGTTTTACCAGTTGATTTGCCTCCATTAACCTTTTATTCTCTTCATCAGATTGTTGGATACTCTCAAGGTCCCTTTGTAATTCTGAACAGCCCTCAATGTTATTTATCTATAAACAATTATGTCATCTGCATACAATCTTATTTTTGATGTTATAATATTCCCTAAATCATTTACGTATTTTAAGAAAAGTAACGGACCGATTATACTACCCTGCGCAATTCCCTTCCAAACTTTCTCTTCCTGCGATACATTATTTCCTACTTTGACTTTCTGAACCCTTGAATTTAGAAATGTCTTTATCCAACGTGTAACCCTTAGTCCAATCTTATTCCCTCAATTTTTTTTAAAAATATTCCATGCCCCACTCTATCAAAGGCTTTGGAAAGATCTATGGCTATGCAATCTAACTGGCCTCCTGAATCCAATTGATCTGATATGTACTGCTGAAATCCCACCAGTTGTGCCTCACAAGAAAATTACTTTCTAAAACCGTACTGGCTCCTCATGAACCAATTTTTATCATCACATATCCCTCTGATGTACTTTGATATTAAACTATCCAGTATTTTACAAACTATACTGGTCAGGCTGATTGGTCTGTAGTTCTCTGGTTTCCTTTTATCACCCTTTCCTTTAAAATTGGTATTATTATAGATTCCTTCCATTTCCTTTGGTATTACACTATTATTTATGACATAGTCAAAGAGAAATTTTAAATAAGGAACTATGAACCACCCCATTGCCCTTAACACCTCCCCCGTAATTTGATCACTTCCTGCTGCTTTTCCTTGCTGAAGCAGTTGGATTTCTCTGAAAATATCCTCATTTGTGAATGAGAAGCTTCTTGTTTCCTCTGTGTCTCTCCTTCTCTATCTTCTGTTTCGGTTTCCAACCCCTGACTATCATCTACTGAATCTCTGAATTCCCTACTAAGGATGTTTGCTTTCTCAGTATCTGTTAAATAGTGTTCACCCCCTTCTCCCACCATTGTAGGTATTTGGATTCCTTTTCCTTTTTGATTCCTGATATATACCATTTCCCTTTGTGGGCATTACCCTCTTGAAGTACGCCATTCATATAATTCTCTTTTGCTTCTTTCTTCACTCTATTCAGTTCCCTCATTAGCTGTTTTCTAGTTTCTCTACTCTCCCTACCCTCTTTGATTTTCCTGTTTACTATTCTACATTTTCTTTTTAATTTTCTTATTTCCCTTGTATAATAAACAGGGTCTGAGGTCATTTTACCCTTCTTAACGGGTAAAAATCTCTTCTCTCTTTCAAAAATGGTTCCTTTACATTTAGCCCAAAGTGTATCCACATTACTCCCTTCACTTAGCCAACAACTGAAATGTGATTTAAGGTAAGTCCCAAATTAACAACTTTAGTTTTTCTGTACAATATATTGTCTTGTGTGACCCTCTTATTAAGCCTTTTTGGTACCAGTCCTACATCCATTATTACAGTCTTATGGTCACCTATTCCTTCAATTACCTCAGTTTTACAAATAATTTCCCATGGTTTAACCAAGGATACATCTAGTAATTTATTGAGACGAGTCGGTTCTTGTACTACTTGTGTAAATCCTCCCTCCCAGATTAACTTATTTGCCAGTTTCTGTTCATGGGCATCACTTGCAGCTCCATTCCATTCAACTTCATGCAAGTTTAGATCTCCCCCAATTATTATCATATCATTATTATTGTTTTTACGAGTATAACCTATTATTCTCTCAAAGATTTCCATTTCTCTTTCCTCTCTTCCAGGCCTGTATGTTCCTATAATTCCCACCTCCTTCATATTATCACAACTAATCTTATCCCTAATATTTCATCCCTTTCATCGGTAAACCATTCATGTGGACGATAAGTTTCCTTCACCAGAATAAACACACCCCCTCCCTTTTAATCTCCTCGTTCTCCACGGTAGACTGTGTACCCTTCTGGAAATACTTCTCTATTACCCACCCCTTCTCTTAACCACGATTCCACTCCTATCACCACATCAGTCTCATAAGATTCCATCAATGTACCGAATTTTAATTTATTATTTACTACACTCTGACAGTTTACCAAGAGCAATCTCGAACTCCATTCCCATCTAAAACTTGACTGATGCAATTGGGTAACTTGATATTCCTTACTTTCCTGAGTTTCATTTTCTAGTTGGCTGAGCCACCTTGAAGTACAGCTGGCTTTTTCTACTAGTTATTCTGGTCAGTATTATAACTCAAGGGAGTTGCCTTTTTACGGTACATATCTTAAGATTAATAAAAT
Organism: Anabrus simplex; assembly: GCF_040414725.1. Taxonomy (NCBI): domain Eukaryota; kingdom Metazoa; phylum Arthropoda; class Insecta; order Orthoptera; family Tettigoniidae; genus Anabrus; species Anabrus simplex. The sequence continues at coordinate 338,034,052 of NC_090271.1, read as the reverse complement.
CTAGAACAATATTTGCTATCTTTCGTTTTCCTGAATTGTTTAGATGAAGGCCATGCTTTGTATAGCAGTGTCTCTTGGAACTGCTGCTATCAATTACCTGTGTATTACGAAAATGTTTACAAATTTTAACCATACCTGTATTAAATTTGTCCACGTCAATGTTCACAAACGAGTCTCTAATCAAATCATGCCTGTGGGGCACGTTCACTACAAAGATGTTGGTGTGATTCAGCTTACCTAGTGTACATTTAATTTGAGAAATGGCATTCTTAACGTCATTGTGAGCTACCAAGAATTCAGTGCTCTGTAATACGAAGACATGGAAGATTTTAAAGCGTATTCTTGTTTCACCTGATAGTGCTATACTTCTACTTCAAATTAATAGCCTTAACTCATTTTCGTAAATTTTGTGACTTGGCGGGTTTTGATACTAGACGCCTCAATTACAGGGGTATATCTCTGTTAGATTCCTTAGGTAAAATTTATGCAGGAGTGTTAGCGAATAGTTTAGGTGAATGGTGAACCATGCCTAGCGGTATGTTCATAAATGTGACGTTTTTTATATATTTAATTATCCTCCTATTGCCTCCGTTCAAATAACTTATGCGTTTCTGATAAAGTAGTAGAGAGGGCAGCACTATCAGATGTAAACACGGAAGATCGTTCCTTTTGCGAGACGAGGAATATTATCTCTTTTAAGGGAATCTTTGCTTTTTTTATGGGAGTGGAATTAACTATGGAGCCCACACAGAGCAGAGCTGCGTTCCTATCTTATAAATGGACGTTTAATATATTCAAACCAAGCTCATACTAACATGCATCTTTATATTTTGATTATTCATATTGGAGGTACGTTAATTCTTGTTTCTTTGTATTACTATTCGCCTTATTGAATACAGCTGATTGATATGCGTCTTCCGCCCCAAGCAGCATGAATGGGACGTGTATCTGTTAGTGTGTTCGTGACTATGCCATGTCGATATCTGGGTCTCAAAATGGATTCTATTTATGTGCACTGCATCGTATGGTATTTCGCCTTCAAATATGTGTATGCTCTCCGTGTCGACTGGAAGCTTCATTCTCGTCGTACGAGGCGCGTGACACGATGGATTTGAGTAAGGGATTCGTCCGATCCCTTTGTTATATTGTTTGAGTCGTGCTCACTCCTGTCTGGTGTATGCGAGACCTGTAGTTCGTGACCAGGTGTGTCACCCTATATGAATTGGTGTTGTGCTTTATTAATTGGAGCGACCGCTCTTATTGCCCGCCGTGCTGGCATATGTGTGTGAACCTGGGTGCGTGTGTGTGGGTGAGGAGAGTGGAAAGATGATGTATTGGTCAGTTGTATTTTAGTTTGTGATTTAGCTTCTGTACCTTTGGTTTGTTCTTGGTACAGTATTGCTTATTCTGCCTTGGTGTCTGTCTCGGGCGCTTGCTTGCCCGCGAGGCAGCCATGATTGTTTACTTTTAATCTTTCGGGCTATGTGCTTGCCTGTGTTTTCTCCTTTCGATGTAATCCACTGCTTTGATCCGGAGATGTTTCTCTCTCTGGCGTGTTATTATCAAACTTTTTTGTTTTAACTTTCTCCCTCTCCATTATGCATGGAGTTTTTTCGATGAGCTGTGGCTATTGTTGCTGTGTGGATAATGAGTGCAAAGAGGGATATGCTGTGAATGAAGTAAATCTCGTAATAAGAACGAGCTTGTTGGGCCGTGTAAGCTGTATAATTACCTGCACATGATTCAACCAGTTTATATTTGAGGCGGCAAATTTGTTGTAATATTTATTTCCGTCTAGGAGTGTAAAAACGCCGCGCTCACGCTTTAATGTTCAGACATCCATCGAACGTGGTATGCTTATGATACAATCTTTAACCCTTTTTAACTTATTGACATCACTATTTTACCTTTCTGTTTCAACCTTATTTTATAAATAAACCTGTAGTTTTAGACTGATTCGTCAATAATGAGGATCGTTTCCAGCTCAAGGCTGCTTTCTGGTGGCCTTTCCTAGTCGTGGTCCACGCCTCGTTTTTCCCTACGTGCGCATGATTTTACGTCTTATAATATCGCTAGGGAGAGGGGGTTGCAATGGGCTGAAAGAAATGAAGTATTGTCAGATTACCAAGGTGGATTTAGAAAAAGAAAAGAACAGTAGACAATATAATGGTAGTGAAGACTGTTTTAGAGAAATATATGAGCTAGTCAAGAGGTAAGGTGTATGTAGCGGCAATCGACTTTGAAAAGGCTTTTGATAAGATAAATAGAGGGCTCTATTAGAAAATTGGGTAGTTTGGGGTGTCGGAAAAATCAATACAGGCAGTGGAGGCGATATATAAGGTGGACAGTATTAGAAAATTGGGTAGTTTGGGGTGTCGGAAAAATCAATACAGGCAGTGGAGGCGATATATAAGGTGGTCAGGTGCTGTGTAATATTGGGAGACGACAGGTTGTGTAGACTCATAGAGTCTAGGGTGGGTTTAAACAAGGGTGTAAATTATCTCCGTTATTGTTTATTTTATTTATTAATGATATCATAGATGGACACGGTGGAAAATTGGGCCGTGCCGGTGATTAATGGGTTGGAGATACCGGGATTGATCTTAACAGATGATGTGATATTGATGACTCTCTCTGCAGGTGGGATGCAGAAGAGCTTAAATGAAGTGTAGCATTTCGCAAAAAATTGGGCATTGAAAGTTAACTGGAACAAATCTAAAGTGTTTGTTGCGCAGGCACACAAGGGAAGGAAGAAAGATAAGAATGGGATGGTTCAGGGAGATAGGTTACAACAAGTATACAAGTTGGAATGTTTAGGAGTGGTTATTAACAGAAAAGGGACTTGGGAGGATCAAATTTGAAGAGCGAGAAGTAAGGGGTGGCCGCCCTAGCCTCAGTCAAAAACTTCCTGGCTAAATTTCCGGGTATTAGCTATAAAATGTTAAGGTTAGATTTAAGATTGGTTGTATTCGGTGGGGTATTGTATGGGGCGGAAGTTTGGGTTTGGATGAAAAGAATGTGGAATGAAGACAAATTATTAGTAAATTTGGTAAGTGGGTGATGCGGCTCCCTCAGTGCACAGCGAACGCATGGGTTGAATTAATGTGTGGGGAAGATACGGAAGTAGAGTATGTGAAAAGAGTAGTTAAATATTGCATGATCTTGAAAAGGGAAGAAGGCGGGGGGTGTTGCAAGCAGCGTACAAGCAACAATTAAAGATCATGTATAACGGATGCTGGCTAGAAGAAATTAAAGGATACTTGGAGAAGATAGGCTTGGGGTACATGTGGGCGGAGGTTTGGACGAAGACAGAAGCCAGAGGGCGGAGGGTGCTTTCGAGGAGGATTGGAGATATGCAAAGGCAGAAATTATAAAAATAAAGTGGGCTAAGAAGTTCCCTAAGTGTTTTAATAAAGTAATGGAAGTAACTGGAATAAATATTAGATATGTTTGCAACCTTACCAAGAAGTCCACCAAAGAGGTAGAAAACAATGCAAATGCACAAATATGAAAATGAAAACAAAACGCAATACTTACCGTAAGGGCAGTAGCAAAAAATACGAAGCTTGGAAGGCAAAAACATGAAGGAGAAAGGCCAGGGTCTTACATTAACGTTGACGGGTTGCGTTTACAATACTACTAAATAACATACGAGATTAAATTAAAAAAGTAATATTTACTTAATAAATAAAAATTAAAGTCAGTATAATATAAGAACAGTTAAATATATATATTCTTTTTAAAACCAAAACGCATTTTAAACTAAAGGGAGAAACAGTATTTTATAATGAATTTTAAATTAAGATGAAGCTGACATTAACACAGGCTTCCTCAAAAAATCAAAGTTGGAAAACTCATAACCCATACCCTGAAATAAAATGTCAATTAAGTTACTTTAACGTACAGAAAGTTTAAAATATTTTTTTAAAGGAAAATATTGGTTGCAACCAGAAATGTTGGAACGATAAACTCTAGGTAATTATTACATGGAAATTCATTAAAAAATATAAAATAGTCTAAGGAGTATGCGTGCCCGTGATTATTAATACTGTTTAAAATTGAAATTTGCTACACTACTAACGAATAATAAGTTACACGCAAAGGCACACACTAGAACACACGTACAATAAATCAGTGGCCCCAAACCGCGTATTAAAATTACATAAATAAACCAATCCAGATTAAATTATAATAAAACAAAGGTGGAGAACTTTCCCAACTAAATAAAAAATTACCAATGGAAAAATACTATATACGTTCCCATACAATAACAGAACACGGAAGCACACCCCAGGAGTGACCATTTACCGACGCCAAGCCATCATCTCCATATAATCATCAAAGCCACCAAAATTAATAACGTGTCCAACGGATAAGATAAGAAAGGGATGACCATTACGTAATAATAACAAAGGCAAGGATCCCCAAACAATGGGAGAATGTGACAAGAAAACGTAAAGAGAATGGCATAAATAAAGTTAAATATCGACCAGCAAATTTCAATTTTTCACAGATTTGACGTTATTAAATGCAAGAGGTTAGAAATTACATTTTATTTGTTAAGCAGTTAGCATATAGCTTAGATAATTCAGAAAGCAGGGGCTTTGGATTACGCTAGGATACGTACATGAGGTGTCAATAATTAAAGACTGAACAATGCATATAACGATCACATCCAAATAATTAACCGGCAAAGGCAACAGCAACGGTTAGAAGGATAGTACTAACGACGAAGAAAAATTAGGGAGGAAAATCAACACCGAAATTAAATAACATAATAATAATAATAATAATAATAATAATAATAATAATAATAATAATAATAATAATAATAATAATAATAATAATAATAATAATAATAATAATAATAATAATAAAGTAAATAATATTTAATATTTATTTTATTTATTATTATTATTATTATTATTATTATTATTATTATTATTATTATTATTATTATTATTATTATTATTATTATTATTATATAAGGATATCAGAAATAAATTCGGGCACAACTCTCAATAATATAATTGATTAGAAAAAATTATTAAATCATTCTGTCTCAGCTCAACTCTACACTCAACAACACATCGCGCCATTACTTAGCACAAGTAAAAACAAAAGAATCAGAGTTTAAGTCACAGAGTAAACATAAATTTAGCACGGTTTCAGTGCGAGAAGGTTGGCGACACAGTCTCTGGATAAAACAATTGAATGATCAAAAACACTACCAGATATGGAAAATACTACACACACCACGAACTATTTTTCTCATCATGTCAAATATTAAATGACACTCAATACAGAAGAAAATTATTAATTCCTATATAGGAAAGGAGAGCTGAGTGGGTTCAAAGCTGTAGGCGTGACAAATGGCAACCTACAGATAATTCCGTCTTGTGCGAGGTTATTAAAGTTATAATTCGTATTATTCCTGAATAATAATATGCTTATATGAACGATGTTTTATATTTATGGGTCTTATTATGTATTTTCTCCTAGCATCATTTTGAAGAATAGCAATTTGAACTAAAAAGGGCAGATGGACGGAAACTACTCAAGTGGAATTCCATTACAAAAATTTTCAACGCCCCTAATCCACCTAAGTCTTTGACATATAATAGGAAACCTCCCAAAGAAAGAGAATTGTCTTTCAAAAGAAGCAAGAAAGGTGAGACGAAATGTGTAATAGTATTTTTGATGTTTATCAAAGTTTCTTTTTCATGTAAACTACAGAAAGTATTTTCCTAACCCTACATTCAGTTGTGCCCGTCGAAATTTTTCACAGATATTTGAAATACTTGTCCCTGTTCATTTACCAATTACAATCACAACAATAGCCCTATTACTTCAAACCAAAATTGGGAGAAAGAAGACGAGCTGCTCGACTAAGGAGTATGTTCCGAGCTGTCAACGGAGAGATGGCGTGGAATGACATTAGTAGACGAATAAGTTTGAGTGGTGTCCTTAAAAGTAGGAAAGATCACAATATGAAGATAAAGTTGGAATTCAAGAGGTCAAGTTGGGGCAAATATTCATTTATACGAAGGGGAGTTGGGGATTTGAATAACTTACCAAGGAGATGTTCAATTAATATTCAATTTCTTTGAAATCATTTAAGAAAAGTCTATGAAACAACAGGTAGGGAATCTGGCTTCCGTCGACTGCCGTAAATGCAGACCAGTATTGATTGTATTTGTGTACAACTTGCCATCATTATAACAATTGTTAATAGCAGTCTTATACGGTACTGCATTTATTATTTACAGCTATATTTCATCATCTTAAATGCTCTCGAGAGTGTATTATATAGCTGTACAAATAATACTTAAAGATCACAACACTCACCCCACTCGCACTAACCAACTACGGTACTGTAATTTAACGTACCGTAGCCTAATATAATATCCTAATATAATCCCTAAAAGAGCCTAACCTAGGTTAACTCAACTGAATAGTGACTGAATTTCTGTTTCTTATTTCTTATGGAATCGTGTCTACCAATGGCTTTAATTATCTTAACTATTATTATTATTATTATTATTATTATTATTATTATTATTATTATTATTATTATTATTATTATTATTATTATTATTATTATTATTATTATTATTATATGCATAAGTAGTTATTACGGTATTGTATTTGCTTTCGGAGGAGACTTCAGGGACACAGTTAAACCTAACTGAAGAATCTAGGCCTGACAGTATTGGGGAACCTCCTAATGACTCTTCAGATAAAATGGCAATGCTTGAAGCAGAGAACAGATACCTTAAATTTGAAGTAGGTATAAAGTAATAAATGCAAATCTTGAACCCTTTTTATTATGCTGGTATAGAAAACATAACTTTGTTTTAACTTTTATTTGCTTATGTGAATTTACATTAGTTAGCACATGAAAACGAGGTTTAGGCCTAAATGCATCTTTCCTTTTAGATAAAACAACTCGCAGAGAAACAAAATACCATGGAGAGGAATGCCAGCAACTTCCTAAACCCAGACTAGATTCAGTATCTACAGAGACTCTGGAACAAACCCTTTCAAACGGTTAAAGAAGACAATAAGGCGTGCTTTGCAAGTGAAATGTGCAGTTGGTTATAAGTGTTATGAGTTTTTAAGGAGTGTTTCATATCCTTTACCTTCCTTGAGGACACTAAGCAGAAGGATTGAATCTTGGAAGTTTACGCAAGGGATTCAATATGACATCGTTCAATGGCTGGACATTAAATTGTGGTCTGTTGGTGATGATGGTAAAACCTGTGCTTTGTCACTTGTCGAAATGCAATTGAGGCCACATAATTCTGAATACGAAAAAGGTCTGAAAAGTACGGTGGCTTGGTTAGCAGTGAGTTTATGACGAGCCTGAAATTTCTAGTCATGCCCTTTTTCATTGTAAGTAGTTTAACGTTACACTGGAAATAAGATGTAGCCTATGTTTTTACAGGAAACTCTACAAATCCTGTCAAGTTGTGGGATTTTGTTAAAAATCTCATAACGAATTTATATTAACATGGTCTACTTGTAAAATGTGTGTCTAGTCATATTGGTTCGAATAATACTGGGTATATGTGAGGTGGTTGAGGTCCATTCTATTAGGAACCAAATTAACTGCATTTATTTTGTAGGTGATGTCCTCCACTTACCGAAAAAATCAGAAACTGTTTGTTAAAACAAGACATCAACTTGCCTGAAAATATTATAAGCAACGTAAAATTGAATTCTGGCACAGTGTCGCTTAAATATGTCACTAGTTTGGTTGAACACCAAGAAATAGGTGGACCCGTGTTGGCTCCAAACCTTACAATGAAGACTGTAGATCCGTGTACCTTTAAAAAAATGAGGGTACCTTTTGCAAGGACATTATTTTCCCATAATGTTTCTTCTGCTTTCTTATTTTGTACATCTGTACGGATCATACCTGATGATGCAGTAGCAACAAGTTGGTTCATCAACAAGTAGATAGGTGGTATGATATAATGGTAAGTAGGCATAAAAGTGATGGTCTTAGCAGCAGCAGTGCTGACAAACTAAAATTAAACTAAAACTAAAATTTCCGAAAGATATCGTAGGGTGGTTCCCATCCTTGCTTTTCAATAATGAAAGATTATGGAAGCCTATACAGACTGGTTTGCAGTTATCTACGTCAGGTTTTATATAGTTATTTGAGGAACTAACTTCACGAGGATTAATCGAGTAGGCCTATCTGTTAACTAGTAGATTATCAACAGATTGTGTTGAGAATTTTTTTCACAAGTTCGTGGGACTGGTGACAGTCATCCCACTTCTGTGAGAATGAGACGTGTCATTCGAATGGTAAGTGTAGCCCAGTATTCACATATGTCTAAGTTGTCTTCTTGTGATGTTGATGATGATTTGTATTTTCTTAATTTCTTTCTTGCCAAAAGAAAGTTGAAGGTTGTAACCCTGCAAATTATGATCCCCAGTTTTCAAGTGATGTTAACATTAACATAATACAGATGTCTGGTTTGTACTACTTATGTGGATGGGTTATCCATAAATTAGTTGTAGAATATCTGAGACCATCACTTGCGATATATGTATTAAGAGAATTTGTGCCTCAGAACCATCAGAGAATTTACCACATGAATGGGTAAAAACATTCTAGCCTTAGCAAGCAACAGCAGTAGACGTGTGGAATGGTGAGTGCGGTGAGTCATGGTGGGAGTGAAGCAGTACCGGGTGGCTATCGGGAGCTGGCTGCGGAGGTGGAGGAGAACTACGGAGCGTACAGCAAGAAAGGATGGAAAGGGGGAAAATTCGCGAGGTGCTATTGGTGGTGGCGGTGATAGCGGTGCTGCTGGTGATCGGGGGGGTTGGAATTGAACCCCGGCCAGAACACCGGCGGAATAAAGAATTGGGAAGACATGTAGAAGATTCGGGAGATAGTAAAAGAAGTGGTTAAGGAGATATGTCCTTCTGATAGGGTATTTTAGAAGTTGGACACTGTGAGCAACGGTCAAGAGGATCTGAGTGATCGGATGAATAATTTGACGGCAGAGGTAGAGACAGAGATAGGAAGTCACGAGAAGGAGGTGCAGGTGTTAAGAGAGAAAATTAAGTCTAGAAAAGGAGGTGGTTATATTGAAGGGAGAGGCAGTGGTTATCAGCAAGGATAGGATGAAGGAATGTATATGGGGTGCAGGAAGAAGATCCATAGACTAAGATAGACGTTATACAAAAGAAAATGAAAATTAATTTTAGTGAGGTGGACATTGACGACGTGGTCAGAGTAGGTAAAGTGAAGGGTCACAGACCAATAAAAGTCCAATTGATATCTACCCTAATGACGGTTATCATAATAAGAAATTCCAGCAACCTACAACGAAAAAGGATTTGGGTTAAGAGAGACATGTGTAAAGAAGGTAGCGAGAATCCGAAGATACTGAAGAGACATCAAGTGAGAGCAAGATCTCAGGGCCTGAAGGCGCATATAAATGGGCAACAGCTGTTTGTTTAGGCGTTTTTTGACAGTAGCAGACCTGAAAGTTATGGCTAGGACTTTCTGCGTAATTCTGTCAAAAGCCCGGCGCTAGCCATTTGAAGCCAACTTGGCAGGTTCGATCCTGGCTCAGTCCGGTAGTAATTGAAGGTACTGAAATATATTGACCTCATGTCGGTAGATTTACCGTCACATATGAAACCCCTGCGGGACTAAATTCAGGTACCCTGTGTCTCTGAAAACCGTAAAAGTATTTAGTGGGATGTAAAGCAAATAACCTTATTATTATCATTAAACTCACAACCTGACTTTTAACCGCGTTTATCACCATACCGTTGCCTACTGTCCATCTCACAATATTATCGGGGTCATTTTGCAGTTGTTCACAATCTTGTAACTTATTTATTATTATATACAGAATAACATAATCTGCAAAAAGCCGTATATCTGATTCCACTTCATTACCAATATAATTTATGTGTAAGAAAATATAAAGGTCCAATAATACTTCCTTGAGGAATTCCCCTCTTTAATTATTACAGGGTCAGATGAAGCTTTGTCTACTGTAATTCTTCGAGATCTATTTTCTGGAAATGTAGCCACCCATTCAGTCACTATTTTGTCTAGAGCTATTGCACTCATTTTTGCCGGTAGTCTCCCATGATACGCCCTATCAATAAAGCCTTTTCTTTGCTATTTGATTTACGTCGCACCGACACAGATATGTCTTATGGCAACGATGGGATAGGAAAGGCCTATGAATGGGAAGGAAACGGCCGTGGCCTTAATTAAGGTACAATCTCAGCATTTGCCTGGTGTGAAAATGGGGAACCACGGAAAAAAGGGCTGCCGATAGTGGGGCTCGAATCCACTATCTCCCGATTACTGGATACTGGTCGCACAATAATGCCTTAGACATGTCAATCGCAACATATTCCATTTGACCTCCTGTATCCAAGATTTCTTGCTGGAATCCTACAAGTTGTGCTTCAGTGGAATAACCTTTCCTAAACACGAAATGCAAATTTCAGTCACAATCATTCATTTCATCTTCATAAGCTCCTAAACTGAGATTGGCATCAGGAAGGGCATCCGGCCATAAAACATGCCATATAATTTCCTCTCACCTCATCACCGATCCTGTACGTGGAAAACGGGATAAATATAAGACATACATCTACACTAATTGCATGTGGAGAGAAAGAGGCCCCATAGACTGTATTGATCGTCTTATGGCTTCCATTCATCGCAGACTTCAAGTGGCCTTTATACGAGTTACTAGACGAGCTCGCGTGGTGGTTCAGATTCCACGTTAAAATATATGTTGTCAATCGCCATCTCACTATGGTGAGATATTCATTTTTCCATTAGTGGTAGTTATCAACCTCCCCCATGGCACTGTGTAATGGCTAGTAATGCCAAGTATATTAACAACGTCGAACACACAATAAACACTTAGATTCAACAGTACCTTTGAACAACTAATTATTTCTCTCATCTGTCATCTTTGTTCTGTCTGGAACTTGCATTTACTTTGAATGCTGTGAAGCATTTTCGACAAGCCTGTTATTTAAATCATTCACAAGGCTGCTGTAAAATAATATATTGGCAATGGTTTACGAAACTCGTACCGGTACTAATCGTATTCATAGGAAATCAAACTTTTCCGATCGGCGTTCCCGTCCTACTATGCCACGGCGTATACAACACAAAATTAGATCGGCGTTCTATAATCAGATATATTTCTTTCCCTCTGGTAATATTCTTTCACATTTCATTTTTTGAAAAAGGACTGCATGTCTTACCACTCTGCTTGTCTTCGAAAGTTATTCATCAGACAGCTATCGTGTTATCAGTTTCAGAAAGCATAAAGCACGCTTTTACCAGTGGCGTATACTGAGGGCTACCAAGGCTATCAATGAAGCCCAAACCTCAACTGAGGATGATGGAAGTCTAAAGCACATTATCATGTAAGTATCTGACACATTGTTCCATTTACAAAACTTGAAAGCAGTGAGAAAAACGTCACACGTATTTCTGAGATCAAGGCATCGGAGACTGATATCGCAGCCCAGACTCTCGTCTTTCTCGCCTCGACTTGGATAAAAACATTTATAAATTCAAGGGTTCAGAAAGTCAAAGTAGGAAATAATGTATCGCAGGAAGAGAAAGTTTGTAAGAGAATTGCACAGAGTAGTATAATCGGTCCGTTACTTTTCTTAATATACGTAAATGAATTAGGGAACAATATAACATCAAAAATAAGATTGTATGCAGATGACACAATTGTTTATAGGGAAATAAATAACATTCAGGATTGTTCAGAATTACGAAGGGACCTTGAGAGTATCCTTGAGAATAATATGAAGGTTAATGGAGGCAAATTAACTGTTACAACATTTACAAACAGGAGTTTTAAAACTGAACTTGAATATACTTTGGATGAGGTAGTTATCCCAAAAGATGGCAAGTGCAAATACTTAGGTATGAGATTTGAAAGTAATTTGCACTGGAAGGGTCATGTTGACGACATTGCTGGGAAAACATACAGATCGTTACATGTCATACTAAGGCTACTTAAAGGATGCAAAAAAGAATGAAAAGTAAAAGTTACTTAAGTATGGTTCGTCCATTATTGGAATATGCAAACAGTGTTTGGGATCCTCACCAAGAATACCTAATAAAAGAAGTAGATAGTGTGCAGAGGAAAGCAGCAAAATTTGTAACAGGGGATTTCAGGAGAAAGAGTAGTGTATCAGAAATGTTAAAGGAACTTGGATGGGAAACTTTTAGTAAGAGAAGGGAGAAAACTAGACTTATAGGATTATATAGAGCCTATACAGGAGAAGAAGCATGGGGAGATATCCGTGAGAGGCTTCAGTTGGAAAATAATTATATCGGTAGGACTGACCACAAATATGAAATTAGAAGGAATTTTATCAGAAGCGATTGGGGTAAATTTTCATTCATTGGGAAGGGTGTGAAGGAGTGGAACAGTTTACCAGGGGTAGTGTTTGATCCTTTTCCAAAATCTGTACAGACAGTTAAGAAGAGAATAAACAGGAACAGAGAAAATAAATGAAATGTTAGAGGGCATTCGACCAGTGCAGGTTAATGTAAATAAAAATGTGTGTGAATAAATTAATTCCATCCCCTGGTCTAAGGAGTTTGGACAGCCAAAGTAGGGGACTGCCTGTAGGGGTGAAGTACAGTGGGGACTTCGAGGGCCCTGGAACTGCTACGGTAGCTGTGGAGGCCCTTCGGGGACTCTGAAATGTAGTGGCAAAAGGGGCTCTGGTTAAGACGCAGCAGGTCGTTTTGCTACTTAGGTTCCAGAATGGGTAAAAAAGTAAATAAATGCAATATAAATTTTAATCTTATTCCAGTTGTATAGTATCATTTGAAGTAATTGCACATACTGTATATCAGTTGACTATATTTGTAAGTAGTACAGGAGATATTATAAGTAGAATTTTGTAAACAATATCAATTTATTTAAGATGAGCTATGTGTTTAATAGAAAAATTTGTTGGCGTAAATTGTATAATATTGTATTATAGGAAAATTTTCTTCTCTTGTTAATTTAATATTTAGTGCTTGACAATAATGTATTTTAGTGTACCATTTGCCACCGAGGTAGACACCTCATTTGCAAATAAAGTGATTTTGATATGATTTGATTCGCCCCGCGCGGCTTTCTGCTGTATATCGGCCAGGAGGGGGCACCTAGGCAGATAGGTGCGCTAGTACTATCTGCACACTTTTTAGCGATAGATTTACACCCTAGTGCTGAAGCGGTCGACCTCGGCAATCTTCGAGATTCGTACTGGCAATCTTTGAAACACAAACTATGACTCGCTTATGCATCGCTGTGCGACGTCTGGCGTACACTTTACGTACTAGTATTGTTGTTATTTACACAGCAAAGCCAAACTATAGAATTCACTCTAGGAATAAGATTCGCATCGAGAAATGTTATATAATTTGTGTGTGACACAGTTGTTGGCTTAAAATACCAAAGGTTTTGAAAATTCATATCGATCGGTCATATTATCGATTCAATTCAGATTTCATTTCCATTCAGTTGGCAGTACTAAGGGAATCGGAAGTGCTCCCTCCTTACTCCTCAAAACCGTACACAAATCTATCGCTAAAAAGTGCGCAGATAGTAGTGATGTTTTAGCGACGGAATCGAGTTGAATCGAGTAATGTGCTCTTAGAATCGGTATACTCGACTCCAGACTCGAGTCAAAGCATACTAGTGTCGCTCTCTGTGGGCATGTCTTAAAACTATAATCTACTGTACTGGTGTGCACGGCATTCAGGGTACCCGCAGAATATATTTTTTGGTGTGGATTGCAGAATGTTTCCTGCTGATGATTGGTTTTATTGAGTCATCGGCCGTCAATAATTTGATTGTTACGATCATTATCATCATCATAGGCACTGAAATTTATGACTTACTAACAAACTTTCAACTTGAAAGATAGACAAGTATGATCGGAGTATGTCCCCCACCTTTTCTAATGCCGACAACGGCAGCGTTCTGTTATTATTATTTATTTTATTACTGTGCCGGTCCGTGGTTTAGGGGTAGCGTGCCTGCCTCTCGCCCGGAGGCCCCGGGTTCGATTCCCGGCCAGGCCAAGGATTTTTCTCTCGACCTGAGGGCTGGTTCGAGGTACACTCAGCCTACGTGATTAGAATTGAGGAGCTATCTGACGGTGAGATGGCAGCCCCGGTCTCGAAAACCCAGAATGACGACCGAGAGGATGCGTCGTGCTGATCTCACGGCCCCTCGTAATCTGCAGGCCTTCGGGCTGAGCAGCGGTCGCTGGGCAGGCCAAATCCCTTTCAAGGGCGTAAGTGCCGTGGGGTTTGGTTTGATTTTATTATTGTGCAGCTCGGAAGTAGCCACCAGGGACTTGTTGATAGCTATGAAATACCGGTATTATTCCCGCGACGTCCTTGGAGGAAAACGTGTGATAATATTGTGCGAAATAATGACAATATTAGTGCCAGAGAAATTTATTGCAAAGATACATCTGTAGGGCATTCAGAAACATAATTATGTGCTGTAGAATCACTTAATGGCATTGTATTCACGCAGTTTGCATAAATAACATGCAAATCTCATCTGATTCCTATTTGGTTAAATCACATTAACATTCACTGACCAGTGGTTAAGTGTGGTGCTTCCTTTAATACCTGTAATTGTATATTTCATCAGACAATTAACACACAAATGAATGGGTTCATTTTAATCTTTAAATAACAACATTAGGGTTGTAGGTGTCGAATATTGTTGCGATACATCATGTTTCCTGTGTGAGAAAGAATTGCTGTATTTACAGAACCCTGTTACAATTGTGAGCACTTCGATCACCCTTGACCAGCAACGGAATTACGGTATATATTTTTGTTGCTGTAGGACGAAAAATATTATTATTCATCGATCTAGAGAAAAGCAGAGCACAAACAATATTTATTTTAAATAGGCTAATAGATTGTTTTATGTAAGTAATACATTACAAAATTGATTTTCTGTTATTATACTAGGTTTACATTGTTTACATAACTATGTTACAGTATTTGCCTGGGTATGTACTATGATCCTTGTCAATCCCACGATGGTAAAGTAATTGCCCTTCAGGCATTCTCACACTGATTTCATGTACTGCATTAAGGTGTTTTAGCATGGTGTTTGTACTCTTGTTGTAACTTAAAGTGTTATTACATAATATGTAATAACATATTGTGTTGCATACAGCTTTATTGGGAACAGTTTCAGAGACATCAAATCTCTTGCTACTTGACATTGTTGATGTTTTACAGTACTGCTTAAATCCCGCAACTGATCCTCGACCTTCGCTCAACTTCTAAAGACTGCAGTACATTCGGTTTTGTTCTTTTGCACAGTCATGTATTGTAATGATAAACGTCAAAACGGAGGGCGTATTTTGTTCGTTGTGTTCCACCAGCTGTTTAGCTATTTTTGGAACAGAATGACGTTCTGTCTGATGATTTGCCGCGTGTACATACATCACATTCTGGACGCCTAATCTTTATATCCTACATTATATCTGCCGAAAGTATGATGTAGATGTAAACTATTCACCTGTTCCCCCGGACGATTTTAGGCGGTATCTATGGCATAATGGCTACATGAGATCTAACTTTCCAGTAGCGAAACAACACAATGTGTGCAAAAAGACCGTGTACAAAAATAACACGTGTTTAAAATATATTAAATACAACATAAATATCGTGACAAAGATTTTAAACAACAACAGCGATATAATAATAATAATAATAATAATAATAATAATAATAATAATAATAATAATAATAATAATAATAATAATAATAATGTTATGAGTTTTACGTCCAACTACATACATTTGTATGGTTTTCGGGATGCCGAGTTGCCGGAATTTACCGTAGTCCCCCAGTTCTCTACCGACACGAGGCTGACGTAACCGAGCTCCTTCAAATACCACCGGACTGAACCAGTATCGAACCTGCCAAGTTGGGCTCAGAAGACCAGATAAGCTATGATATCAATATTAGAATAGAGGGCATATTCAGTGGAGTGGATGTGAGACGCCGTGGACGGCTATTTTCATACGAGTATTTTATTACCTTGTGCGTATATAGCTGTAGTATTATCGTTCTCAAGTCATCATCAAATTTAGTTTATTCCTTTTGCTCATTCATTATGAATTTTTTATATCGTACCGCACTATCGCAATCCCATAAACCTCAGCGACTACTAGTACGCATGCTTCATCCATCCAAGAGCCGGGCGAGAGAGCGAACGTGTGACGTCATGCTGTCATCGAGCCTTCGCAAGCGAAACGAGTCCGAGTCTCACTATGTGCTAGACTTCGCTCCGTCAGATCGCCACTGCTAACTATCAACC
The DNA here is from genome assembly GCF_040414725.1 of Anabrus simplex. Classification (NCBI taxonomy): domain Eukaryota; kingdom Metazoa; phylum Arthropoda; class Insecta; order Orthoptera; family Tettigoniidae; genus Anabrus; species Anabrus simplex. The sequence goes on along the minus strand of NC_090271.1, from coordinate 338,017,667 downwards.
ATGCGTTACTTATCGTATATACTTCCTCACCTTATACTTCTGAATTAATTCCGTTTACTTCTACATCCTTGTAGGAAGACACTCCAGGGCTGCTGTTGTAGTTTTCTGTTTATTCGTAGATCTGCTGAAATGAAATGCAATCTTTCAGGTTTAGTGTTCACTTTCGTTGGTTGGAATCGAAACCGTGATCATGGATCGGACACCACCACTGATCTCCGGATGAAGCTAATTAACCAGTGAACGATAGGCACGACCACTGTACAATTCAACATTATTTAATAATAATAATAATAATAATAATAATAATAATAATAATAATAATAATAATAATAATAATAATAATAATGGTGAATGGCACCTATATAGGCTTGGTGGTTACCAAATGAGGATGAAATGAATGGCGAAGACGTCATAAATACCCAGTCCCCAAGCCAGGGGAATTAACAGTATGAGGAGGTTGTTCCTGAAAATTGAACCGGGGCCATCGGACCAAAGGCAAGCATTCTACCCATTTAGCCACAAAGCCGGACTTGGAATTGCTAAATCTTAGGCTACCATCTCCACTGATCAGGGGTTGAGCATTGGCAGTAGCAGAGTCCTGGGCAGTAGCTTATGAAGTAGCCTTAACAGCACAGCAGGCAACTTGCGGTGGCTACCTGCTGCAGCTCAAAACGCTGAAGACTTGACTTGCACTAAACCAACTACTGAAAACGGGTAACCTAAGTCTAGTGGTAGCCCACGTTTTCATCCCAGCACACGCCACTGGCTTTTACACAATGGAGTCTCCATTCCATAGCAGTATTCCTGTTACGCGGCCGCCTTTCACACTCTTACAATGTACAAGCAATTTTTTTTAAAAAGAAAGGTCACATCCACGTAAATTCTTATAGATCCCTCTGCTTGATAAGGCCAGAATATCGGCAGTCACGTAAAAATATCAAGTTATATTTCTTTCATCATGTTTTAAAATATTTTGGTACGGTATGAAGAACACTTGGTTTCCAGAAAACTTTTCAAAAGCGTGCCTCTGGAACTTTTAATTAAATTATTATTATTATTATTATTATTATTATTATTATTATTATTATTATTATTATTATTATTATAGTTGCCTCTGTGGATCAGTGGTAGAGTGTCAGCATCCGGATCACAAGATAGCGGGTTCAAACCCGGCAGAGGCAGTCGGATTTTTGAAGGCGGAAGAAAGTCCATTCGACACTCCATGTCGTACGATGTCGGCATGTAAAAGATCTCTGGTGACACATTTGGTGCTTACCCGAGTTTCGGTTTACTCGGTCTGCCATCTAGTGGGCCTAGAGTAAAACGGAACGTCGAAATTGACGAGCAGGCAGCCAGATGGCGTCAAATTGAAATGTCTGCACACGGCAGCTGAGGCCATACTATTATTATTATTATTATTATTATTATTATTATTATTATTATTATTATTATTATTATTAATTTATTTATTTATTTATAACTTATCTAAAATACATATGCAAATATGCGGTAGGATATTATACATTATCTTTGCAATTATTTACACCTGCAAAGCACTTGATGTGCTTATCTGCCGGTGTAGTTGTTTCACATTTGTATACATTGTTGCAATACCGGTACTTACTGTGTACAACATTAATAAGGTATGCATATTTACATTAGCATTGTAATTTTGTCCTGTGGTGTGAGTTTTTCTTAATCCCTGAAAGTATCACTCAAAGTAGATAAGTCTTTTGTACATTTTTCATTCATGAACAAATATTTAAACTGTAATTTTATTATCTATGATCCATAGTTTCACATGTTTGTTTAGTTGATATTTGGTTTTCAAGTGTGTCTATTCTGAGGGCAACTTGTTCAAAAATTTAGGAACTACAACTTGCAGTGTTCTGGATCCATATTTGTTGTAGTACCTCATGACCTGAAAATAACTTATATGCCTCAGTCTTGTTCCATGTGTATGTTCATTAACAATTCTATATTGTGGCTTCCAGTAATTTTCTTTAATTATGTTGTACATATAAAGTTGTTTAACTCTCAAGAACCTTTCTTTCTGGTACATCCCTGTTAACATATCCTCACTTAAGCTAAATATTCCTCTGTTTTCATACCAAAAGAATGCTTTGACAATGCGATTTTGTAACATTTGTACCATGTTTATGTCTGTAACAGAAGCTGATCCCCATACACTTACACCATATGATATAAGTGACTCAACAAGTGAATGATAAACCAATTTTAAGCTATCATGAGGTATTATATACTTAACCATTTGCATTTTGAACAAGCTTAGCCTCAGTCTTTCACACAACTTATTATTATGTTGCTTCCATGAAAAATATCTATCTATTATTATACCTAAATATTTCATGTTATCAACTTCCTCTATTACATAGTCACAATTGCATGATTTTTGTTGACCATCGTGAATGCACTGAACTGAATGGCCTGTTATCTTAATGTTTTCTCTTTGCATTTTTGGGGTAGTAATGTACAAGACTTTTGTTTTTGAAGTGTTAATTATTAGACCCTTATCATGGCACCATTCTTGAAAGTAGTTGTACTCCATTTGTAAATGCTTCTCTGCTACTTTTGGGTTTTTATGTACTGATACAATTAGTTTATCGTCTGCATACATGAAATATTTACATTTTTTAAAACATGAGCTTATATCATTGACAAAAATAATATACAAAATGGGTCCTAGGATACTTCCTTGTGGAACACCTCTTTTAATAGAAGTTATTTCTCCATATATATTATCAATTTTTACCCTATACGTTCGGTCAGTCAGATAACTTTCAAAAACTTTTAGTGGTGTTCCTCTTACCCCAATTTTGCTTAAGGCTGCAATAATTTTTTCATGGGAAATTGAATCAAATGCCTTTGAGAAATCAATAAACATAGCTAAAATGTGCATACCTTGATTTAGCTTCCCATTGATCAAATTGGAGAATTCCTCAAGAAGATTACTTGTACCCTTGTGTTTTTGATAAGCAAATTGATGTTCATCAATAATTTTAAATTTTTCTAAATATGAGATTAGGTGATCAGCAATGTATCCTTCAACTGCTTTACCTATAGTTTGAAGAATAGATATCTGTCTATAGTTTTCATACTGTAAATGTGAACCTTGCTTGTAAATAGGTCTCACTATGGCAGTCTTCAGATCCTTTGGGAAAATACCTGTCTCTATTATTTTATTGATTAGCTTCTGTATTACTGGTGTTATTATGTCTATGTTATCTTTCAGATGTTTAACTGTTAATTTATCCATGCCTGGTGATTTATTTATGTCCATTCCTTCAATTATGTGTGCTATATCTGCTGTACTTGCTAGTGGTAGATAAAATGATGAAAGTCTCTCTGTATTAGGTAATGGTCTTCGTTGTACTCTACATTCATGTACTACCTTGTCTACCTGTTCTGAAAATGTTTTTGAAAAGTTATCAACTATATTTTCTAGTGAGTCTTGCCTTCCTAAATAATGTCTTACCGTTTCTTCTATTGTCCATTTCTTTTTAGTCTTTATTATTATTATTATTATTATTATTATTATTATTATTATTATTATTATTATTATTATTATCATCATCATCTGTTTACCCTCCAGGTTCGGCTTTTCCCTCGGACTCAGCGAGGGCAACCTCTACCGCCTCAAGGGCAGTGTCCTTGAGCTTCAGACTCTTGGTCGGGGGATACAACTGGGGAGTATGACCAGTACCTCGCCCAGGCGGCCTCACCTGCTATGGTGAACAGGGGCCTTGTAGGGGGATGGGAAAATTGGAAGGGATAGACAAGGAAGAGGGAAGGAAGCGGCCGTGGCCTTAAGTTTGGTATCATCCCGGCATTCGCCTGGAGGAGAAGTGGGAAACCACGGAAAACCACTTCGAGGATGGCTGAGGTGGGAATCGAACCCACTTCTACTCAGTTGACCTCCCGAGGCTGAGTGGACCCCGTTCCAGCCCTCGTACCACTTTTCAAATTTTCGTGGCAGAGCCGGGAATCGAACCCGGACCTCCAGGGGTGGCAGCTAATCACGCTAACCACTACACCACAGAGACGGACATTATTATTATTATTATTATTATTATTATTATTATTATTATTATTATTATTATTATTATTATTATTATTATTATTATTATTATTATTATTATACGTTGTTCGGACAAAGGCAGGTCTTATAGCGACGATAGGATACGAAAGGCTTATAAGTTAGAAGGAAGCGACCGTGGGCTTAATTAAGGTACATTTTTGAGCATTTGCCTTGTGCGAAATGGGAATCCATGGAAAATCATCTTCGGGGTTGCCGGTAATGGAGTTCCATCTCACCGTCTCTGAATGAAAGCTGATAGCTACTTGACCTCACACTGCGAGGCCACTCGCGCTAACCTAGATTAGGATTTCCGAAATTAATTTTATGGAATATTTAGTTATTAATTCTGTAGCAATACGTGCTGGCAGAAAGTAACAGAGTATTTTGAAAGTATATTTTGGGGAATTAGTCAATTTGGCATGGGTGTTCTTGGCTCTTTAGTAATGAGATGATTATTACAGTTTAAGGAAAACCGCTGTGGAGTGATTTATATTTTTTGAAACTGGTTTCGTTACTAGATCAGCCGTTTGATGAATACTGTGACTTCTGAAAGCAAACCGAATCGTGTCTTTTTTTTTTTTTTTTTTGTAGAAATAAGTTAATAAGTTTTTGAAATAACTTAACATTCAGTGCTTTAGAGAATTCTTTGAACAAAGTAAACATGAGATGATCTTTATGGAGGTTTTTTAATTGTTGCTTTAGAGGGAGATCAGGGTGGATGTCAAAACTGTACTATGATAGGAATTTATAATATTTATATATTGCCAAAACTACTTTTGCTGCAAAGATATTTCAGATGACAATTTAAGTCCATGAATTCCACATTAACCGGGCTAATGAATGTTTTCACAACGGCATTAATGCTGATGCTTTTACCAACTTTTACTCCTTCACGCTGCATTAGTTTTTAATACAAGAAACGCGCACAGTTGTGCATACAAATGTAGCTAAGTTTAAGGACTATGACAAAATATACGGTATTTAACTATGCAGAAATGCAAAAAACCTGATTTTCAAACTTCAGGAGATTTTTGTCGATTTCTTTATGCCCTCTTTATGCTACCGGTACCTTGTTAGTTTAAAAAGGGAAGTCGATAGCAGGAGTTGGTGGCCTTGCTGATAAGATTTGTTTTTTGACACAGCCGTCTCGATCCTCTTATACTGCCTGCTCTATGCCACTATTTTAACACAGGAAGGCGCGACTACCGACATTTCTCCAAGTCGCCGTAAGAGTGCAGCAGTAGACGCACAATCTTCGCTGTTAGTGTGGGTGTAGCACTGTGTTATTGGTGCATGAATGTGTGTGTAAACCTGAGTTATTTCGTACAATAAGTAAACGTGTGTGGTCACTTTCGTTCGTACAAGAGATATTTTGTATAGAACTGTGAAATGAATTAATCATGTTATGCTAATAGATATTTCAAACGTGATTTTAAGGTGTTGGTACTTGTTTCTTTTCGTTTGTGTAAGTCCTATTTTTCGTAGAACTGAAACTTCAGATTCTTTCCCCGAAATATTCAACTGTTGTGTACCATTTTGCCAATCTCGGCAAGGTGGTTCACAGCCAGAAAAGATACGACTCCATGAAATACCGTCTAGAAGGGAATTAAGAGAAAAGCGGCTGTCGGCTTTATCTAGGCAACGACCTAATAAAGGAAGTAATTGGTTATCCTCAGATTACTCTCGCATCTGTGCCTTTAAACCTTATTTCAGAAGGTGATGGGGCCTCCGCGGCTCAGGCGGCAGCGCGCCGGCATCTCACCGCCTGGTTCAGTGGTTCAAACCCCGGTCAATCCATGTGAGATTTGTGCTGGACAAAGCGGAGGCGGGACAGGTTTTTCTCCAGATACTCTGGTTTTCCCTGTCATATTTCATTCCAGCACCACTTTCGAATATCATTTCATCTGTCATTCATTAATCAATACCCCGGAGGAGTGCGACAGGCTTGGGCAGCCGGCACAATTCCTATCCTCGCTGCTAGATGGGGGCTTTATTCATTCCATTCCTGACCCGGTCGAATGACTGGAAACAGGCTGCAGATTTTTTTCAGAAGGTGATTCAAGCCGTGGAGGATAGTGGATTCCTTGTGATAAGAATTGTGACGGACAATCACAAAGCAAACGTCTTCATGTTTAGACATTTTAGACAACCTCAGATATCCAGTCGATAATATTCCAATCAAAATAAAAACAGGAAATCAAATCCTAATTTGCGGGTACTAGGTTCATGTTGTTGAAGAGAGGATGGAGTGTGCATTTGTGTCAGCAACATCTCATTGCCTAGAGCTTCGAAACCGCTAAATGGAACTGATTATGCATCAGGACAGAGTAAGAGTTCGATATTCAAAACCTTGTTTTGTTGCTCTGGTGAAGCATATGCAGGAGTTCGCTAAAGCTGCTGTGCCCTATTGTCGACGTCCTTCAAACGTTCGAGCCCAATACGAGAAGTTGCGAGGATCGAGACGGCGGTGTTTTTTGACATATTAGTTCCTGTTTTGTAGCATAGGTGGGGTTGAGGGTTAATAAAAATGGCACGTATTGTATGTGAGTGTGTATTAGTCATCTACTAATGTTTGTGCGGCCAGTGACCGAAAGTCACCTGAATGATAAGTGATCTTGCATCAGGAATTAGTGTGACTGCAAAGCAGTAAGTTGCTATCCTAAAGCCATAGTACATAAAATGGGATTGTTCTCAACATCATCTCCATTTGATTCTGACGTTGGTAAGGTCCTTTATGCAGTTATCAGGTTTCATTAATTTACTGTTTTATTCTTCTGGCTCTTGAGTTCATCTTTTCTTTTTACATTATTCTGATATACATTGAAGGAATATCTATGTGTTATTTATCTAGTTCATGTATTGTTAAACATCTGTGTAAACTTGCCTCTAAATTCCTCTACCAGTTGATTTGTCCTTTTGCTAAGATTTGTGGAATTTTGTTTTGCTTTTAGAAAACCAAATATAGTGGACAGTTTGAAGCTACATCATAGTCTTTGCAGTGTAGTTTTAATTACGGTTGTGGCTGAACTAAGGGGTATCATAGGGTATAAACTTCATGGTTTTGATCTGTACTGAATTGTGATCACAATAATAAATTATTAGATTAATGTCGTAATGCAATATTGCATATTATAGGCCTAGTATTGAAAAGGTGGACCATTACGACATAAATTTAATCATTTTTATCGTGAACTAAGGGGGTCATAGGCCTGATGGGTTAGTGTACGTGCTTTGATTTAAAAAAAAAAATATTTTCTCTCTTTGTAGTAGTTTGTTGGTTTCTCAGAGTTGTCCTCATTCTAGATATGGTTTCTTAATTTACTATTTATCTTTAGCATAAACAGTCCTTTTTATAATTTCATAACTTTAGTATCTTTCTTATTGATTGACTTTAATTAGTCTGGAGTTGTCTTGAAAATGCTGGCAATATTTATGAATCTCTTACTAGTATGTATTGGAGGATTATGTGGAACTGAAGTGTCATTTGTTTTATATTGCTGGAAATTTAAAATAGTTATATGTCTAAGAGTTACATTGGCAGTTTATATGGTACAGGTGGACTGAGAGTACAAGTAGCCTACATAACGTGGTGTTTTTAAGTTTTTTATGTAAAGGACATTAAAAAAGAACTTGTCTCATGAAAAATCTTTTGGAAGTTTAATGGAAAAGCAGTCTGGATAGTGTTCGACTTTCATTTCTTCATACATCTGTAATTACGGTGCATATTGTGCTGTTTGAGCGTTGCATAAACTACCATTAAAACAGTCCTGCAATAAATTAGGTAAGGTTCTGAGGACAGAATTGATTTCATCAATCAGCTTACTTGCTATTGATCTGCATTTAAGGATGTCACCCAGATGGCAGATTCCCTACCAGTTGTTTAATCTACTCTTTTCTTAAATTATTTCAAAGAAGTTGGAAATTTATCAAACATCTCCTGTGGTAAATTATTCCAAACCCTAATTCATCTTCCTATAAATGAATATTTGCTTCAATTTGCCCCCTTGAATTCAAATGGTAGAAATTCAGCAAGTGAAGCAAAATTTCATAGTATAATAATGGATTTGAAATATTACAAATCTTAGGTGGAATACCTTGTAGAGGATGTCTCTACCCACCAGCCCCCAGAAGTACATTTACTTTTGTAACCTAATATAATTTATCATGCACCATTTTTCTTGCTGAAGTACAGAGTAGCATGTCCATTGGCTCAGACACAATCAGATGTGATGTCATTCCCAGCAATAAAGTGAAATGCATTCCATTACCAACTCCGCACAAAAAAAAAAAAAATAGCTCAAGTAAATGTAATGTATACGGACTTAGCAAATGTCATATGATAGTCGCCTAATAGCGTGTGGGGCCTCCTCTGGCCCTGCGAACTGCAGTGAGATGCCATGAAAGCGAGTCAAGTCCCCGTTAGTCCTCTGGACGCAGCCAACACTAAATCATTTGCAGAGCAGCCGCCAATGCTGGTCTGTTCATGGGTGCAGGATCCCTGGCACGGAGCCTGCATTCCAGGACATCCCAAGTATGCTCGATAGGGTTCATATCGGTGCTCCTGGGTGGCCATGGCAGTCGTTGGATCTCCGCTGCATGTTCCTGGAACCATTCTCGGGCAACGTGGGAGCGATGTGGCGGCGCGTGATCATCTTGAAACACCGCAGAACCGTCTGGGCGCTGGAAGGCCAAAAATGGGTGGAGATGGTCTCCGAGCAGCTCAGCATACCGTGTACCATTCAAAGTCTCTTCCAGAACAACTAGGGGACCCATTCCATACCAGGAAAATGCACCCCAGACCATAACAGAGACACCAGCGCCCTGGACCACACCTTTGAGACAGGCAGGATCCATCGCTTCATGTGGTCTGCACCATACATGGTGCCTCCCATCGGCATGGTGCAGTTGAAATCGTGATTCGTCTGACCATATCACGTGCCATTGTTCCAGTGTCTATCCCTAGTGACTGGCGACAAATGCGCGTCGTCGTGCCTGATGACGTTGGGTTAACAGTGGCACCCGTGTGTGGCGCCGGCTCCCATACCCCCATAGAATCCATGTTCATACGGATTGTCCACTGGGAGACCTGTGTAGCACGGTCTATGTTGAATTGAGCCGTGATTTGTTGCACGGTTGCCTGTCTGTCACTATTGACAATCCGTCTCGGATGTCACTGTCATCGAGGGTGGCTGGTCGGCCGATCGTTCGTCTGTTGTGGACGGTGACACCCGCATTCAACCATTCACGATACACCCTGGACACGTTTGATCGTGTGAAGCCGAATTCCCGCACCATTTCTAAAATCGCATTTCCCATCCGTCGGGCACCGACCACCATACCCTGTTCCAACGGTATCATCTCATGACGACGTTCCATGTTACACCTGTCACATGCACAGCCACTGCTCACAAGGTCTGCTATACAACTGCCGCTGGCACAGGGGCCGTGTGGTGCGCAGACAACACACCTGCGCATCAGTGCTTCGCTATTCCATGACATTTGCTCAGTCAGTGTAAAATAGGCCTACAGAACAATAACTTTCTATTGAACTTGCATTGATGTAAGGGAGGATAGATTACACTCACAGCCTTGAAATATTTTTGCACCCTCATGTCGGCAGGGAAGTTAGTCTTGGATAAGAATTCCACCAAGTACCTGACAAAGTGAGCTTTTTTTCTGCCCAAGCCGGGAATGGAGTATGACCTGTGCTTTAGATGCCTCCTCCTCCTGTTCTGTCGCTTGACATCACTGTCCTCTACATAGCCACTCCTGCTACTATCAACAAGTTGGGCAGACGTCACATCAAATGCACTACACTCTCGATCCCGAGACCCTACCTACCTTTTTTCATTATCTGCATGTAACGAACGACTGTCATTGTCAGCTTTTTGCCATTGTCCAACATAGAATACACTGCTATTGCCGTTTGGAATGCTAGAGGTCTAACAGCAGCTATGCGGCCCTAGCCCAGGGGCTTATGCCCCCAGAAACCCCTTTCTTTGATCACAGTCCAATGGTTTTGTCACTAACCAGACCTAATCAATCCAGACCAGTGGCTTTGTCATTAGCTGCCATGGTAAATTATTTCAGCTTTTTGCCACTGTCCATCATACAATGCGCTGCTGTCACTGTACAGAATGCTAGAGTCCTAACATCCGTTTTGCGACCCTAGCCTGGGGCTTACCACTCTGCTCATTCTTTAAAAGTAGCGCTGCACTTAATAACGTATGACTAGTTTTTAAGGTCAAGAGTTGGCAGGCCTGTGCTCCGCATGATCACGGCCACCGTGAGATGTCTGCGAGAAAGAAACAAATGACAGTGGAATCGTGCCTAAATGTCCGTGCTGAAAAACTGCTGCAGTAACTGAACTTTTTTCCTTTCCTCACATTCAACACACTACACTTCCTCCATTCCAATTTCAAGCAAGTTCATATCACATGGTGCAAGTAGGGGCAAAAGATCTCTATAGGTCGACGCCCCGAACAAATGGCATTTAAATAAAAAAATAATAAAAAAACTCAACCTTTGCCATTCAGACTTTCCTTCATATTGCCTTATTTAAAAGAAAACTCCATTGAAGCCTATCCATCTGCTGAAGTCATTCCATGCTCTCTTTCCACTGACAATTTGGAACATACTGCTTATGATAACGATGTTGATTCCCCATAGGAAACCTGAAATATTTGTTCCGAATGAGTAAATTTATAATACCGATATAGTTGGTTTGTTATTGGACATTATAAATATTCCAGCTAACTCATTCCTGGTTGCCACCGTTTCGCCCCAGTGTGCTAAATTGGTATTATAAATTTACTCATTCGGAACAGATATTTCAGGTTCCCTATGGGAATGAACATCTTCATCATCTGATGGCCAGGCAGGCATCAATTTTTGAAAATGGGACAAAGTCTCTCATAGTGCATTGGCACTGCCGGTGGCTCCAAGTAGCCTACGCAGTGGCCTCCACGATATGCACTAGCCATGCGTCTTGGTAGGTGTGCTATTTACCAATTGATGAGCCCAACTGGCACTGGGGCAAAACGCTGGCAACCAGGAATGAGTTAGCTGGAAAATTTATAATGTCCATTAACAGACAAACTATATTAGTATTACATACTGCTTAGTCGAACAGCTTGTCTCCATATTCCCAAGCCTTTCCAGCCCAAAGTTTGCAACGTTTTTGTAACTCTTTTTATTACAAGTTATAAATCTCATTGTTAGGTCCATATTGAGCAACATATTCCCTTGTGAAAATGTTTCTTGAGGGACCACCTTTTCAATATATTGTTTTTTTATTAATTTACATAATGTTATATCATTACGGTGTCAAAAGCGGGACATGTTTCGCCCACTTTTTAGGCACCTTCAGCTGCTGGTCCTAATATCTATGATCAAAATTGCTAAGATCCCAGGCTTTGTTTACGATAAAATGCTTAAAATAATTGGGCTAACACAAATTGCTGTCTAAAAAGTTATGTTTATGTATACTATACATCTTATAAAAACACTGACATGATTGTTACTACTGTAGTTCAATCCAGGAAATACTACAATGCCTGTTTTGATTCCATTTGTATGTGGCATAAAACCTGGAAAGTGTAACCTTTATTTATAAGATATATTTATAGTCCACTTAGAATTTCTACTTTATAGATAGTAATTTTGAGTGTCGAAGACAGGCTTATTTCTTACCGTTCGCTCAGGATGGTAGTATAGTGGGTGAGAGTGAATCAAGATGCAGTTGCGATCAATATCTATCTTTACACTAGTCTGTTTTCAGACAATCTTATGTTAGATGTAAAGGCCTGTGAATTTAGTCATTTCTTTGTCTGTCCTGTGATGTGACTTAACTTTACTCAGTTCATCTTTCTCCAAATACATTGTTTTACAGTAGCTTCAATTATTATTTGTCTCTGTAACTGCATATTTTATCTTTGCCACTTTTGCCTTTGTTTACTCTTTTCGTCTTCCTCGTGTGGTTTAGTACATGGCATTTAAAAATAATGGGCCGATTGAAGAAATTACTAGTTTTAATCCTGAGACGTCTACCTAAACGACGTCTAAATCGAGCACGATCTTTGATTGTATAAACAATGTTCAGCCGGTGTTTAACTAGACATCGTTTAAGGTTTCAATATTGGTTTGAAAATGGAGATAGAAGTATCTTACATGCAACTCTTTGCTTGTCGCAACCAAAGAAATTTGTTGGTGCGCACGCTGAATGCTAGTCAGCTGTTCTCTTCCTACACATTACTCAAATATGGCTAGTCATGAGCATGACTCGCCCACACATAAGAATATCACTTTTGGTGGAAATTAAATATCATAATATTATCGACATTAAAGCGACACGCCACCATACGGGTAAGTGTAGCTTTGATTATAGCGTTGTTACGGTGAGTGTAATCTACTTATGAATAACTTTGACAAAGGGAAGATGAAAGAATAGTACTGTGTAATGTATGGGTAGATGTAGCTTGCATTGTGGAAATCATAGATTCGAAATGTGCAGTCGGCGGTCCTGAAGGTTGTATTCCGTAGTTTCCCTGTTTTTACACCAAGCAAATACTAGGGCTGTTATTATGGCCACGGCTCTTCTTCCCCAGTCCTTGCCTTTTCCTACCTCATAGTTGCCGAAAACTTATCTGAATTAGCACAATGATTATACACAAGAGCCTTGTTTATACGGATTAAGTGGGATCGGAACAGATCCGAATTATCGAAAATCTGGATAATCCGGAAAAACTAAAAAAAAAACAAATACAGTACATGTCGCATAATTTATTAAGATAAGTTGACAGTAATACCTTTTTTGAATTGTACAAAAAAAATTTAAGAACACTTTTCTTACATTTCGACTCTGTTTTATACACTAAAATAATCTAAGTTTTTTCTGTTTTACATTTGTTTAGTGTTTGCACGCAGCATGATCATGAAGACGTTTTAGTAACATCAGTTTTGCCGGTGTGGTTTCAGTCTAGGATTCTAAATAGGCCATCAGTTTGTCCAGCTGCATTGTTGCCTCTCCATGAGTCATTGCTTCTTCTGATGGAGCGCCGGTTTCATTTTCTAATTTACCATCAGTGAATTAGTAGTGCGTTGCATTCATAAGAGTGTGGTTTACAATCCCACCTCGGGCATCCTGGGAATGGTTTTCCACGGTTTCCCACTCTCAGTTCTAGGCGAATGTCGGGACAGTACATTTGATAGACCGTGGCTGAATTACTTCAATTTCCTGTCCTTAACTATTCTTGGCGGAAAAGACATTCAAGAAGAGTTGACCCCGTAAAAGAAATACTGTACAAGTAAAAATAAGATTTTTATTATTTTCGATCCGGATAAACCAGATATCCTGATTAAAGAGGGCTGGATAAACGAGGTTCTTGTGTATATATAAAAACCACATACAACCTACTTTTTCGTTTTCACTATTATGTGTACTTACTTGGCAGTAAATGTAAGTGAATACCTCCCGGTTGATGTATGTGACAGCCCCCTGATGATATGGGACAAGTAATTCTGACATGTATGTAGTCGAAGTGATGTATAATTCCACAGAAATTACCCCGTGTACAATAAAATATAGTTGTTGCCGGGAAAAAGCTATGTGATATTTTTGGAGATATACTGACCCATAGCACATACATTATGAAGAGCGAGAATGCTTTGACAATATTTACACAATATTGCACCTTAGATGACAGAACCTTACCGGCCATATTTCTAAGCTATAATATTTCACATAGGAGGTTTTGTCCCGGCAGCGATGATATATTGGTTGCCAAGAGTTGTATTCAAATTGACAGTTACCGGACTGTCCCTTTGTCAATCTCAAGAAACAAGTCTCTTGAAAAGCAAGATCTTATTTTAAGCTTTACCTTCACGTACATTTTAAAGGAATTGCTGCGATTTGGCAGTGGGCGACCCACAGAGGCCGCCAGACTAACCTTCCCAGAATCGTCTCGACATAATACGAATTACATGTTTCATGGTACATAACCTCCGATTGTGATTCACTCCTCTCATTTGTGGTTAAACAGTCTTCTTGGCAGTGTTTAAACCTGGCTGGTTGAACATCAGTTTTAGACAGTGTCTAAGTGATAAATAACGTCTCTGCAATGTGGCAGTCATACTTGGGCATTGTTTAACCGTAGACATTGTCTAAACACAGTTTTTTGCAATTGGCCCAATTGATTTAACGCACAAAATTCATACAGCCTCTGATGATCGAGAATTGAAGTGAATGACGTGATATGATAGTAGGAAGGGAGAGGGTGAAACGTGGTGCCAGCACAGAGTGTACTCCTGTCAAATAGCACCAAGGCATCTGCTGAAGGAGTTACGTCTCCATCCGACGGACGAATCACCATCAACAGCGTCATGCACTCGCTCCATGTGAACACTGTATACTGGTTTGGAATTTAATCCAGGCTTTTGGCACGCATTCTAGTGATTAGAAATAGTATACCACCTCCTCTACCTTGCCAGCCAACAGTCTGATAGTAAAAAATGATAGTAAAAATATTTTCAACGAATGGGACTCGTACTGTTGAACCACGGTTTAAGAAAATGAGTTCATGCTTTAACCACCACAGCCACCAGACACACCGCTTTACTTTCTGCTTAGAGATACTGTGTTTACATACTCCAGAATGGAAGAAAATTTATTCATTCGTTTCACTGAAAGAGATTATTTTTTTATTAAACAGTTCAAGTATGATGGTCATCATTGCACTGTTCTTGTAACCCATATCTTGTACCAGTTTAAGTCTCTCAAATGTTTTTGTTTTCTCAGTAAACCTGTAGTAGGCAGCAGAAGTCAGGATGTGCGTAGTTCGAACTCATGCTGATAGATATAGCTGTGTACCTATGTCATGATGGCAAATATCAGACATCACTGATAGAAACATATTTTTCATTAAAAAAGTACAAAAGTCATGGTCATGAGAGGTTCATTGTATCTCTCTCGTAAAGAAGACTTAAAAATCTATGACTGGTACCATTTTCAACTGTTAAAACGTTCTTGTTTCCTCTATATCGCTGTGAAGGACTGACAGAACAAGGATGTTATATATACAGGGTAGTCCAAAAAATGTACTCTATGTTGGATAGTCTGTATATTCTGACACATTTAACTTGCAGGTACACCTTTTGGCACCGAAAGGGTTATGTTGTTTGTACGAAATGTACACCAAGAACTTTTATACAACGCCGATGTCGCTGAAGTGCAGACCTAACCTGTCAGTGCCTCTGGCGTAATTTCAGCACATGATGCTACGATTCTGTCATGTAAATCGTTCATTGTACATGGTTTCTGTTGATGCACTTCATTCTTGATTGTTCCCCACAGGTAGGTCCATTTGTGTCAGATCAGGTGACCGAGGTGGGAACTCGGCAGCAGCACATCTGGGACCTACCCACCGTGCTGGTAGAGTGTCGTCCATCTCGATGGTAGTGAGGCAAGGCTCCTTCCTGTTGGAAGTAAGACATTTCATTGCCATACAGGGTTTGGATGGCTGGCAAAATCCTTGTCTGAAGCGTAGCAAGGTACACGTGAGCAGTTACGGTATCCTCAAAGAAGAATGGACCAGTCAGACTATGCGATGACAAGCTGTACCAAACAGTAAGCCCTGGTAGATTTACTGCTCTATGCACATGAACGTGAGAATTTACAGGGGCCCAGAAGACAAAAATCGTGGCGGTTTACTGTACTGATAAGTTTGAATTACGCCTTGTCAGACCACACAAATTTCCCAGCAAAATCCTCATCCTCGCGAACAATGCCCTCGAACCAATCGCAGTATTCAATCCTGCGGTCCGGGTCGTCTTCGTTCATCAGGTGTAGTAGTCGTGGAACGTATACTTTTCACTTTACATCCTTGAGAGTGTGCCTCAGACTTGGACTTGTGCTCGCCCTGGTGTGTTGATTTTTGTGGTGATCGGATTTTAAAGTTGCAGCAATGGATGCTGGGCTTGTAGCTGTTCGTGGTTGGCCGAATCTTTCCTTGTGCACGTCGTGTACCGTTCAGTCAGCTTCGAACATATCACGAATGTGGGTAATTGTACGACGTGTTGGTGGAGGTGTTCCAAACTCCTCCTGCCACTGCCTTTGCACCTCCTTAGTGTTCTCAAATTTTGAGTACCACTTCAGCACCGCCTTGCGTTCTGCGACAACCTTACCGCAGCCATTGTTGCTTCTCGGCCACCACCACTCGCGTATGTGTGGTGAATTGCTAGTGTCGCTTACCCATGACAAATGTAACCGTTGCATTATACTTACACATGAGATTAGTAAGTGTAAGTCCTTTTGTTTTGAAGTTATTGAATTACAAACGGCAAGTACGTTTGTTTTGAACTATCCTGTCTAGATACTTGTAACTATCTACCTATTCCAGCTTTGTATTCCCAAACCGACATTCAATTCTTACATTTCTTACCTACTGACATTACTTTACTCATGGAAAGATTTATTTTCATATCATACTCATTGCACCTGTTATCAAGTTTCACGTTCTACCATTTTGACAAAGTCGTCAGTGTAGGCCAACTGCTTACTACATTTTCTCATAACTGAATCCCTCCCTGCCACTTAATACCTTTCAGTAGATGATCCATGTAAACTACGAACGATGAAGATGAAAGATTATAGCATTGTCTAACCCCAGTAAGCGTCTCGTGTAATCTAAGAAAATACTTTGCTTGGGTGTTAATTGTAACTTCAGATAAGAAAATGTACTTGCTCCACTCTTTAGTATCAATTTTAACATTAAAATAATATTAATATTAATAATAATAATTTAGAATATTAATAACAATAGCAATAATAATAATTAATGGTAGAGCATAAAAGATTAATCTCAGGTCGTGTTCATATAAATTGTAAAACTGGTACTCTCTTTACCGGGCCTTACATACTACAAACGTTAGAAAATGGTAGGGGCATGCTAACAAGGCTATCATAAATATATTTAACTAACTGTTTAACTCTAATACACATATATTCATCAAAAGAAAACAAGATCATATAAAATGTCATCAATTAGAATTTACAAATTTTTGTAAGAATCAGAAACAACCCCATTACAGCATACTATTATCCCTTTATATCCCACCTTTAGAATAGATGGCTACTATTGCTTCCGTGACTGAAACTGAATTCCCATATACTGGAACTCCAGAGCCGTCCTCGGTTCGACCTCCCTGTGACGATGTGTTTCCAAACTCTCGCCATACTATGCCAGTCCACCTATCTCCTCCATCCTCCCTTGTGCCTGACACACCCAGTTCCTGCAGACACAAAGTGCCTTCCAACCTGATATACATGATAGTATTTATCGAGCCACTCTCACATAGCCCAATAGACTGACATTAGTTTGTGTTCGACCAAACTGGCAGTCTGCAGTCTGTCAGTCACTTACAACTGTGTCTGTGTCTGTTAGGTCATCAGCCCAGAGTCTGGTTGGATCCTCAAATAGCACCACCAAAGGTTATGCGGTTATAAGGAAACCACAAAAACCAATGAGGCGTACTAGGCAAGACGAGGAGTGAGGTAGTTTGCCATTGCTTTCCTCACTGGAACAGAAAGTGCTATTGCAGCACGATTGACCCTATGAGCAACACCTTTCATAACACTCAGATGCACTAGTCGTGCTCTGAATGTCAATACTCAGCACTACCCATACCCCAGCAGCTTCCATATTGTCACAGCCATGGATGAGACTGGGACTTCGGTGAAAGCTACACTGGCACAATAAATATGCTCACTCAGACTTCACAAATATAGGACTGGTAGCACAATACACTGACAATCAATGAGTACAGAATGAGGGTCGCAATCAGAATAACTATCTACAGAAGAAAATGAGTAGCATAATGAGTACTCTGAATCACAAAAAATAATCCTCTCCAGACACACTTCTTACGTATTTATGTCCTCGTTATTCGCCTTTTCTATTTCACTCAAATTGAAATTCCGTTTCATCACTCCACCTTTTCCTAGTCAGGTGCTTGGATAAAACTAGGCTCATAGATTTTCCGTTCTTTATTCTTCACATGCACATGACTGCTTTTTATCCAGATATTCATGACCATGGTTTTACCCAAGATTACAGCCCCTCTTTATTCAAAAGTTGGCGGAGTTGAAATGTCCCAGAAAATGGCTGCCTGATTCTTACCAACTATATACATAGTTTGGACATATAAATGCCTGAAATATTAACTTAATTATAACCCGAATATGTACATTATAGATGGATAGATAGATTTATCAACAACAGGTTATTTTCCCAGTTAAAGATGATTCAATAAAACATAATATACAACAAATACACCTTAAATTGTATGTTGGGTATTCAGCCCGAAGGCTGGATTGATCCTCTACAGCTCCACCAACAGCTGTCATAGATAGCCTAGGTGTCACTGAAGAGGCATACTAGGGAAGTGAGGAGTGAGATAGTTTCCTGTTGCTTTCCTCATTGAACCAGAAGTTGCTATTGCATATCAGTCTGCCAAGCCCACTGAAATGCGTGCACCAACTGATCCTATGAGCGATATTTTCACACCATTCATAATAGGGACTGGCTGCATAAGGAATGGTATTACTAGTATCGCTCATACCTCGGTCACTTTCATATTGTCAAAGTCAAGGATGAGACTGAGACAGGTCAATGAAAGTAACAAATTTATTCTAGCCCATACCAGAAGGCATAGTGCACTGTAAACACTACATCCTGCCAGCAAAGGCATACACCTTAAATTAATAACACTAATTTCCTAAAATAATAACCAAGTTCAAACTAAATCTAGAGACCTTTATTTATATGCATATTTACAACACCTTAAATAACAAATAAATAAATAAACAAATAAAACTAAATCTCCTTAAATAATTGACCTTATTAAACTACATCTACTAACTTAGAAGTGAAGCTTCCACGGTGTGAAGAATTATTTAATTTATTTTCCGGGTTGAACCGTGTTGTACTTGTACGCATATCACGTACAGTTTGCCGACGTTTCGAATACATTGCAGTATTCTTTGTCAAGGCGACTGAAATACCCCTACTCGATCCGAGGTAATCAGTCTCGCAGGCAGAAATTACACTACTAGAGTGGCCTTGATCTTGGCCTTTTATATCCTAGCCTATCTGGCTGACGTAAGCCCTGGCTGTCTCGCGAGGCTTCTGGAAGGTTTATGTCACAGCCAGGTAGTGGGGGCTTGCCCGCGCTATTATGTAATGGGGTTGCGGCCCGTGTGGTTATGTTGTGGTCTGTATGTCTTAAACTATGAATGATGGGCATCCAAGAATTACTGATTTTGTATCCTTCTTCTAAATTTATGTTATTCGGATGTTTCTTGATTTCGATAGCCTCGCGGATTTTCCTTTCCAGATTCCAAGGGATAGCTGCTAGGATCTTGGTCTTGTCAAATGATATTCCGTGCCTAGTTTCGTAGGAATGCTTGGCTACTGCTGAAATATCTGTGTTTTGGTTCTTGGTGTGACGGATATGTTCTTTTAGGCGGGTGGAGATCAGACGTTTTGTCTCACCTACATAACAAGCTCCGCAGCTACATTCAATGTGATACACTCCAGGGGCCTGTAATTCTATTGTGTCTTTTACTGGTGGTAGATAACGGGCTAGCTTACGGTGAGGTTTATAGATAGTTTTTATGTTGTATTTGTCCAGTATCTTGCCGATCCTGTCTGTAGTGTTTTTAATGTATGGCAGTATCGCTGTTTTCTGGCGGATCAGTTCTTCTTTCCCGTTGTTTTCTCCTGCGGCGGTCTTTTCTTTCTTCTCTTCTGATTTTTTAAGGACTCGTCGGATGTTATTGAGCGAGTAGCCATTTTTCCTAAGGGTTTCCGTGAGGTGTTCTTTTTCTTCCTCGAGGTGCTCTGCGTCAGATATCGCTATGGCCCTGTTCACTAGTGATGTTAGGACAGCCTGCTTTTGTGATGGGTGATGATGAGACGAGGCGTGTAGGTACCTGTCTGTGTGAGTGGGTTTCCTGTATACTGCGCGACTCAGCGTCCCATTGGGGTTACGTATTACTAGCACATCCAGGAACGGTAGTTTTCCGTCTACTTCTATTTCCATGGTGAACTGAATATTTACGTGTATGGAGTTGAGATGGTCGAGAAATAGCTGTAGGTTATTGCTCCCGTGAGGCCAGATTACAAAAGTGTCGTCTACAAAACGGAGAAAACATTTCGGTTTCAGGGCAGATGTAGCTAAGGCTTTCTGTTCGAAGTGTTCCATATACATGTTTGCTATTATTGGAGAGAGTGGCGACCCCATCGCGGCCTCTTCTGTCTGTTCGTAGAACTCCCCGCTGAAATAGAAATAAGTGGCGCTAAGGCATTCTTTAGCTAGTGTTGACAGGTCTTCTGAAAGTTTCTGATCTAATAGCGGAAATACTTCTGTTAGCGGCACCTTGGTGAAAAGTGACGTGACGTCAAAGCTTACTAATAGGTCCGTACTTTCAATTGATTGGTCGTTAAGGAGCTGGATGAAATGTCGGGAGTCCTTCACGTAGGTTTCAGTGTTTCCTGTATGTGGCTGAAGTAGTCCAGCTAGGTAACGGGCGATCTCGTGCGTGGGAGAGCCTATAGCACTCACGATAGGTCGCAGAGGTATGCCTTCTTTGTGGATTTTAGGCAGGCCATACAATTTTGGAGGTATCGGGTCCGAGGATATCAGTTTCTTCTGTATTTCGGCTGGGATACTGGAATTTTTTACTAGTGTGTGGAGTTTGTTCTTAATGCGGTTGGTAGGGTTCCTAATTTTCCTGTATGTAGAATCGGTGAGTAATTGTTCTATTTTCCGAGTGTAGTCTGTGCGTGTCATTATCACCATAGCGTTGCCTTTATCTGCGGGTAGGATAATTGTTTCCGTATCTTGACGTAGTGTTTTTAGGGCATGAATTTCTTCTTTAGTCAAATTGGATGGCGGCGGCTTTGCGGATCTCAGTAGACATGATATATCCTGTCTGATCTCCTCTGCAGATTCGGTAGGAAGGTGCCGGATTGCAATTTCTACTTTGCTAATTATTTCTTCTACCGGTATACTATTCGTAGTTACTGCGTAGTTGAGTCCTTTTCTTAAGACCGAGGTAGTGGGTTCACTGAGTGGCTTGTCTGTGAGGTTTACTATTACATTCTTCTTCAGTGGAGCAGGTGGTTTCGGTTTCTGTTTTTGTAAGAGGCGGTTGAATTTCTTGTTTTGCTTGGCAGTGGCTAGTTCCAGTGTACGCTGGGATTGTGTGTTGCTAATGCTGTCTAACGTGGTCCAATCATTGAGCGACAGAGTGCTGGCAAGTTGCAGGTGGAGATGAAATAATTTATTGTTGAGGTAGTCCAGAGTCTGCAAACGTCGGCAAACTGTACGTGATATGCGTACAAGTACAACACGGTTCAACCCGGAAAATAAATTAAATAATACATCTACTAACATTTACATATTTACAGATAGGGCTTTACATTCATGAGGTCATTAGGGCACATCTGATTTTAGACGGGAGTGAGTGAAAAAGGTCCACTGATTCACCCACCTCATTGTGTTGTTAGCGCCCTCACAAGCCATGAGTTAGCCTGAGCCACAGTTCTTACTTTAGGCAGATGAAAAATATACCTTTGCCTAGTATTGCGACGAGGAACGTGTATTGGAATCAGCTCCAATAATGTTGAGCAATCCCCTCTATTTGTCAGACGCTTGTAAAGAAAAAGGGCATTGGCTCATCTGTGGCATGAGTGCAGTGTCCTCATGCTCATAGTCTCACAAAAAGACTCATAATCGGACAAAGAGAGAGAAATACCCAAACCCTTGTAGCTGATCCATTTCATGAACCTTATATGGACTCTTTCCAAGTTTTGTATTAAATACTGCTGAAAGGGTAGCCACACCTCTCAACAGTATTAACGATGGCCTGATTAGAGTGCAAAACAGAGTTATTAGAGTTCCAGGAGAAACAAATTCGGCACAGTTTCTTTTCAGAAAGCCAAGTAATTAAAACCCTTTCCTAGAAATGTTGTCTAAACGTTTCTCGAAGGAAAGACCGTAACAGTTTGAAAGTGTCACACTGAGATCATTTATTTCATTCACACAAGCTGTTTGGAAATTGCAAAGATGGTAAGGGAAATTTACTGGTTCCAACTTACGTGAAAATGTAATTGCATTGCATTTTGAAGTATTCAAGCCAAGCAGCCTCTTTTTACACCAGTTACTTAGGAGGTTTAAGTCAGACTGTAGCAGCTTACAGTCCAACTCACAATTGATCACCTTAAAGATCTTTAGATCGTCAGCATAGAGAAGGTAATTACTGTGGTGTAAAAATATTTATGAATATGACAAAGAAAAGAGGGCCCAGTAAAGAGCCTTGGGGGACACCTGAAATAGGGTGGTACGACTTTGACATAATGCCATCAGCTTTAACTACGCAAACCCTATTAGTGAGATAGCTTCTAATCCACTCCAAGGCTCTTCCACCTATTCCATATGCTGACAATTTGATGAGTAGATCATCATGTTGAATTGAATCAAAGGCTTTGGAGAAGTCCGCGTAAACAACATTCACTTGTTGCCTCCTATCCAGAGATTCTGTAATGAAATTGATGTACACTGCCATATTGGACACGGTAGAGTGTTTCTGTACAAAACTGTGCTGCACTATATTAATATACTGTGAAACTGAACTGTACAATCTCTTGTACACAATCTCTGCCACCTTTGAAATCAGGGACAATAACACAACAGGCCTATAGTTATCAAACACCATTTTGTCTCCTTTCTTAAACACTGGTATGACGTAACCTTTCTTCCACTCACACGGAAATACCCTGACGAGAATGACATATTTATGATGATGCTAAGTGGCCTACCTAGCTCAGATGCGCATTCTTTCAAAACTATTGCGAGTATGTCATCCGGACTACATGATTTGGAGGTATCCAAAGATGCAAGAATTGAAGATACGTCTCCTGGCGAGGTCACTTTTGAAGTTAGGCCTATATCACACGTGGACGAAGTGGATAGATTACACTTTGGGGCAGGTGAGTGATACTTTTCAAAGGTATCAGGAACACTGTCCAAGATGCTCCTCTTGTCCTGTAATTCTTTTCCGTCCTGAAGCATAGTAGATGGCAGGCGAGATGACCTCTGTTGTTTACAAAATTACATTACATTCAATTACATTACAATATTAACAGTTAATTCTGGCATACCAATAACATGATTGCCTCAATATTTACTTACATTATAAGCGATTACACTTTAATAATATAACACAACCTAGATTGCCATGTCTGTAACGTGTATCATGTTACACTTGAACCAAGAACTCATTCTGTCTTCAGTTGTCGCTGCAAGCCAATTGTCAACATAAATGCCTTTGATTGCTTTTAATAATCTACCCCGCCATCGAGCTCAATAGCTATAACAGAATTAAATTGAAACAAGAAATAAAGTGGTTCAACCTATTCAATACAAGGAAAATAAGAAATGTAAATTTTACATTCTTATTTGATTAAAAGCAGTACCGGTTTCGACCACTATTCTGGGTGATCATCAGCCGATTAAATAAAAATATAAAACAATGCATAGGAAAACAATAAGTAAAGGATAAGTCTTTCACTAAAAGCAGTTCAAGAAGCACTATAACACTATAGGGATGTAAGATCCTAAAATCCAGAAGAAGTCAAAGATCACTCATTTAAATGAAGGAAGGTGCAAGTTCTTGAAGAGCAGCATAACATACGTAATGTCCGGCACTTGCTTCAAAATGTTTGAGAATTAGTGAATAGTTCAGTGGATAAACCTGCAAATACTGCTAGGCATGAAGTTATAATACAGTTTAATAAATTTGAAGTTCTAAAATTATATAGAAGCCAAAGATGAGTCATTTAAATGAATTAAGATGCAGGTTCTTGAAGAGCAGCACAACATACGTAATGTACGGCACTGCTTCTAAATGCTAATGAATCTCGGTGAATAGTTCAATGATCAAGCCTGCAAATGCTTCTAGGTGCAAAAATATATAATACAACAATAATAATAATAATAATAACAATAATACCAAACCAATGCCAACCACAATAGTGCAAGTCTATATGCCTACTAGTTCAGCGGATGATGAAGAAATCAAAAGAATATATGAGGAGATAGAAGATTTAATACAATATGTAAAAGGTGACGAGAATCTAATTGTGATGGGAGACTGGAATGCAGTGGTAGGCCAAGGAAGAGAAGGTAGTACATTAGGAGACTTTGAATTGGGACAAAGGAACGAAAGAGGAAGTCGGCTGGTTGAATTCTGCACTGATCATAATTTAGTCCTTGCCAATACTTGGTTCAAACACCACAAACGACGGTTGTATACGTGGGTGAGACCTGGGGACACTGGAAGGTATCAAATAGACTTCATTATGATTAGGCAGAAATTCAGAAACCAGGTGTTGGATTGCAAAACTCTCCCAGGAGCAGACGTGGACTCTGACCACAACTTGTTGGTCATGAAATGCCATCTGAAGTTGAAGAAACTGAAGAAAGGAAAGAATGCAAAAAGATGGGATCTAGACAAGTTGAAAGAAAAGAGTGTGAGGGATTGTTTCAAGGAACATGTTGCACAAGGACTAAACGAAAAGGCTGAAGGAAACACTATAGAGGAAGAGTGGAGAGTCATGAAAAATGAGGTCAGTAAGGCTGCTGAAGAAATGTTAGGAAGGAAGATCAACTAAGAATCAGTGAATAACTCAGGAGATACTAGACCTGATTGATGAATGACAAAAATACAAGAATGCTAGAAATGAAGAGGGCAGAAAAGAATACAGGCAATTAAAGAATCAAGTGGATAGAAAGTGCAAGGTAGCTAAGGCAGAATGGCTGAAGGAGAAGTGCAAGGATGTCGAAGGCTGTATGGTCCTGGGAAAGGTAGATACTGCATACAGGAAAATCAAGGAAACCTTTGGAGAAAGGAAATCTAGGTGCATGAATATTAAGAGCTCAGATGGAAAGCCACTTCTAGGGAAAGAAGACAAAGCAGAAAGATGGCAGGAGCATATCCAACAGTTGTATCAAGGTAACAATGTAGATAATTTTGTTCTGGAACATGAAGACGCTGTTGATGCTGATGAAATGGGAGACCCAATTTTGAGGTCAGAGTTTGACAGAGCTGTGAGTGACCTAAATAGGAACAAGGCACCTGGAATTGATGATATTCCCTCTGAATTACTGACTGCCTTAGGAGAAACCAGCATGGTAAGGTTATTTCATTTAGTGTGCAAGATGTATGAGACAGGACAAGTTCCATCCGATTTTCGGCAGAATGTTGTTATACCTATTCCCAAGAAAGCCGGTGCTGACAGGTGTGAAAACTACCACACCATTAGTTTAGTATCTCATGCCTGCAAAATTTGAACACGTATTATTTACAGAAGAATGGAAAATTAAAAGAAATAAGTTTCATAATGATAGATCCGTATTGAAATGTGATTACAATAGAGTAAAATAATGGAAAAACAAGTTGAAGCTGAGTTGGGAGAAGATCAATTTGGCTTCAGAAGAAATGTAGGAACGCGTGAAGCAATCCTGACTTTACGTCTGATCTTAGAGGATCGAATCAAGAAGGACAAGCCCACGTACATGGCATTCGTAGATCTAGAAAAGGCATTTGATAATGTTGATTGGACCAAGCTATTTATGATTCTGAAGATGATAGGGATCAGATACCGAGAACGAAGAATTATCTACAATCTGTATAAAAATCGGTCTGCAGTGATAAGAATCGAGGGCTTTGAAAAAGAAGCAGCAATCTAGAAAGGAGTGAGGCAAGGCTGCAGTTTGTCCCCTCTCCTTTTCAAGGTTTACATAGAACAGGCAGTAAAGTAAACCAAAGAGAAATTTGGAAAGGGAATCACAGTCCAAGGAGAGGAAATCAAAACCTTGAGATTTGCCGATGATATTGTTATTTTATCTGAGACTGCAGAAGATCTCGAAGTTGCTGAAAGGTATGGATGAAGCCTTGGGTAAGGAGTACAAGATGAAAATAAATAAGTCCAAAACAAAAGTAATGGAGTGCAGTTGAACGAAGGCAGGTGATATGGGAAATATTAGCTTAGGAAATGAAGTCTTAAAGGAAGTAGATGAATATTGTTACTTGGGTAGTAAAATAACTAACGATGGCAGAAGTAAGGAGCTCATAAAATGTAGACTAGCACAAGAAAGGAAGAGCTTTCTTAAGAAAAGAAATTTGCTCACTTCAAACATTGATATCGGAATTAGAAAGATGTTTTTGAAGACTTTCGTGTGGAGCGTGGCATTGTATGGAAGTGAAACATGGACGATAACTAGCTCAGAAAGAAAGAGAATAGAAGCTTTTGAAATGTGGTGTTACAGAAGAATGCTTAAGGTGAGATGGATCGCTTGAATCGCGAATGAAGAGATACTGAATCTAATTGGTGAGAGGAGATCGATTTGGCTAAATTTGACGAGAAGAAGAGATAGAATGATAGGACACATCTTAAGACACCCAGGACTTGTTCTGTTGGTTTTTGAAGGAAGTGTAGGTGGTAAGAACGGTAGGGGTAGACCAAGGTATGAATATGACAAGCAGATTAGAGCAGATGTAGGATGCAATAGTTACGTAGAAATGAAAAGGTTAGCACTGGATAGGGTGGCATGGAGAGCTGCATCAAACCAGTCTATGGACTGATGACTCAAACAACAACATATTAATGTTTATAGGATCTTGTATGATAGATTCTTTTGAGATGCAGAACAGTTGACATAAAAAACAGTTATGAGGAGAACTTGCACCTTGCTTCATTTAAATGATTGATCTTAGACCTCTTCTGGATTTTAGGATCTTACATCCCTATAGTGTTACAGTGCTTCTTGAACTGCTTTTAGTGAAAGATTAATCCTTTACTTGTTGTTTTCCTATGCATTGTTTTATATTTATATTTAATCGGCTAATGGCGACCCAGAATAATGGTCGAAACCGGTACTGCTTTTAATCAAATAAGAATGTAATTTACATTATTTTCTTTGTAGTGAACAGGCTGAACCACTTTATTTGTTGTTTCAATTTAATTGTGTTAGTTCAATACGGAGCATTATGAAATTTTTATCTTTAAATCAATAGTTGAAGTCGCTCAAGTGTGGCCAGTATCCATTATTTGGGAAATAGTGGGTTCGAACTTCACTGTCGGCAGCCCTGAAATGGTTTTCCATGGATTTCCATTTTCACACGAGGCAAATGCTGGAGTTGTACGTTAATTAAGGCCATGGCTGCTTCTTTCCCACTTCTAGCCCTTTCCTATCTCATTGTCGCCATGAGACCCATCTGTGTTGGTGCGATGTGAAACAAATTGTACAAAAAAGGCAAAATCTATCCTCAATTCCAGTCCTCCTATTCTGCAAATATAATTTCTCTCAGTACTCTGTCCTATTCCTTCTCTAGATTGACAAAATGTAAACATAACTGTCAATTCCTCTCATGGCATTTTTAAATTACCGTACTGAAAATCTGATCCTGATAGTTTCTCTTTGGTCTGAAAACTGTACCAGTTTATTATTATAAAGAAAACTAATCTATGGTAGTACACAGCAAAATGCAGAAAGGCACTGTTTGAACACCTTATAGCAGGCCTGGCTATTTCATTCTCATGTCTCGCTGACGCCAGAAGGAACACTTGTTTCGGGTGTTCTGGAAAGCGAGAGCGTGGGAATGATGCCAGAAAGAACCGTTGGTTCAGGTGCTTGAACAATTGTCAGACGGTGTGAGAACATTCCACCCTAGTGGTAATAATATGTGAAGTCTGCTCCAGTCAAATCCTGTTCGTGATTAGCAGTTTGCTTCCCTTGTTCTGGAAGGCGACATGTGCAACTGGGGGGATTTATATCCTAAGACGAGAGTTAGCATCTATAATTCTGATCTTGCTTCTCTTCTCAGTCAAAGTGGACATCGTTCATTGAAGCTCTTGCTCCAATGGAGAGTCCGGTCTGATGGGGATAAGGTAAATTTTATTTTTGTTATTATACCGTAAATTAACCTGTTTCTACACTACCAACCACCACAGAAACACGCAATAGTGATTACATCCCTCCATATAGGGTTGGCGTCAGGAAGGGCATCCGGCCGTAAAACAGGGCCAAATCCACTTGTGCGACACAGATCGCACCCGCGACCCCACAGGTGTGGGAAAAGCGGTAGGAAAAGAAGAAGAAGAAAGAAGAAGACCGTAAATTAACCTGTTTCTCTTGCAGGAATTGTCTTGGGTAGTCTCACATCTTTGATGATTTAATTTAATCGAAAAAGTGCTTTTCAGCGCTATGATACACAGTTTGTTGTGGGAACAGGCAACCTTAACCTGTTACTTGTAATGTTATTCATATCATTGTACTTTTCTTTGTTTGCCTGTCTCAGAATGGGACTAGCCCACTGCAATAAGGGAATCTTCAGTTCTGAAATAGGTTTTTTATTACAGGGTCATGTCCGTTCCTCTCATAGCATTTGTCAATTACCTGGTGCATACTGAAAATCTGTACCTGACAGTCCCTCTGTGGTCTGAAACCACGCTGGTTTTCATACAGCTTGCTCTCAACTGATCGCACCCTCCCTTCCTAGATGCCAGTGAACACCTTGCCTGGTATACTGATCAAAGAAATACCTCGATAGTTGTTGCAATCCTTTCTGTTCCCTTATAGGTAGGTGCAATTACTGATTTCATCCAACCAGAAGGTAGCTTACTAAGATTCCATGCTAATCTTATGATCATCATCATCATCATCATTTTTGCGCTCATTTTTCCCAGTTGGGGTGAATCTTATTACTCTAAGAAGGCATTTCATCCCTGCCTTTTCACTATAATTCACATTTCAGGTCTAATTTCATCCATACCTGCTGCTTTATGATAATGGAGTTTATTTACAATTCTTTGCACTACCTCAAATGTAATTTCATCATCATTTTGCTCCTTCCCGTAAGCTCAGTAATAATAATAATAATAATAATAATAATAATAATAATAATAATAATAATAATAATAATAATAATAATCTAAAAACTATTTTACAAATTTGTAAAACAAAACAATTACCTTTGTTGACTTCAAAAAAATAAAATATATATTGTCCCCTTTTCCGGTGTCGCCTCAGTCGGCAGAGCGAGAGTCCCAAAGGATGGAACGTTCGCAGGACCAACTTACTGTTTCGGGACAGACCTTCAGAATTATTTTTATTTGCAGGGCCCCGAAGTCATATTCTAAGTCAAATCTTCCATTTATGGAACTGAAACATCGGACCAATCATAATATTAGCAACAATGTCGTTATGACCAATAGTGCTACATTAGATCATGAAATTTTACAATATTCCCTTGTGGGATACATTTTTTTACAAATTTTTCTACCTCCTCATAAAAGTTTAGGGTAAATTCCCATCAGTTAATTCTCAATAAATTACCATGTCCTTTCTCTGAAAATACTAATTATTTTTATTTCTCTAGAAATTTCCTTTATCTTGTTTTAGAGAATTCAGTAATATATTTACTTTAAAAAAAAGATTTTTTTCTATACTCAGAAAACCCACTTGGAAAATACTTGGAAAATCTGGGAACATTATCGTAAGAAAATCCTCTCAGTCTTACATGGAAAAATTCTTTGCAATATCATTGGAAATTCTTTGGCAAATTTCCCCTCCTTCATAGATTACATTCGACTGTATTCCTTTTAGAGACCACATTAAACAATCTTTCACTGACTAATGCTCTGTGGATAGATAGTGTGTCGCGTAGCGAAACGCGCAGTCACATAAGAAAAATCACTAAAGGAATTGACACTTATTGAAACACATGGATAAGCTGTCACACAATAACACAATCTCCCCCAATCATTTACCAGTAGATTATATCATATTACCAAGATTATCATTATTATTATTATTATTATTTTATTATTATGTCTCCCTTCAGAATTAGGTTGAAGACCCTCGCATTATTTGCAGATAATAGCAATGAATCACCATGACCTGTGATGAATGACAAAAATAGGATGAATAAAAAAATCGAAGAAATAATCACCACCACCATCAGTTAGGGATACATCGAAGAATGCACTCATAACATCAGGGAAAGAGAAAAATAATTATTGAGTTTTTACTTTTACATAATATAAGTAAGTTGTTGAGCGAAAATTTATTATTATTCCCTGAATAATTAAGTATATCACCATATATCACAATATCCTCATGACTAACATGCACCTTAGCGGTCGCCATGTTGTCTAATATCATCATAAAAATTTATCATCACAATCGTCGCTCACGTTTAATTCTCAACAACCATTTTAAATTGTTCCGACTCATTATTATTATTATTATTATTATTATTATTATTATTATTATTATTATTATTATTATTATTATTATTTACTCCTAAACGCATCCTCTCAATGAGCTGCCTACTGTCCACAGCTATCACCTTCTCTTCTAAGATCAGTCTTACTTCATAAATCATTTCTTTATCAAAGCTTTGATTTAATTATTGTTTTAACATAATCCAATAAATTACATCCTTATCGTCATGATTTTTATGAAGTCACACATCATTATTATTATTATTATGCTTATTATTAGCCTTTATTCCCCCGTAATTCATTTTGAAGACCTTAATTACTCGTAACCTCGTGAAATTCACTAACAACTGGGGTTTATCAATCACTGAATCAACACAGCAATATTCCAAGAAAATGCACAAAATGAAACCATTGAATCAATGAATCCATGACTACTCTACCATCACCACACTTAAATACTACATCTCTAATTAATCTACATTTCATTATATAAGAATACAATTCAGCTAGCAATCTACTGAAAGAGAAGAAAATGTGATGAGTACTTATTATTCCGATGTAAATCTCCGGCGTCTTGAATATAGCTGTAGATGTCGGTTCCTCCTCTGGATTATGGTGGATTGTAGATGAACAAATTCATCATGCTGGCTCACACATGTCGGCTTAACACATCAGGATTCTTGTGAAGTCAAATAGGGTTGAATCACTCCAGCGGTGTTTTAGAGTTCCCACGATTTCCTTCTTGGTCGCTCCATGATTATGGCTGGTCTTCTTTGGTGTTGCTGAAACTAAAGTTTATTATTAAAATTTGATCCACACTCGTAGATTAACAGTTTGTCTTACAGTACTTAACTGGCGCAGTGATGTACACTTTGGTTCAACGCTACAGAAAGCTTCAAATCTTGAGCTCATTTATCGGTTTCCAGCACATCGTTGAGTTGTCGGAATCTTGAATAATCCACTGTATTACTGATGAGACGATGTTCCTTGGCCAGGTATGTTCTCGAAGATTCTATTTCAGTGATTATCTTCCCTCGTAATTCATACTAAAACATTCCACAGACTTCTGCGGCAACGCTTGGCGTAATGTGTGAACTGACTGTCCATGGTTTGGAAAGTTCCATCCAGGAAAATGTGCAGCAATAATATATTTTACTAGACTGAATTATCAACACGGAAAATTAAATTAGCATTCTTAAATATCATAATCGCCGTGCAGTACTAGATTGTAGTCAGTTAAAACCACACTGTTCGCTTTCTCTGCTGGAACTGTACTGTTCTACGTCTCTTCTAAAACTCTACTGTTCGCTGTCTCACTTCTGGAACCACACTGTTCGTCCTCTTTCTAGAACGATACTCTGACCATCCAACAGCTTCACTAATTCTCATACCGAGCTCGATAGCTGAAGTCGCTTAAGTGTGGTCAGTATCCAGTATTCGGGAGATAGTAGGTTCGAACCCCACTGTCGGCAGCCCTGAAAATGGTTTTCCGTGGTTTCCCATTTTCACACCAGGCAAATGCTGGGGCTGTACCTCAATTAAGGCCACGGCCGCTTCCTTCCCACTCCTAGCCCTTCCCTGTCCCATCGTCGCCATAAGACCTATCTGTGTCGGCGCGACGTAAAGCAACTAGCCAAACTAATTCTCATTGGTCATCAGCTATTCTGTAACGTGATTCGTTCTTGCAAATTTGGAGCTGATCTTTCCGGAATGTCACTCCCCTTGGCTTCCGGCTCGCTAGGTGACGTAAACCCTGTGACGTGCGGTGACCTTGATCACCTGACCCAGTTCTCTCTCGTCCGCAGCGGAACGGCACGGTAATCAGCTGGTGCTTGCTCACGCATAGACCCGTATTACATTACGAAAATTAAACCAACCTCTCTAAATCCAATAAAATACCTTTTGGACAGGTACAATATATGAAATAACATGTCCTGACTGACTGGCTGGCTGACTGATTCATCATCGCTGAGCGAAAACTACTGGACAGAAAGTAATGAAATTTTGGAGATACATTTACATTACAGTGTAAGTGCTCAAAGAGAGGTATTTTGGATATTGCATCGCTAAAGGGGTGAAAATGGGAGTGAATTGTTTAAATGTGTATATCTGTATCTGCTTCTTCAGTGGATCTGCCAGGTCTATATGTAAACTGATTTTCATGTAACATTGAGTTCAGTTGCACCATTCTTCTGATATATTTATATATTTATCCAGAATTTTCTCCATTGCTTTCAGGATGAAGGAGGTTATAAACATAATGGTCTGTTTGCTTTGGCTTGGGCATAATTTGCCCTTCCAGGCTTAGGTATGAATACTGCTTTAGCTTCAGACCATGATTTCGGCATGTACCCTAAATTGCAGGTTGTAAATTTCATTTTTTGTTCGTATTGAAGATCTACTTGTGATATAAATTAATAAATTTATTAATAAATATGTAAGTTTTATTACATTGTTATTGTATTGAATAGGTGGTGTTTAATAAATTATAAGAATTTATATAACACGTACCCTAAAGCTGGCATTGACGAGTATCTCCCGTCCTTCCTGTACGAGTATCGGAAGTATCTCATCTGGCCCTGGAGCCTTTATAGGATGAAATGTGTAGATTGCCCATTTTACATGGTTATGTTTTATTATTCTGTTGGCACAATTCCAGTCTGCTCTTCAAGCTCTGGTCTCTGTTCCAATCGTTTCTTCTTCTGTCATCTCAGCCTTAGGAAAGTAACATGCCATTAGTGTCTCCAGCGTGTCCCTCCCCGCCTGAGTAAATGACCCATCTGGTTTCTCCAGTGTCCCCACTTGATTTATACGGGTTGCTTTCAGAAACTTCTGGAACCTTACTGTTTCAGTTGTGATTCCACTTTCTCACAGAACAGTCTCAAAGATTTTCCTTTTGCTTCCCGTGTCTCTAGGTTAGGCTCAGTGTGTTTCCTATGATGTACGTCCCACATACCTTTTCTAGATGGTATTCTATACAACATCCTAACCTCTTTTTTCATTTTGGCTAGTTTGTTGTTCCACCACCTTACTTTTTTGGTGTTTTTTTTCTTTGAGAGGACAGTTTTCATGGAATGATTCTATAATGGCCTCTTCTAATAGTTCCACTGCCTCATCCATTTCTTTCTGTCCTCTCACGTTAGTTGGAATTTTTTGTACAGCCTTCCCTAGAACTTCTCTGTATCTATCACAGTTAGTTCTTTTTGGGTCTCTGTACATCTCAATCACACAGTCTCACATCTATTGCAAATTGGATGTGCTGATGGTCTGCCAATGATGATTCCTCCAGCACCTTCCTGTCTTTAATAAAGTTTGCAATATGCGTAGTACTTAGTGTAATGTCTATTACCTCCCTAAGATTTTTATTTATAAATATAGCCTTGTTTCCTAGGTTTAGTATCGTCAACTCGGTTCCAATAATAAACTCTAGTAAAGACTTAATTCTTGCATTGCAAATCGTGCTGCCCTATGCCGTGTGGTGTGAATTTGCATCTACTCCAAGGACTAGGTGTTCGCCTTTCCTCTTTGCGTTGCAAATTAGGTTCTCAAATTCTTCTGATGGGAGCAGATTAGTTGAGTCATATGGGGGTTATGCAGAGCCTATGGTTATGTCTCTGGGTCCCTCCCAATTTCCAAGTTTAATCTTGGCCACGGTTAAGTTTCGTGTTCCTGCAACATAAGATATTTTAATTTCCTGTGCACAAGAAGACATGTTCTGGGTATTTCCAATGTTGTATCGTACATCAGCTTACCTCCAGTCCTGCTACTCTGCCCTTGACTACCCGTGGCTCTTGGACAAGGGCCACGTCAATAGCTTCGGACTGGAACTTCCTGGAGAAATTGGCCACAGCTGCTTTTTTATGCTGAAGATTGGCCTGAAGGACCTTCAACTCCATCTTTATCAACATTGGGTTTCGTTTTTCCCCTGATGACTTGAAACTTGATCTGCCCAAGTCAAAGCTTAGCCTTAAGGCTTCTCTTTTTGAGCTCTTCAAAGTCTCTTTCACCAAGGGCTGAAACCACTGTCCTTCCTGTCTTATCGATTGAAGTGGCATTCAGCACTCGCCACTCTTGTGTTAGAAGTTTGGTATCGTGCTGACTGATTCTGACAGCAGTTTGATCTACTGGAGCTTCTGTTGCCATTTCTTGTTTTGAGTCGGTGACAGCCTGTCCAATTGGGACTTCTTTCTCCATTTCTTCATCTTGTGCCTGCTCCTGGATCTGCTCTACTGGAGCTTGGCTTCCCTTGATGTCAAAATTTTTGAAATTGGTTCTTTATAAGCATGCACATTTCAATAATTTCATTTTGCCCCGTCTAGGGTCCTGAGCGTCGTTCTTACCATCCGTGGTGAGGCATACAGCCAGACTTTGTCCTCCCGCAAGTCAGGCTCTCTGTAGCAGAGACACGCACTCCTTAGTTGGGCATAACGAATCAAAAAATACGTATGGCCTCAGCTACCATATGCAGACATTTGCTCGTCAATTTCGATGTTCCGTTTTACTCGAGGCCTACTAGATGTTGGACATAGTAAACTGAAACTCTCCTGGGCGTCTATGGCTGAGATTTTAATGAATTTTATCGGGTAAACACCAAATGTCACCAGAGATCTTTTACATGCCAATGTCGTAGGACATGGAGCGTAGAATGGACTTCCTTCCGCCCTTCAAAAATCCGACTACCTCTGGCGGGTTTGAACCTGCTATCTTGGATCTGGAGGCCAGCACTCTACTACTGATCCACTGAGGCAGCTATAAGCTTGGTTATTCACAATGCCGCCAGGAAGATTTCCTTTTATGATGAGAATATTTAACAGATATCCTGTCCACCTGTCCAGTGATCCCTGGGATCTATTATGAGTTCGTCGATTTAACCAAAACACTGTTCATTTCCTTTTTCCCTCCCTTTCTAAGATTCTTTATTACTGTCCAGAAAGGCTTCTCTGCTCCTTGACCCAGCCTTTCCAGGTTATTTCCGAAATCTTCCCACGATTTCTTGGATTCAAATTTGTTTTGCTATCATTGTTTCATCTGCATAAAATTCCATGTCTGCATCAGTCCTTGTTTGGAGCCATTTCTGATAAGTCTTCTTTTTATGTTTACAAGCTGCTCTCACTTCATCACTCCCCGAAGATGTTTGTTTTTTCCCCCATCTTTACACACAGTTGTTCCTAGGCATTCCCTTGCTGTTTCTACTACAGCATTCCTGTATGACACCCATTCTCTTTTTATATCTTGAACCTGCTTAATGTACCCTGTTTGGAACTTTTCACTAGGCATTCCCTTGCTGTTTCTACTACAGCATTCCTGTATGACACCCATTCTCTTTTTATATCTTGAACCTGCTTAATGTCCCCTGTTTGGAACTTTTCACTAGGCATTCCCTTGCTCTTTCTACTACAGCATTCCTGTATGACACCCATTCTCTTTTTATATCTTGAGCCTGCTTAATGTCCCCTGTTTGGAACTTTTCACTAGGCATTCCCTTGCTGTTTCTACTACAGCATTCCTGTATGACACCCATTCTTTTTTTATACCTTGAACCTGCTTAATGTCCCCTGTTTGGAACTTTTCACTAATCATATCCATGTACTTCTAATTTCCTCAGTCTGGAGATTTTCTACCTTCATTTGTTTGCAGACAGATTTCACTTTCTCTATCCTAGGCCTAGAGATACTTAGTTCACTACAGATCAGATAGAGGTCCATATGATTGAAAAATCCCCTGAAACGTGCACATTCATAACAGATTTCCTGAATTCAAAGTTGGTCAAGATATGGAAGTGGTGCCCCTACATTCCCATGCATAGTGGCGAATAACCTTATGCTTGAAGAATGTATTTGTAACTGCTAATCACTTGCACAGGAATCTAGTAAACGTTTTTTGCTGGTTTTTGTGGTAAAGAAAATGCATAATTTTTAAGGGAAATTCTTCTGTTTATTCAAAATATTGGCCATCGGCTTCTACACGCTTCGCCCATCTTTCAGGTAAGTTATGAATACTATGCCAGAAAAACTGCTTGTTTTTGTGGCAAACCATTCGTCGAGCCATTTTCTAACTTCTTCGAAATTGCTGAAGTGCTGCTCTGCGAGTGCGGCCCCATTGATGCGAGGAGGGGATAGTCAGATGGCGCCAGGTTGGGGCAGTAAGGCAGGTGTGGAAAGATGTCCCATCCAAACAATTTCAAGGTGTCTTTCACTGGTTTTGCTGTGTGAGACGG
The DNA here is from genome assembly GCF_040414725.1 of Anabrus simplex. Taxonomy (NCBI): domain Eukaryota; kingdom Metazoa; phylum Arthropoda; class Insecta; order Orthoptera; family Tettigoniidae; genus Anabrus; species Anabrus simplex. Next base: position 337,981,003 of record NC_090271.1, on the reverse strand, counting down.
TGCATTGTTGTGTAACAAAAACACTTTGCCATGTCTTCTGGCCCATTCTAGTTGTCTTTCGATCAATGCGTGATTTAAATTAATCATTTGTTGGTGATAGCTTTGTGCCGGGCTTCAAGAGTTTATAATACACAATACCACTCTGGTCTTTCACCACGTTTAAATTGTTGAAACTATGTCTCGCATGGAGCGTGTTCACCATATGTTTCTACCGGCAAACGAGACTTTCCATAGCCTTTTTCTTTTGATTAATAAGAAAAGCAATGGGTGCCGCAAATGTTCTTTTTTTCAGGCACAAAAGTCGAAATGATCACTGATCAATACAACACAGACGCTAGTATTTGGCGGACTCATCTTGTGTGTGTTGGTAGGTTAATGTCAGACGAACAAACTGACGTATGTGTCAAATTCATATGTTGCATGCTGTTCGCTGGTGCCATCTTTTAGTGTAACCGGAAAAGACTTGAGCATACACCTGGTAGCTTCTATATCTTCCCCACATTTACCCATCACCTTCCCGTATCCTTCAGGTCTGTTTCCAACTCCCGCATTGAAATTGCCTATTAGAACAATCCTATCCTTGGTGTGGATCCTGACAACAATGTCCCTCAATGCTTCATAAAACTTGTTAACTTCCTCCTCATTTGTACCTTCACACGTTGAATACACCGAGACGATTCTCGTCCTAATTACTCCAACTGCCACATTTACCCACAGTTCACTCATTTACATGCCTAACAGAAATTTTGTTGTGTGCAGTGTTATTCCTGATGAGCAGACCTATTCCATGTTCCTTGCCTTTTTAACACCTGTAAAGAACACTTTTTAATCTCCTATCTCTTCCTCATTATCTCCTCTTTGCTGACTCAGCCAGTTCTACTCTTTCTTGCATAAGCCTCATAAATATTGATAACTCCCCACAGATTTCCATTTCATTCCCCAAGTTGTTTCCATGGAGTCTCTCGCCATTTAAATGAGAGTGGGACTCCGTTAGTCACATAGGTCTGATGCTTGCTTAAAACGTTTTGAGCATTCTCGTGAGGATCTCTCCTCTCAGGTTAGGGACCGGTGGATTGTATAGTCCTAGCCGCCTATGCATAAGAACGACTATTACTCAGAGTATGTCCGAGATGTCCCCTCTTATTTCATAGTAACCGGTATCCCGACTCTGAGGACCACTTACTAGGCCACTCAGCCGTTGCCCATGGTTCATGAACACACCATGAACGATGTTACTAAGAGTATTTTTTAGTTTTTGGTTGAATGCAAATGCAGTTATTAGAGCACATCCCAGTTAACTTGAAAGAGCTTTCTTATGCAATTTTATATTTTGTTTTAATTACTATTTTATCTGTGTCAGTGCTATGTAAAGCAACTTGTAAGAAAAAAGACTATTTTAATTTAGATTCTTGTACTGCACATTAAATTAATGGTTTGTGCTGCCTGTGTAACTCACAATTTGCTGGAGCAATTTATTCATCAAGAGCCCACTTCTGTCAAATTACAGAACTGAATGTTATGAGGAACCAGACTTTAACTGCTGTAGCATATTTCTAGTAAGCTATGTTATAAGCAGTAATACGGTAAGACTTCAGAACAAGATAAGCTGTGAATGAAGAGGTTTTGGCATGGAAGTATATTACAATAGTTAAATTAGGCCCATATTAAAATTAATAAATTACATGTTATTAGCTGATGTAAAATTTGTTTCGGGGTAAAGGTTAGGGGTGAATTGAAAACTGGTATTGTTAGGCTGTGCACTTGCTCTATATTCTGTAGATTTGCTAGATGGATGCAGTTACACTTTACTAGCAAGTTTGCATTTTTTAGGAAAATAAAAATCATGCAAAAATTATGTGAAATAATACCTAAAGTAGACGAGATGGGAGGTGTTAAGTTTATGCTTTCCAGGACCCACCTGCAGAAGTTTTCTTAACTATGTAGTAAAATTAAAACTGACTATGTCGATCTGAGATGTGGCCATCTACTGTGTTGCTATTAGCTGCAACACAGTTTGCATCGTATGGTCCACTGCTACCACATTCTGTGAAGGGTTTAAAAGTGACTTATCATAGCATCTCGACACTAACCAGACCTAAGTTCATAAGTTGGCAGACTTGTATTGCATGCTGTGATATCGTGTGAGCTGTGCTGTGGTGGATTCTTAACCTCTCTTTTTACAAACTGATAATAAAGTTTTACATTGGATGCAAGTTTGAAAGATAACTCCTTGAGCATAATGAGGGGAGAATCATTTCCAGATGTAAACCAGTGACTTAGCAGAGTTTTCTCATGGGTGTCAGCTATATCTCTGAATAATTGGGCACATTAGAATTTGTTGCAAGAACATGTACCTGGAATCATCAGTTCAAATTAGTTGTACAGAAACAGTCTGTCAGCATGCAAAAACTACGCAGAAACATTGGACTGCGTGCAGTGAAACTGTACAAAGTTCTGTGTTCTCAGTTTGTCAGAAGTCCATACAGTCAAATAATATAAGATGAAATTAAAATTTGTGAAAGTTAATTGTGTGACTGTTCCATTCTCAGGAGTGTTGAGGTCCTTCATAGTACTGCAGTTCGCCATCATATAAGGCAATTAGGATGGTTGTCAGGTTGTACTTCCTCATAAGACAGTGTCAGGAAATGCTCCCTAGGTCTCTCTGTAATCAGAGAGAAGAGATTCTTAACAGCTACTGAGCAATTTTTGCTGTGAGCATGCATTCGGAAGATAGTGGGTCGAACCCTGCTGTCGGCAGCCAGGAAGATGGTTCTCCGTGATTTCCCATTTTCACACCAGGCAAATACTCTGGGGTTGTACCTTAATTAAGGCCACAGTGGCTTCCTTCCCACTCCTAGCCCTTTCCTATCTCATAGTTGCCGTAAGACCTATCTGTGTCGGTGTGACGTAAAGCAAATGGTAGAAAAGTTCTTTCTTTTCACCTCGCGACTCAGGCTGTCTCTGCTGATCCTTATAGGGGTTGTGAAGTGATTAATAAGTTCTTAGTCTACTTGCTGCATGTTGATATCCAACAAGTGTATGCTAGATCAAACTGGATGATTTACGCTCTTCACTGCTAGTTTCAACCACTCTTTTGATATTGCATGGAGCAATCCCAGCAAGGCAGTGAGCTTTATCCACGGGGGTTGGCCTTCAACAACCTGTAATAATTCTACGGGTTCTCATCGAACTGCTGTGCATGTGCCGACGAGTACCTCACGGAGCTGGTGTATTCTGCTGCAGAGCAACATAAGGCTATAGCTGTTGTTCTTAATATTTGGGGATGTGTGTCCCAGTTTGTCCCTGTCAGTTACAATCTGAAGTGACACATAGATACGTGGGATGGAGAAGTTATTCTTGAAGAAATTAACTGTGTCCAGTATCTTGGAAGTGGTGTAACAGATGATGATTAGTTCTCTGCTAAAATCACCAACAGGCTAGAGAAAGTTTCTCAGTTTTATTGCCAAATCAGGAATCTCCTCTGGGACAGCTAGATTCCTATTAGAGCCAAAAGAACCCTTTATCAGGTTTGTCTTGCTAGTTACAAAATACATACTTGAAACATGCACAATGAACAACAGTGTAGGCTGCAAGCTGCTGACAGTCCTTCAGAAAATGAAGAGATGAGATCCAAGTTAAACAATCTATCAAGAAATCCAAGTGAAAGAACCTTGTGTGTTATATCGTAGCTACATTAAGGTTAAAATGGTTTGGACATGTGAAGAGGATGGATTAAAACAGAGAAGAAATATATGGACTAGAAATATGTGGACAGCAAGAGACTTGGAGGCCAGCCAAGTAAAAGATTGACCCCTCTAATAAAACAGGACCTGGAAGGAGAGGCGTGGAATGCTGCAAAGTCCAAGAGGAAGAAATATACGTAGATCGACAGAAATAGTGTGCTCTTACACCACATCTAGGCAACTGGAGATCATTGATGTGTACCTAGTTAGCAGACCACCTAGAGCAGGGCCATTCAGTCATTGCGCTTAGAGAGCGCGCCCGCGCTCGGGGAGCACTGGGCAGTCAGACTAACGCTCCTTCCCCTACCACCACTACACTGTGGCAGCGAGGAGACCTGAGACAGACGGACAATGTTCGCACTGCGCTGACTAGATACGTACGTACAGCTGTGCGGCCGACGGCTTTTGTGGGTTTGTTGACATCATATTGATAGGGCGGTTTTGCCTTAACAAATATACCGCATATACAAATCGAAAGGTACTCCGATGTATTCAATGTGTAGGAAACGAAATCAAGCGTTAAGTAAAAAATGACCGGGCGAGTTGGTCATGCGGTTAGGAGTGCGCAGCTGTGAGCTCACATCCGGGAGATAGTGGGTTCGAATCCCACTGTCGGCAGCCCTGAAGATGGTTTTCCATGGTTTCCCATTTTCACGCCAGGCAAATGATGGGGCTGTACCTTAATTAAGGCCATGGCCGCTTCCTTCCCATTCCTAGGCTTTCCCGTCCCATTGTCGCCATAAGACCTATCGGTGTCGGTGCGACGTAAAGCAAAATAGTAGTAGTAAGTAAAAAATGAAAATGAAAATCCACAGCCTGTTTCCAGTAATTCGACCGGGTCAGGAATGGAATGAAGGACGCCCCCATCTAGCGGCGAAGATAGGAATTGTGCCGGCTGCCGAAGCCTGTCGCACTCCTCTGGGGCAATGATTAATGAATAACAGATGAAATGATATGGGAGAGTGTTGCTGGAAGGAAATATGACAGGGAAAACCGGAGTACCCGGAGAAAAACCTGTCCCGCCTCCGCTTTTTCCAGCACAAATCTCACATGGTGTGACCGAGATTTGAACCACGCAACCCAGCGGTGAGAGGCTGACGCGCTGCCACCTGAGCCACGGAGGCTACACTTACAAAATAGTGCTGCTTGAAATTTTCTTTCAATTCTTCCAACGTCGATTGGCGACTGGCGTCTGTCAAATCAGCGTAATCATCCCTGTGGTTGGCACTGTAGTGCCGTTCCAAATTGTGTTTTCTTAAACACAGTAAATCTCGGTGGCACACTAAACATGTGGCATGCCCTTTAGGCTATAAGCTGAACAGAAAAATGAAATCTATTCTGCTTTAAAGGCTGCTGCTTCACCACTTTTTTTGGTGAATATCGGTCATGACAACTGCGAAACTGATTTAGTTACACGCTGTCAACAAAACGCATTGGACTAGACTAGCGACTGATGGATCGGCTGCTCGCTTCGGCGAGGCGGGCAGACCGCTCGCTCAGCCAACCAAGCTCCTCCCACCACTACCAAAACTACCTTCCCCCAAAGCGCTCGGAGCACTGGCTTGGAGCGCGGCCAGAGCGCCAGCGCTCGGGGAGCGCTGTTTGGATGGCCCTGACCTAGAGAATTCAGCTAGAGCACATCATCTTCCCATATCAACCTATTATGGGAAGGTATAAACTGGATGGAACTCATTTTAGAGGAGTAGGTTTTATAAGTACAGTAAAACCCTGCTTAACAAAACTAAAGTGTGCAAAAGCCATTTTGGATAAACCATTTTTTTTCCTCAGTAAATCACAGGAAGTATTGTTAAAGAGTGAAAGGAACAAAATTCTATTCATATGTGCGTATGTAGTTTGTACTAGGTACTGTTTAAATTCAAAATAGACTTTATTTAAATATAAAGTACAGTATTTAGACATACTATTTCAGAAAATCAAAAATTCTCTCTCTTCTCGCAACGCTTGTGAGCAGCTATATCATGCCGCTGCCTCTTGAGGATTGTTTCAGCTGGTGTAGACTCACTGCTTTGTTCGACAAACCATAGGTCAGGATAAAGGCATTCTTTTAGCATATTGCTGGGTAAATTACAGAAATAGGGCTGCATTTACTTTCTCATATTCAGCTTTTACAAAGTTTTAACATTTTTGACAAGTGTTCCTGAGATCTGGCTTTGCTTTTACCCAGTTGGATACTTATTTAATGTTCCTCACTAACTTTACGTATGTCAATTTGGTGCTTGAGGTCAGCGTTGGTTCGAGATTGCTCTAAACTCATTCAAATCCACCTGAAAATTGAAATTTTCAAGATATCTCGTCAGTCAACGTACGGCCTCAGTCCTACATTAATATTGGATCAACATTGAAATACAGAGCTAATTTTTATAGCACATCATCAAATTAAGCTGTTTTAGACCAACTGAACAAAGACTGAAGAAAGTCTGTACGTTATAGCTGGTTCTTAGATCACATACTAAGAGGAACTGTTTCTTGCTAGAAAATGGACAATGATAAGTTATCCTACCCACATGAAGAGAAATCAGCTGTTAGTTTAGTATTTTACAAAGTGCCTAAGGACATAAACTTTTAAAGGAATGCATTTTACTCTTTAAGGCCAATCGTGCATACTGTATAGCTGTATGAGTTTTGCCCTACAAGAAAGATTTTATCAAAACTGGGTGTTACAATTGGTTTTATAATAGTTATATAAAATCGATAACGCAAAGACCATTAAATTTAAAAATGTATATAAATGTCTCATGATGTGTCTATTATCCCACGAAGAATAATCTAGTCTCTGTACTTTAATCACATAGATTTTAAGTCATATACGTAATGGTAAAAAAAATTTACAACGTAGTTTGGAATGCTCTGTTCGCGTTCTTACACTGGTATAAATATTTCATGTAGCTATTTAAAAAGCCTTGCAAAAATTTCCTAGGGTGATGATGGCACAGGAAGGTGCCGAAACTGGTCCCTAAATGACATAGAATAAATATGTGATATTTGAATAATCTCACTATTTTATTGTATTGAACAGGTGGAAACTATTATCCTTATCTGAAACAGTTGGATACTGTTGAGATTCTGACAGCGTAATCTGCTAAGTTTTGCAACAGCCTCATATTTTTCATCTTTCTTAACTGCTTCAATATCAGACTCTTTGGCTGAATGGTCAGCGTACTGGCCTTCGGTTCCGAGGGTCCCGGGTTCGATTCCAGGCCGGGTCGGGGATTTTAACCTTCATTGGTTAATTCCAGTGGTCTAGGGGCTGGGTGTTTGTGCTGTCCCCAACATCCCTGCAATTCACACACCACACATAACACTTTCCTCCACCACAATAACACGCAATTACCTACACATGGTAGATGCTGCCCACCCTTGTCGGAGGGTCTGCCTTACAAGGGCTGCACTCGGCTAGAAATAGCCACATGAAATTAAACTGCTTCAGTTTTCTGTTCGGTTGATATCACAGCACATTTTGTTTTGCCAACATCTTAACACAACACACTTAAAGCTCTTACAGTGATCATCAAAAGTAAAATATGATAGTATGTAGGACCTCTTGGTCAATGCATGGTGAAGCAGGTACTGTAACACTTGTGATGAAGACCCACAAATTACTAATTAATTTGTCACCATAGTTTTGGTTAAGCTGTATTTCAGTTTGACAACGTTTGTTTAATTAGGGCTTTACTATAATGAAATAAGGACTATAGTTATTGTAAAATTTGTTTGCCTTTAAAAAAAATGGAGTATGAAATAATTAAAGATTCTGCATATTTATCATACACATTGCGCATGAGAGGTATTGTGTAATCAGCATCATGGGTTCATAGCTCCAGCTGTTGTATTTTGTTACTACTGTCATTGTTGACATAAGATTTTAAAAGCATCATTGGTTGTCTTGGCTAAGGTGCTTGTAGATTGGTTTTCAGTATCTCTTGTTGGGCACAAATACAAAAATCTTTGACCAATATTGAAGCAACATTGAAATAAGTGCTACCATAAACAGGGGAGTCTGAAAGACAGGGTATCATTGGTCTCAGAATAGTCGGGTGGTTAATTCACTGTTTCGTGATGTCACAATTAGATGTTGTTCACGAGAATTGCCTAACAGCAGTTGAATGCTGGACTTGAGAATGGGAGGATAAAGCAAATGTGAGGGGAGTAGCAACAGTACTGGATATGTTGCTGCCAATTACCGTTTGGCACAGGCCAGAGTAAATTGTACCTTCCCCCGAAGTCCCAGTCAACATCCATGGCTGTGACAATATGGAAGTTGCTGGGGTATGAGTAGTGCTGAGTAATGACATTCGGAGCATGACTAGTGCATCTGAGTGTTATGGAAGGTGCTGCTCATAGGGTCAGTTGTGCTGCAATAGTACTTTCTGACCCAGTGAGGAAAGCAATGGCAAACTACCTCACTTCTCATCTTGCCTAGTACGCCTCATTTTGGTGCTGCCATTGGTTTTTGGGGTTTCCTTATAACCGCATAACATTTGGTGGTGCTATTTGAGGATCCACCCAGCCTGTGGGCTGATGACCTAACAGACAGACAGAATGTTGTTGTTAGGAAACGGATTCACATGCATTAAAAAATGGCAGAATATGTATACTCTTAAAAGATAGGACGTGTGCTAAAATGTTTTAATTTGTATCGTACTGAAATGTGGTCCAATAGATATAGAGACCGGGCGAGTTGGCCGTGCGCGTAGAGGCGCGCGGCTGTGAGCTTGCATCCGGGAGATAGTAGGTTCGAATCCCACAATCGGCAGCCCTGAAGATGGTTTTCCGTGGTTTCCCATTTTCACACCAGGCAAATGCTGGGGCTGTACCTTAATTAAGGCCACGGCCGCTTCCTTCCAACTCCTAGGCCTTTCCTATCCCATCGTCGCCATAAGACCTATCTGTGTCGGTACAACGTAAATCCCCTAGCAAAAAAAAATAGATATAGATGGTTAATAATGGGGCATCACTTTATTTATTTATTTATTTATTTATTTATTTATTTATTTATTTATTTATTTATTTATTCATTCATTCATTCATTCATTCATGTATTTATTTTAGAATTGCAACAAGAATTTTCAGCTGTCCACAAAAATGTTTTTAAATGATGGGGTCTTTTCAACATTCCAGGATGTTATGGGATAATCAAGGGCTGAAATTTCTGATGCCCGATAATCTGAAATTTGTTCCCCACTCTCCTCTGAGAACATCAGACATCATAAAGAAATTTTAGTCCTGGAATTCGTAGCCTCTGCTTTCTTAATTTTATCTTCTACTTTTGCTACATCACCTGGTACAGTGTTCCTGCCAGATGAATCATACTGCTGTAATGCAGTCTGCAGTCCCCTCTCCTCTAGACCAGTTATAGTGGATGACACTTTCCAAAAATGTGTTCTGATGTTGGTTAATTTTGCTCTAGAGACCTGTCACCCCATATGCTTTGATTGCAGAAGGGAGTTAGCATTTACTTTGTTAAAGAAATTGAGAACCTGTACAGCTGAAGACAGTATGATAATAGGCTTCAAATATACAAAGTATTAAACAGTTTAGAGCTATTAAAAAAAAGAGTTAAATCCAGCAAATAGAAATATTAATAGATGAATAGTACTCATACCATCTTTACTTCTTCCAGTTGGTCAGTCCATGGACCCCATCTGGTCCATTCAGATTCAGGAGGAAGGCACATCTCAGAAAGCATGCCTAACAATCTTCACTCTGTAAGGTGCTTTCACAAACACTTTTTTCTTTTACAGGTGAAATCAGAACATTAAATTCAGGAAACCTAACATGTATGTTTTTCTTTCTTTCTGCTAATCTGTTCACTCCAGGGACCTGTGCAAGATGAGAGTAAAGAGCCATATTGTGGCGTTCACATAGCGACTGTGGTGGCTTCTTGATTTAATTTGCTGTCCTTTTAATTTTGACTTTTGTATGTGAATCCTGCCATCCGATTATTCACTGACAACAGTGCGCTGTCTGAATGTTGTCAGATTGTCAGAAATAAATAATAATGTGTTTCAATATATCGGTTAGTTCTGTGCTTCATTTTTCTGATTGTCCATATTCTTTATATTGTTAAAAGCAGCAGATTGCTGAAAAATCAACAATATGTCTTTGTGTGGTAAAAACTCAAATATGCATGTATCCACTATAAAATCTTATCTTTTGGATGCACATAACCTGATACACTTTCATATAATGGTAGGATGCAGTTTGCATGTTAGGAATGAAACATGCAAAAATGCTAAAATCTGCCCCCTAGTTATCATTACAAAAAATACTGTGGAGGTGAGATAGATTTGGAAAAAGTGGGCAGTGAAATTTTCTGTAATATGTTGTATTTTGTAATTTTCAGGCCAATCTTTGGATAAGTTAAACACTATATAACTTGCACTCAAGGAGTTAGTTTGCTTGATAGCTAGATCTTGAGTGCTTCATGGCACCTTGTGAATTGCTGTTTGTAGCAAAGTCTGAGAAAGAGATTTTACATGCAGCATATTTCTCTCATGATTCTTATTTTTACAACCATATTATTTTGCATATTTCTTTTTCACCAAATGGGATGTGCGCTTGTATCGTAGAATGTGGGTGAGTTAATGAGTTGGTATGCCATTCCTTGGGATTCATGATTATTCTAAGCACCCAGTTTACATCAAACAGCTCTTTACAAATCCACCCAGGACTAATCTTTCTACTTCATATTTTTTTGGGTCTTATTCTTGAATATTTTAGTTCATTATGAAATTGTAATTGTCATTTTGTAAACATGAACACTATACGGATATGTTCTGTTAAACTATACCTTCCAAGAATTTCCTACTTTTGTGTGAAAGTACCATATTTACTCGCATATACTGTATCTCTCACTTTTTCCCCTGAAAATGAGCTTAAAAATTGGGGTAGGAGTTATATGTGGGACACCATCGAATGATGAGAATTAAAATCATTTTTAAAAATAACAAAACCTCTTGATTTTGCATACCACTTGGCTTGTTATTCTGTTCCATAACATACTATTGGATATTAGCAAAACTAGCCTCTCTGCTGTTTCTGCTTCCTCTCCATGAATGAGGCAACCCAGCCACGGCTTATCTTCAGTTCCATACGGCTAATACCCTGCTGTTTTTTGCTATTTGTGTGAAATACCTCATCCATCGTCACATACACATATCACTTACTGAACCAGTTCATTTTCAATCTCAGCAAACCTTCCACATTTTGGGCCTGTGAACTCTGTTCTTTATTTGTTGATATTTTCAAGAACAGCTTTGTTTATGCCAGCAGCATACATTAAACTCTAGAGAGATTAAATTCTCAACCTGCAGCACGATTGTTTTTTTTTTTCTGCAGATTGAATCACTGGAATTTTAAAACTTGTCATTAAATTTGAGCGCTTCTCCTTAGCTCACCTGTTATGTGAAGTCATGCTGGAAAGCATATTACAGTATCATAGTACAGTGGACATACCGTGTATTAGGATGCAGGATTACCTACCTGCCAAATGAGGCAAGGGAGCTGCGACTAAGATAAAGGGAGGATTACAGGAGACAGGAGGGCAGGTACGTATTTATATTGACCCATGTGGAAACTACAATGCGAGAATATAAGTGAGGATTATTCTTCTCCCCCAATTTTTATTAAATGTTAGGATTTGTAATATACACAAGTAAATATTTGATGTGATTTTAATATCCTGGTGTTTTTTTACTGTTTCAATCATATCTGTAGTAGTTTTTAGATAAAAGAGTCGACCTATTATGCAGGATATCTTGTATGTCTGGCTCACAGCATTTCATTAACCTTGTCGAAAGCCATTTTTATACTGGGAAGTTTCAGTTGAGAATATACTGTAACTCGTGTTGAAAACTGACTTGATTTAAGTCGGGATGGGGAGGATATCAGTGTCAGTATGGTGCATTTCATACGTTTCATAAATATGACTAAATTTGTATAACAAATTGGTCCATGAAATGAGTGTTGCTGCTAGTTTGTGTAGTCTGGCAATATGCAGTGTGAACTTTGTTAAAATTACACTGTAAATATTACGTAATTTTTGAATGAATTATTTTGGGAGGCAAACTTGCATTCTAAAAGCGAAGTCGCCCGGCAGAATCATTGTCGAAGCCGGGGTTAGAAAGGATGTGTGACGAATAACTGCAAGACTGATTTAAATTGTGTGTAGTTGACAGGAAGTCATAAGCAAAAGTATTAATTGCTTATTCTAAACTGTTTTGATCGACATATTATTGACACGGTAAAGAAAGAAAAATGACTGATTTTAATGATTCTGCCCGTCTCTCAGTGGCAACTACTAGATACGAGCAGTCACATGGCCCAATCAACATGAAGTGAAGAATTAATATTGTAAAAGGTTCATTTTTTTTACACTGTATGTATATCTACTCCCTCTGTGCTGGATTTCTTCCCCAAGAATATGCGATTATTGAAAAATAGTTTTACTGTGAATTTAACTGCCATTTTACGATAATAAATTGAAATTAAGCATAAATTTACAATGGTGGTGGTCTAAGTCTAAAAATGGACATTACTGTCGTATTGTTCAAACAACCTTACATCATATCGTTGACATGAGCGTTGTATATGCAAAAAAACCCCACAAATTTTCGTTCACATTCGTATCATTCTACTTCTGATGTCTACTATTCATAGAAATTGGGTAAACTGTTAAGACCTTGTAATATTCATTGGTTGCCTCCACAATAACATTTACCAGTGCAGAACTGGACATATGCATAAAGAAATCTATTTTAGGGGAATCATATGTAATATATTGTCTAAAACTCTATGTGCAGTATTGGAGTAAACTGACCAGCAATCCAAGTAAATTACGATGGCATATTTATTTATTTATTTATGTATTTATTTATTTATTTATTTATTTATGTATTTATTTATATATTTATTTATTTCACTGGTGGAGGTCAACTGTCTTCACCTTCAAGTTTATTTACAATTCAAAGTTGTAAAGGCATCATGAGCTGTCTAGAATTAACTTAAAACGAATATACAGTAAAACTTTGATTATCCGTTCTAATGCCCGAGAAGGGATGAATGGTTAATAAAAAAACCTACATAATCCATACTACTAATATTAATGGACTTTAAAGTACATAAAATACATACCGTATAACCTTAAAATGCAGTGCCTTAAACCCTCTTTAAAACCGAAATGTAGTCAAAGGTACAACAGTACATACTAAATATTCACTTAAATTACCGGCAGATCATAAATAATCAATTTACCTGGTGACATTTAAGCTGCTTTAAAAATGTTACTTTTTTTGGTCCTCTGTGACAACTTACTTTCTTTATGTCCATCCTGAGCTTTCTAATTACAAGAATGTCTGAAAAATCCATATCGTCCTTGTGCTCCTAGCATTCCATTAACTTTTCAGCCAACTTCAGTGTGGTCTGAAGCGGTATGCGATTGTTTGAGACGTACTCTTCTTCCCCATCCCCCTCACTTTCACTCGTCACTTCGCAGCTGACTGCTGAGTTCCCGTTCGCGCTTTTATTTACTATTTCGTCAATCAGTTAAAATGTGATGCCCAGGCAATACATTGTCGGTATGAAGCCACTCATCAATGTTACTTTCATCCACTTCTCCAAAATGCATATTATTTTCAGTAGTCTTCAGGATATATTTGACCATCAATCCCTCATTTTCATCTTCATCAGTGCCACCTAATGTAACTTAATTAATAATTAATTGTATCTCTCAATTATGCGCTTAAACTCGTACCGTATCTAAACTTTTCTGCTCCACTGCTGTCACCACTTAGTTTTTCTCCTTCGATTTTTAATTCTTGAATGCCATGTCTGTCCTTAAATCTCTGTGTAGCCAACCATTGGATGCTGGTGAGGACCCTGAGAGCCCCATCTTTTCGTGAAAAATTTGTTCCTGCCTTGTTATCATAGGACCACTAATAGGTACACCTTCACCTCTCTTTTGCTGAAAGAGGTGAATAACGCAGTATCCAGTTCTTTTAAAGATGATGGTTTCATTGTTTTTCTTTTAGTGAGCCCATGCGAACTGTCAGAACACGGTGCAAACTGCAACACTTTGTCTTTATCCTTCATTAGGTCCTGCACTGTTCTCACGCCCACACCAAACTCTGATGCCAAATTTGAGACTAGTTCATCTTTCTTTAACCGTTCGATTATATTAACTTTATTTTGTTTGGGTAAAACTACACATTTTCTTTTTACTCAACATTTCTCGGCTGTTAGAACGGAAAATAAATGTTCAACTTTAGCAGTCACTCTCACATTTCCTTACTTTGCACTACAGTACCTACAGAATGTAGCCTACCTGTCTACTAATAGCAGAGGTTGGCTATGACGGACTGCTAGGCTGGTTTCTGATTCCTGTGGATTGTGAAATATTTACGATGCGGTAGCCTGCGGTGAAGATATTGACAGAACGATATGAAAGATCTACGTACGGTACTCTTGAGATGTTACATGCTACCAAATAAGTTGTAGGTATCATTCTGAAGTAGAAATGACCAGCATACTGTACTCTACGCTTCGTGGGCTGGTGCTTTGTAACGGTAAAAAGTTAAATACAGTAATTTTACACAACATAAAATTACGTAGTAAAAAAATGTATGAAGTCATGTCTCGAATGCCGATTGCCAGTCTATGCGCGTGTACGTATAGTAGTTACTGTACGTTATGATTGTGGACTCAGGAGTCAGAGTCAATGTACAGTCGCTCCAGAACAGAATACTGTATCAAGATACCTTGATGTCAAGAGCCGGGCTGAGTGGCCTGAGACGGTTGAGGCGATGGCCTTGTGACACCAACTTGGCAGGTTCGATCCTAGCTCAGTTCGGTGGTATTTGAAGGTGCTCAAATACGTCAGCCTCGTGTCGGTAAATTTACTGGCACATAAAAGAACTCCTGCGTGACAAAATTTCGCCACCTCAGCATCTCCGAAAACCGTCAAAGTGGTTAGTGGGAAGTAAAACCAATAACATTATTATTGTTATTATTACCATCAAGAGTACGCTCATTCAGTTTTGGAGCGACTGCACATTGCTTTTTAAAAAAATCAAGATTTTTTTTTTTGGCGACGAATAATCCACAGAACGGTTAAACGAGGGACATATAATCGAGGTTTTACTGTAGTAAAAGTTACAAAACATGATTAAAATTTACATTCATATGATATACAGTACTTACAAATTAAAATTAGTACATGCTGAATGATCTTCAGATTAAGTTGCTTGGTGTAATGTGATGAAGTCAGAACAATTCTACATAATAAATGAAGATGATGTAATTAAAAGTTTGTTCTATCCTTAAAATTTGTTTCACATAAAAATGACAATTGATTCATTAAAATTGTTGTTCCACTTCATATAGAAACTTCTAAAATGTTACAAATTTACAAATGTACATTAAATTGATTTAATGCCAGCCAGTCCATTGAGTGGAAATCAATTACAGACATGTCATGTTGTGCGATATGAAATAACAGCTCTGTGTTTGCATCATATCTGTACGCTGGCTAGATTGACACTGTCGGCAACATGTGGTAAGGACTTGGGACAGTACTTCAGTCTTGATGCAGGACTTTTTGGCAAGTGGTTTAAAGTCTCACTAATACAATGGTTTCCAGCAACACAAGGATGGGAAGGTAGTAGCCATGGCTTGGGATTGTGAGCAGACATATCAGTTATTCTAATATTAAAATCAGAAAGCGCACTAAAATGCTCAGTCCACGGTGTAAGATCTAACTTCACATGCTTAATGTTCAGTGTTAAAGCCTTTCCAAGTGTGGTGTTTCCTTGATATTTTTCACTAGTCTTGGTAAATTTGAGCTTACAAGGGAACATCGGCAATGGTTAAGCCGCCGATTGCGTTGAAACTTGGGAATCGCATTGAGTTACACATAACAAAGATGTCAGCTTCAGTTTTGAGTGCCGACATTCATTAGGACGTTAACTAAGGGGCCTAAAAGTTGCAACATTTCAAGTTCCGCGCAATCAGCGATGAATACCTGCTGGCAATTCTAAGCCGGTACACTGCCTGCCTCTAGACACACCTCTGCACCTCCTTCCCTTTCCCCCTCCAACTGGTTCGCCGCTCCCTGCGCTTGCCGGCTGCTTATCTGTTGAACGGGACCGGCACTATACTTTGCTTCTTTTCGCACTATTGAAATACTTTAAATAACGTTCAGTTCCACACATAATGATAATAAATAACCTAAACTAATATACCCATATTTTCATTCCTGCTGATTCTGGTGAGTTGTCACATTCGTGGGTACAACACCGAGTTAAGCACCATCGGATGTGGTCAAACGTGCAATGGGGTACTGTGTCCGAACTACTCTTGAATTATTATTTACTTCTAAAACACCTTAAAGCTGTCATTAGTGTCGTTTAGAGTGGACATACATATGAAATTAATTAAATTAAATCACCCACCATTAAATAAATCACCCACCTTTAAACAGCGTTAAATATCTTTTTATTTAAGGAAATTACGTGCCAGGGTAGAGGATCTCGATGAATGTAATGAGATTTGGTACCTCGCGATATCAAAACCTGGTTACAGGTCCAGACCTTCTGACCCCCCCCCCCCCCCCCCCCCACATTTTGTGTACTCGATCAGTTGTCATAACGAAACAAAACCGCGGACAACAACAACAATTATAAACTCCGAGTTTGAAACTACTGGTATTTTCCGTATTGCGTACTGTTGTATGAAGAATATAGGTAGAATGTTTTTATTTGTGCTTGTAGTGTTTGATTTATTTATGCTTTGCAGTGAAACACAACACATTTCAATTGCAGCAATGGTTGTAGAATATAACTCAATTTAATGCATATACAACTTTGATATGAGTATGACATGGAATGTAGTAAAGTTTGCTGTAATAAGAAAAGCCTTGAACAATTAAGAAAAAAAAAATAAAAATTTATATATGCAGTAGATATACAGTGTGACACCTTGCTACTATTATGTAAAGTAACGCAGCTGCACTTGCACGCCTCTCGCACTCCTTGGGCACATTGTTGTGCCATGCGACCTCTAACACACTGGATTTTTAACCAGCTTCTCTGTTCATGCTTGGAAAGCATGGCAACTGTTTTTTACAAAAGCTTCCTCACAACACAACTGTTCATCTTCACCTGGCCACTGTGAATGCACGTGGAGGGGAAGGGCAAGGTCATGCGCTGTGACGGTGGGTACGCAGGTCAGCAACCTTTGATAAGAATGACAGAGCCCGGCACCGTTGCACTGCTGCGCTGAAGCATGGTTTCCAAAACTTAAAAACCAACCTATGTGGACATGGAGGGGGAAGGGCGAGATATATTTGTTGACAGAAACAACGGATAACACAAATGTTTGTTTAAAAAGCAAACGAGAGAGTTATTGGTATCAACATATCAGACAGCCCGGTGCTGAAAACTAAAACCTACAATTTCACATGCAGCCAAGAGACCACGCTTCAATCTACGTTATTACGTCTTATGTCACGCAGTGTAACATCTGCCCGTGAGCGTCAAAACCTATTTGAAAACAGTTGACTCCTTAACACTCGCCCTCATTCGCGCCATAAAGCTAGAGCTCCCGAAAGTTCAGCGGACCTTCTTCACCGTGACTTCCGTGATTTGCTTGAAGATGGAAAATAATTTTTGACACACTCAACGACATTGCGCTTAAGGATTCGTCGCAAACATTTTCATAAACATTTCAGAAAATGTAAACTGACTATTAGAATGTGAAAATTGCAAAGGAGAGCTATGAGGAAGGCTGATAGAGTAGTTTCTGTTCGACGGCTAAGCAGACGGGCAGGCGTGGGGAGAAGGGAAATGTGCGGTGGCGAATCAGGAGGTGTGGCACAAAGCAGACAGTGTGCCGGCAGGTATTCATCACTGTTCGCTCAGACTTGAAATAATACCAATATAAATGGTCCGTTATTGGACATTATAAATTTTCCAGCTAACTCATTCCTGGTTGCCAGCGTTTCGCCCTCTTGTGCTAGGGTGGGCTCATCAGTTGGTACCTAGCGCACCTACCAATACGCTGGCCAGTGCATACCGTGGAGGCCACTGCGTAGGCTATATCATCTGATGGCCAAGCAGGCATCAATTTTTGGTAATGAGACAAAGTCTCTTAGTGCATTGTCACTGCCGGTGGCTCCAGTTAGCCTACGCAGTGGCCTCCACGGTATGCAATGGCCAGCGTATTGGTAGGTGTGCTAGGTACCAACTGATGAGCCCACCCTAGCACACGAGGGCAAAACGCTGGCAACCAGGAATGAGTTAGCTGGAAAATTTATAATGTCCAATAACGGACCATTTATATTGGTATTATAAATTTACTCATTCAGGACAAATATTTCAGATTCCCTATGGGAATCAACATCTATATCAGACTTGAAATGTCGCAACTTTTAGGCCCCTTGGTTAACGCCCTAATGAATGTTGGCACACAAATTGATGCTGACATCTTTTTTAGGTGTCAAACCTGTTGTTATTCGTAACCACCTTTAATTACGGAACTTTAATAATAGTCAAAATAACACATAACGGTCAAATTACCCAGAATAAATGTATGGAGCTAATGACATTGTCCTGTTTGCATGCCTACCATCTTAAATATACATATTTTCTTATATGATTTCTCTATTGTTCTTCTTTAATATTAGGCATCTATTTTGAACTTGAGCACCATATTCATTCTCCTTTAAAAAAAATTAATTTCTGAACCCAAGATCTGCTTAAGAATGAACAATCCTATCTTCTCTGAATATTTAAAAAAGCTTGGTTTTGATTTATGACGGTCTTAACTTCCTTGTGCTGGCAGTGAACAGTTGTAAACCATTGTTAGTATTATTGTTCCTGGTATTATTTTCTTGTGATTTGTTGATGAGATGGAAAGGTCTCTTCAGTTTTGTGAATTTCTGTTAACTAAAGCATGTTTCATTCCACAGTTAGTATTCAAATTGAAATATTTTATGTGCTCTTGAAAATACTATTTTATTCTTCTGGGTTGAACCGTGTTGCTGTTTTCTGTACATTTCATACAGTTTGCCAACGTTTCTATTACGTTGCAGTGTTCTACTCGATCCGTGGTTATCAGTCTCCCAGGCGCTAATCGACTAAGAGTTAGTTGTGCTGACCTTTAAATAGCCCTCTCTCTCTAGCTGATGTAAGCCTGTTCCGATCTCTTGAGAATTCTGAAAAGTATAGGTCACAGCCTGGTAGTTGGGAATTGCCGGTACTGTTACGTGACTTGAGGTTCGTCCTGTATGTTCATGTTGTGGCCTATGTATAATAGGCATCGAAGAATTGCTGATTTTGTATCCTTCCTCAATAACACTTGGCTGTCATTCACCAAATTAGCATGATCTTTGTTGATAATTGATTCTATTGCACCTTGTCATCGCGGTGACTTTGGATGATGCTATTCAACTGACTGATGCTCCAGTTCTGGTTCGTATGCTCATGTTCACATTTTGTCAGTTGCAGTAATGCCATTAGTACTGAAATAGTTCCAGGTGGATATGGCAGGTTTTGTATCGCTTCCAGTTGTTATATACTACAGTACACATGTGCAAGTCCTGATGTAAAATGTCGAACATTACTGACTGAGACATAGTCCACTGTCGGTCTTCTGTTGAGCACTGTTCAATAATGGCAACAGATATGAGTATTTGAGGAGATACAGTACGTCCAGCTCTGCTCCTGTTACACATCCCACGTTGGAGGGCCGCTGCCAAAGCTTCCCGTAGCTCTGTATGATGTTGTTGGGCATTTCTGGCACAGAGAACTGCAGCTTTCACATAGGAGTGCTATTCCACTTGCAGTCCATCTTGGAACATCTAGAGACGCACGTAATTTCGGCCGCTGGTAGCTAAAGACCTGTACTAACAGACGACGTTTGTTGATATGTGCTGTAGAGTACTCAATGTAATACCAACCTTACTCTTCTTATGTTTGGACGATATAACACTATTGCCAGGACTTATGAAATGAGCTGGTTATTTTTCCTTCCGGAAGTGGGTTGTTGGTGGGCAAGCTGGACATCGATCGCTCGTGACGTAAAGGCAGATTCTCAGTATTGGGAAGTCAGAGCCTCCTGATTCCTTGCCAAACGGTCAAGGCGCTTCAGGACTTCGAATGAACTACTGCTAATTCGTGAATACCATGAATATTTCCTTCCATGATCATTTTTATTACTTTTCGTTTTCAAATAAGTGCTGGTAGTGTGCTTTGAACAGTTAGAATTAAATGTTGTTTTATTTGATAGTAGTGATTTTCCTGAAGTCTGTCTTTTATCAGAGGCTGAAAATGTTCATAAAGTTTCTCATGTACTTAGAGGTAAACCAACATTTATTCATATATTTTGCTTTAATCATTCCTTTAAACGTAGACTTTTTGCTCGCAGTGGAAGTACGATATTTCTTGTGCTGATTGAGATGTTAGTGTTTGTAATGTTGATTGGTGGAGTAGAGGATCTCTGTTTACATTTTGCTAGATGTCCTTACCACGTTAATTGATTACCGTACAATAACTATCACCTTTCTTTGTTACTGTATGTGGTATGTAAGAGAGTTTCCTTGTATGAATCTTACATAAAAGCTTGTTTTAACTCAAAATTCAAACTGAAGAACTATTTTACAAAAATTATTCCTAAATCCTATATATATAACTGGTTGATTCAGAAGTCATGACAACTACTTTTCAACTTCTGAAAGTGTTGATATGTTGCCCCCAGATGGAGAATGAATTCTCTTGCATCAAGTCGTTTAATGACAACAGTGCATAAGGAAAGTAACCAACCTGCAAGTTTTTCAATCTGTCAAAACTGATATAAGATTATGAACACACTAGAAATACCTGGAAAAGAAGACATTTCATTAACCTTTAGCAGTCATATTTAATAACAGAGAATGTTTGCTCAGCAGGTTGTATTTAAAAGGGGCGAGTTTCACAAATTTCACACAAAAGCTTTTATTTAACTAAACTTTAAAATAAAAGATATAATCTTGGTATATACAGGGCTGATTTTGCTACTGATTCTGTTTGACAGCTACACCTTCAGTCGTTAGTCCTCTTTTTTTTTTCTGTCGGGGCTTTACGTCGCACCGACACAAATAGGTCTTATGGCGACGAACCTTAGTCCTCTAATCACCGAGCTTGATAGCTGCAGTCGCTTAAGTGCGGCCAGTATCCAGTATTCGGGAGCTAGTGGGTTCGAACCCCACTGGCGGCAGCCCTGAAAAGGGTTTTCCTTGGTTTCCCATTTTCACACCTAGCAAATGCTGGAGCTGTACCATAATTAAGGCCATTCCTAGCCCTTTCCTATCGCATCATCGCCATAAGACCTATCTGTGTCGGTGCGACGTAAAGCAACTTGTAAAAAAAAAAATTGGTGCAGGATCCATTTACCTTACAGTAGACTATGTTGTTGCCAACATAGCTAAGGCGACTGAAATACCCCTACTTGATCCAAAGTAATATCTGAGGAGAACGTAATATCACTAATATCAATAATGTCTGAATCGCTCAAAAAGGTACATTCATGTTTGCTATCTAGATCACTAGTAGACACCATGGTGTTCAATGAGTACACAGAAAAATAACAGAAAGACTTGGTTGTTTCTTGCTGAAATTTGATAGTGTTTTGATATATATCAAGATCTTTCGTTAACTCCTTCAAGAAGTTAACATAACTACTGGTATTGTGCAATGAAGCGTATAATTGCCAGAAGATGATCGTAAAACACATCGGGTTCCTCTAGAAAAACGTCCTGCCAGTCGACCATTCAAGGTTAATAACAGAACTACGTTTTGTTCCTCAAAGATCATCACATTCTGTCAGATCACTTTTATTATGCTTATCTATTTCAGTGATGTTTTTTCAGGAATGAAATGTCATTCTGTTATAAATTAATACTTTCTTTTCCAGACATTTTCCAATTGACTTTTGTTATTAATAAAATTATTTCTTCTTCAGGTATTTCCTGGTGTTCTCTTAATATTACATTAGTTTCAACAAACTTAAAGGTTATTTGTTAACTAAGTTGAAACTGAAAAGGAAATGGCTTTTGCTTTAACAAAGTTTAATAGCGGTTGTACATCACGATTGCTGTCCTGCGGCCTCATCGCAGGAGAGCATTGGGGAGAGTTCTGTGAATCATTGGTTGGACTTGCTCTGTCCTATCATACCGTGGCAAGGCGGGTGGAGGTCTTTAAATGGGGAAGAGTGTCCTCTGCTAAACATCTTTGCAGTGTACGGTAACTGCCTCTGATCGAACAATGCCTAAAGGAAGGCATACATTATACTATGTACACCCTCCCTTTTTCCTGGAGTTTAGTCCGTATCACTATTTCATTCTTAGTGTGGGAAATTCTTTCATAACACACAAGATATCGTAACTGCAGTTTGTTACGAGAGTATTCGTTAATGAATCCCATGTGATCGATGGTATTGTTTCCCGTCATTGATGGTAGTCATTTATGGACAATCTGGGAGACTACAGTTTGTTCATTAATACAACTATTTCAAATGTCCCATTTGTTACTTGTGTCATCCCAGAGATTCCTGTATACATGCTTCATCTGGTGGCAGTGTTATGTCACGCTTTCAAATGTATATATTTGATTTCCACTATTGGCACACTTTTGATGGAAAAAAGTTTTGACTTATAAATCAACCTTGTAATTAAGGCACAAGTTCTGTTTTATACGTGACTACTGTCCTATAAACACCTTCCAAACAGTGTTGATTATTTTTTTACTAATGTGGGAATATATGTTAATTTTCTTGTAATTTTAAAAGTAGTTTGCATGAAAGTAGTTAGTTTTAATTAGTGTAGAGTTGCAAGTTTCTGGCTTTGCCAGACTTCAAGCGGTATGTCACTATTTAGAGAAAGCAACTGATGAGAAGAATACTGCTGAGGAATGGGGTCGGATCATGGACATTTGTGACAAAGTGGGGACGTCACCCACACATGCCAAGGACTGTTTACGATCCATTGTGAAACGGCTTAATCATCAGGACCCCCACATTGTTATGCAGGCAATCACGGTAAGATTTAGTTAAATGGAACTGACATTTACTCTCCCATGGCATATGTGATTAACAGGTGCATTATTTTGTTGTATATATGTGAATGTTCTGTGTGTTTGTAGCTACTTGATGCGTGTGTTAACAACTGTGGTAAACCTTTCCATCTGGAGATTGCCTCTAGAGATTTTGAAACAGAGTTTCGAAAACTCTTGAATCGAAGCCAGCCTCGTGTGGCTGACAAGTTAAAACAGTTATTAAAGAAGTGGGCTGAAGGGGATTTTAAAGGTGATCCTCAGCTGAACCTGATACCGTCACTGTATTCTAAATTGAAACAAGAAGGTGTTGACTTCACACCTCATACTGAAATGGTAAGAATAAGCTCTGATATATTTACTTTGTACCATGTGGGAAATTGAACAGTTTTTCTACTACTTTTGTTTCTTCTGAGAAAATCATTGGGCACTGCTGAAAATGTACATTTTTAGCTGTTTTGTTTTTGATATATTTTACTTATAAATTAAAATTATAATTTTTTCAAAACACCTCAAGAATGAGTAATATTCAGCTGAATGTATTGATCTTATGGTGGTTTAATATAGCCTATTGCACATTCAAAAGGTTGTGTAGAAGCTGAAGTAGCCTGTATGTACAAGTGTACATTATCATAGTCAAGGACAAAACCCTGCATCAGCGCTAACAAGCACGTGCATTACAGTTCAATTAGCTTTTGTCTTAAATTCACTGTGAGCACAAACGACTGAGTGTCACTTCATTGATTGTCAGTTCTGAATTGTGATGGAATGTAAAGCATTTTGGGAAATAAATTTTCCGTTTTGTCATTTGTGACATTGCCAGGCTTGCCCCAACAGAGTTATGTCCTAGGCTATACATTCCTATTTGAAAGGTTTTGATTTTGAAGTTGGCTAGTTTATTTTCTGCATAGCATTCTGAACCATCCTGTATTATTTTCTGTCTCATAACTGTCACAGCTATAAGCTCTGGAATAATTCTGTCTCTGAAAGGCATGGGAAATAATGTTAGCTTTGTCAAAGGACCTGCATTAGAACAAGAAATTATTAGTTTTTTTGGTCTGAGATTATGTCCATTTTGAACCACGTTACCTTATTCGTTACCGAGTATGGTAAGAAATATTACTTTCTTGGATTGGGAACCCAAAGTTGATTGCTTTGATTCTAGACCATAACCACTTTTGGAAGCCGTCTTGTGTGTGTTTATACCAAGCTCATCATATTCAGATGTTGAGGAAATGCCTCATTTTAAGTCCCACGTGACCATATAAACCAGATTTCTGGTGGATAATTTTACATATTTGGGGGAATTTAAGAGATAAAATAAAGTTATCATCATCATCATCAGTGTCCCACTCCAGTCGCCCAGGTGTGGTTAACAAGCCTCCTCCACTCCTTTCTGTCCTTCCACTTTTCCTGCTCCGCTACTTCTGCCACATCCATTCCAGCTTCCCTAATGTCCTTCCAAATCTGATTCATTCACCTTCTTGGTCTTCCAACTGGTCTCTTTCCCTTAACTTTTCTTTCCAATTCCCTTCTTGCTACCCGTTCCTTTCCCATTCTTTTTACATGTGCGAACCATCTCAGTCTTGTTTTCTGTATGTTCTGTACTAATGGTTCTATATTTAGCTCTTCTCTGATTTTAATATTTTGAATTCTATCTCTTCTTGTCTTTTTAACCGATGTTCTTAAAAATTTAATTTCTACTGCTTGGATCTTACTATCTTGTCTCTTGTTAGTTACCAGCGTTTCTAGTCCGTTTGTTACAATTGGTATGAAATACCGGTACTGTTTATATAATGTTAATTTTGTTCTCTTGGGTACTTTGTCATCTCATACAAGCTTAATTTTTATTATTAGGCCTATATATAGTTTATAATGTTATAATTATTCTTAAAACATTGTCTTTGTCTGGTATATATATTTTAGATATCACATTATTTAATTTTTATTTGGCTGAAGAAGGCCACTAAGTGGCTGATACTAGTCCCAAGACTTATGTAATATCATTTACTTGATAGCCACCTCTGTGGATCAGTGGTAGAGTGTCGGCCTTCGGATCCCAAGATAGCGGGTTCAAACCCGGCAGAGGTAATCGGATTTTTGAAGGGCGGAAAAAAAGTGCATTTGACACTCCATGTCGTACGATGTCGGCATGTAAAAGATCTCTGGTGGCACATTTGGTGTTCACCCAACAAAATTCATTAAATCTCAGCCATAGACGCCCAAGAGAGTTTCGGTTTACTTGGTCTGCTATCTAGTGGGCCAAGAGTAAAACGGAACATTGAAATTGACGAGCAGACAGCCAGATGGCGTCAAATTTATTATTATTATTATTATTATTATTATTATTATTATACATACATAATCATTATAGACTGTTATGCCTTTCAGCGTTCAGTCTGCAAGCCTCTGAGAATTTACTAAACGTCGCCACAATCCTCGATTTGCAACTAGTGTTGTGGCCTCATTTAGTTCTATACCTCTTATCTTTAAATCGTTAGAAACCGAGTCTAACCATCATCGTCTTGGTCTCCCTCTACTTCTCTTACCCTCCATAACAGAGTCCATTATTCTCCTAGGTAACCTATCCTCCTCCATTCGCCTCACATGACCCCACCACCGAAGCCGGTTTATGCGTACAGCTTCATCCATCGAGTTCATTCCTAAATTAACCTTTATCTCCTAATTCTGAGTTCCCTCCTGCCATTGTTCCCACCTGTTTGTACCTGCAATCATTCTTGCTACTTTCATGTCTGTTACTTCTAACTTATGAATAAGATATCCTGAGTCCACCCAGCTTTCGCTCCCATAAAGCAAAGTTGGTCTGAAAACAGACCGATGTAAAGATAGTTTCGTCTGGGAGCTGACTTCCTTCTTACAGAATACTGCTGATCGCAACTGCGAGCTCACTGCATTAGCTTTACTTCACCTTGATTCAATCTCACTTACTATATTACCATCCTGGGAAAACACACAACCTAAATACTTGAAATTATCGACCTGTTCTAGCTTTGTATCACCAATCTGGCATTCAATTCTGTTGGATTTCTTACCTACTGACATCAATTTAGTCTTTGAGAGGCTAATTTTCATACCATACTCACTGCACCTATTTTCAAGTTCCAGTCTGCCACTAAGACCAAGTCGTCAGCATAGGCCAGGCTGCTTACTACATTTCCACCTAACTGAATCCCTCCCTGCCATTTTATACCTTTCAGCATATGATCCATGTAAACTACAAACAGCAAAGGTGAAAGATTACAGCCTTGTCTAACTCCTGTAAGTACCCTGAACCAAGAACTCATTCTACCATCAATTCTCACTGAAGCCCAATTGTCAACATAATGCCTTTGATTGATTTTAATAATCTACCTTTAATTCCATAGTCCCCCAGTATAGCGAACATCTTTTCCCTCGGTACCCTGTCATATGCTTTCTCTAGATCTACGAAACATAAACACAACTGCCTATTCCTCTCGTGGCATTTTTCAATTACCTGGCGCATACTGAAAATCTGATCCTGACAGCCTCTCTGTGGTCTGAAACCACACTGGTTTTCATCCAACTTCCTCTCAACGACTGATCGCACCCTCCCTTCCAAGATGCCTGTGAATACTTTGCCTGGTATACTAATCAATGAGATACCTCGATAGTTGTTGCAATCCTTCCTGTTCCCTTGCTTATAGATAGGTGCAATTACTGCTTTTGTCCAATCTGAAGGTACCTTACCAACACTCCACGCTAATTTGACTACTCTCTGAAGCCATTTCATCCCTGCCTTCCCACTATACTTCACCATTTCAGGTCTAATTTCATCTATTCTTGCTGCCTTATGACAATGGAGTTTATTTACTATCCTTTCCACTTCCTCAAGTATAATTTCACCAACATCATTTTCCTCCTCCCCATGAGCTTGACTGTTTGCAACACCACCATGATGATTTCCTTTTACATTGAGAAATTACTGTCTAGAAAGGTTTCCCTGCTGCTTGACCTAGCCTTTCCAGGTTATTACCAAAATCTTCCCAAGACTTCTTTTTGGATTCAACAACTATTTGTTTCGCTCTGTTTCTTTCATCTACGTACAAATCCCTGTCTGCCTCGGCCCTTGTTTGGAGCCATTTCTGATAAGCCTTCTTTTTACGTTTACAGGCTGCTCTCACTTAATCATTCCACCAAGATGTTCGCCTTTTCCCATCTTTACACACAGTTGTTCCTAGGCATTCCCTTGCTGTTTCTACTACAGCATCCCTGTATGCCACCCATTCACTTTCTATATCCTGAACCTGCTTACTGTCTACTGTTCGAAACTTCTCACTAATCATATCCATGTACTTCTGTCTAATTTCCTCGTCCTGGAGATTTTCTACCCTTATTCGTTTGCAGACAGATTTCACTTTCTCTACCCTAGGCCTAGAGATACTTAGTTCACTACAGATCAGATAATGGTCTGTATCATCGAAAAATCCCCGAAAAACTCGTACATTCCTAAAAGATTTCCTGAATTCAAAGTCTGTTAAGATATAGTCTATTATGGATCTGGTACCCCTAGCCTCCCATGTGTAGCGGTGAATAGCCTTATGCTTGAAGAATGTATTCGTAACAGCTAAACCCATACTAGCACAGAAGTCCAGCAAATGCTTCCCATTCCCATCAGCTTCCATATCTTCCCCACATTTACCAATCAACCTTTCGTATCCTTCAGTTCTATTCCCAACTCTCGCATTGAAATCGCCCATCAGCACTATTCTATCCTTGCTGTTGACCCTGACCACGATGTCACTCAATGCTTGAGAAGAATTGTCAACTTCATCCTCATCTGCACCCTCACATGGTGAATACACGGACACAATTCTTGTCCTAATTCCTCCCACTGACAAATCTACCCACATCATTCGCTCACTTACGTGCCTAACAGAAACTATGTTGCGTGCAATGGTATTCCTGATAAAGAGCCCTACCCCAGACTCTGCCCTTCCCTTTCTAACACCCGTCAAGTACACTTTATAATCTCCTATCTCTTCCTCCTTATCTCCCCTTACCCGAATATCACTTACTCCTAGCACATCCAGATGCATCCTCTTTGCTGACTCAGCAAGTTCTACCTTTCTTCCATAAACCCCATTAATATTGATAGCTCCCCATCGAATTCCATTTCGTTCGCCAAGTTGTTTCCAAGGAGTCCCCCGCCTGTCAAATGGGAGTGGGACTCCATTACTCCCATAGGTCCGAGGCTTGCTTAAATTGTTCTGAGCTCGGGAAATTCATGAAGCAGGATGCTGCCCTACTTGCACATAGTCCAAGTGAGGATCTCTCCTCTAACGGGTTATGGACCACCGGTGAATTGTGTAGTCCTAGCCGCCTGAGCACAAGGAGGGCCACGACTCAGAATATGTCCGAGATGCCCACTCTCATTCCATAGCAACTGGTATCCCGACTCTCAGGACCACTTACTAGGCCACTCAGCCGTTGCCCATGGTTCACGAACTAGGACGTGACTACAGTAACCTACAAACATGAACCATTATTATTATTATTATTATTATTATTATTATTATTATTATTATTATTATTATTATTATTATTATTATTATTTACTTGATACACAGTGCACTCCCAATAATTCGCGGTAGTTAATGCACGCACTTCCGCGAATTATCCGCAGTAATTTTTAAGCCTGGTAAAAATAAAACCATAGGTTAAAATAATGAAATGTATTTTATGAACAAGCAGAAAATAATTATAACACTGCAGTGTATTGTAAGACACACTGGAGAAAAGTTAAAAATGCCATGTGGATTATGCCAACATTCGTATTTAACAAAATAAATCGATCATCACTTTTTGTTTCTTAGACAATTGTTCATTTTTTATAATTTTGGATCGTACATTTCTCAAGAAAACAATATCTGTAAATGAAAACTCATCTCTATTTTCTATGTAAGAGATAAGTGTGTCTATAGAGACACTAGCTTGGCTGTGAGGAAACTTTTGGAATTTCCGTTGCATCACTCCCGCACTCGATATCATCTGAATCTCCATCGTCCTCACCAACCGTCAAATTCCGTACAATATCCTCACTTTCATGTCCGAAACCATAATCGTCCTTATCGACGTCTAACCACTCAATAATGTCACTTTCTTCTGCATCTTGGCATTTATCCAGGTTTTTCAGTAATGATATCGTAGCAAGACTACGTTGCCCGTTCGAAATACAGTCACTGAAGCAGGCAAATGCTTGCTCTTCACCTAGAACGGATTTCCATGATCATGCGAGTGTAGTAGCGGTAATTTTGTCCCATGACTTACTGATTGCATGAAGAGCATCCAACAAACGGAAGTCCTTCCAGACTGTTGGAATATCTATGCCTTCCTCAACCAATTGCTGTAACAGAGATGACCTGTAGTTCTTCTTTAAAGCAGCAATAATGCCTTGGTCTATAGGTTTAAGAATAGAAGTTACATTAGGGGGAGGGTATTTCACGTAAATATCCCCTTCTTTAAGTTCACTTTTGTGTGTATAAGAAGGCGCATTGTCAATCAAGAGCACTGCTTTGATTGGCAGTGACTGCTTAATTAGGTAGGCCGTCAGTTGTTTCACAAAATGATTGTGAAATCAGTCCTTAAATATCTATGTCTCCATCCATGCTGCCTTTTGATGGTAGTACTGCAAAGGTACATTCTCTCGTTTAAAACAGCGGGGTTTTCTGGATTTCCCTATCGCTAATCTTAATTTATGATCACAACTTGCGTTAGCACACGCCATAATGGTTATTCTTTCCTTGGATGTTTTGCAGCCAGGGGCCTGCTATTCTTGTTGCATCACTAATGTTCGGGACGGTAAACATTTCCTATACAACCCTGTTTCGTCTGCATTGTAAAGTTGTCGTAAGGTCAAGCTGTTCTTTTTCAATGAATGATTGAAATACCTGTGCAGTCTTTTCAGCAGCACCCGTGTCTATGCTGAGACGCTCTCCGTGAATAGCAATTTCTTGTATTCCATAGCAGTTTCTTATACTGCATAAGCCAGCCAGAAGATGCTTTGAAATCGCCTTCTTATCCAAGAGCATCGTGAAAGTGTTTTGTATGCTCAGCAGACATTGGGCCGGACACAGAAATACCTTCCGCTCGTTTTTGATTAAACAACCGTACCATGTCTTTGTCTAGATTTGCATAGTCCAATATTCTCATTGATTTCCAGGATGTAGAACGATCACAATTAGCAGAAAATTTGATGATGGTTTCCTTTTGCTTCTTCATGACTCTCGTTGTTTCACTGACACAAAACTCGCAGGCTAATTTTTATGACGCCTCGCCTTTCTCCAGTCTTTCTATAATTTTCCGTTTTTCTGACGGTTAACCTTTTATATTTAATTTTTTGACCACTCATATTGAAACCTCTTACTGCTGACGTATTTGAAACTGAGAAAAGACTTCCGCACTCTGTTCACACTTCTCAAGTACTGTACAGTAGCCTACAATACACTCGCTGCCGGCGCACCTACCCTGCACTTGGCTTACAGTTCAGCAACCTTAGGCTGTGGGGGAAGGGAGGGTAAATTCAGAGTGCATTCCTCTTTCATTGTCTCTGCTTCCAAGATTACAGTAATCTGCAGCAACATGCTCGAATGTTTCCAAGTTTGCAGCATTCTGGCAGCAGTGTGCATATAGGCCTACTGCTACATCGTAGAGAAACGAAGTCCAGTCTCCTCAAATATCACTGATTTTGTCTCCACGCATTGCATTAAAATTCTTTTAAACTAGGCAGAAATAATTTTACTCAGCATGATGATTAGTGAGTGTAAGAATTAATACTTTAAAAAATAACTCTGAGACTTGCGATGGACCCTCTTGTCAATTTATTCTTATAATACACACGAGATGCTGTCAATTGTGCACTCGGTTTTATTCACAAATTATATTCACAT
Source organism: Anabrus simplex (assembly GCF_040414725.1). Taxonomy (NCBI): domain Eukaryota; kingdom Metazoa; phylum Arthropoda; class Insecta; order Orthoptera; family Tettigoniidae; genus Anabrus; species Anabrus simplex. The sequence goes on along the minus strand of NC_090271.1, from coordinate 337,950,232 downwards.
CAATACATCCACATCAAATGAACCACCATCTTGAACTCAATCGACTGCCACATTAGCATGTAATCCAACTACGGAACACAATATAACCACTCCATCAGGAAAACCACAACATGAGTTCACATACTTAACACGACTAACGACTCTCACTAACAACTCAACGAAGCAACGCAAGACTTTACATACCTTGCCTGGTCAGTCTTCTATAAAAGTATGACACAACATGCTTTCTTGTATCTTCTTGAGTCTCCAATAACCTATATACCAATGAATAGAAAATTCTGTAAAACTCGGCTGACAAAGGTGCGTTGTTCTAGACACTTACCCTGTGTTGCACAATATTACATCAGATTCATACATCATTTTTACAGGTAATAATAAATTACATGCTTCTATTTACATGTTCTTACATTAAATAAAGTCGTATTGATAAACATATCGCGGAAGTGTTGTGACATAACCACGCATGTTTTGTTACACTAGGCAGATCATACAACACAAAAATAATAAATGATATGACCATGATTTATACCAAACAAAGTCCGTACTGACAACCTGTGTTACATAACTACATAAATAATAATAATAATATAATAATAATAATAATAATAATAATAATAATATAGACGTAAACAGCTTCATAAATTGAAATATCAGCGTATGTAGCCACACCCCACAAGTCATAATAACACAACCTACTAATAGAGCTGTATATTTTCACTAATTACCTATGCCCTTAGAGAATTGTTTGCAAGTTATACTAGTCCATTACATACTTGCATCAATATCCCCCCTGTAATTTGAAACAATTTCAACATTCTATCCCACTTCTCGACTTTGCCTTGGTTGGAGATTATATCTTCGTTCTTCCTTGACGCTCCTGGATGTGCTCTCCTCCTCTTGACTGGATCGTGCCTTGTCGGGGGTCGGTATTGCCTTGCTGCCGCCTCCTCGTCATGACCAGTTTGTGCCGTGTCATCAGTAGTCTCTCCTCCAGGTGGACCTGTGGCAGTAACGGGCTTATTGTGTATGCACAGCGGTTGGGTGACTCGCCGCAATTCTGATGCATGGAACTTGACGGGAGGGTTGGTTTTAGTAAGTAGACACCATGGCCCAGCTGCTTATCGATCTCAACGGGACCAACTCACTTAGTTGGGAGACCTGCGTCAAACCCTCCAATCTTATTACTGACTGGGCGGTTACGTCGCAGTACTTGTTGGCCTGGTAGGAAGATCTGGGTATCTTCGAGATCTTGAGTCTTGGCCTGAGTAAGAGATCTCTTCTCGGCCAATGCTTGCTTTTCCTTGATGTCCTCCTGCTGCTTATGCTGCCACTCTGCTAGGGAAACAGCTGCATCATCTTGACCAGAAGTGGGTGATGGATGAATCTCCCAATCCCTGGTGCCGTATAGCTGTCGACCAAGGAACAGTTAAAGATTTTCAACTTGGATCATCTCACACGACATGTTCGTTTGACATAACCAACATGTATACAAACATTCCAATAGAAGACACTATCAAAATCATTAAGAAGAATTTAACGAAGAACAAATTAGTAAGCATACCAGAAATTGAAGATTTTATTAATGTTTTAAAATTCGTGTTAAATCAAAATTATTTTACGTTTAATAATAAAATTTACCGACAAAAAGGACTCTCAATGGAAGCCCCAGCATCAGGAATATTGGCTAATATATACTTAGACTATTTGGAACACACGAAAATTATTAATCAAATAGAGGGTTTGGATTTTTGGACACGTTATGTGGACGATGTTTACGCTATAATAGATAACAGACTCACCGATAGCAGTAAAGTTTTAAATATATTGAATAATTTGGATTCCAATATAAAATTCACTTTAGAAGAAGAGGTTGAAAAATCACTGAATTTTCTGGACATAGTCACAACAAGAGAAGAAAAAGGATTTTCTTTCAAAATACACAGAAAATCCACTTTCACACTGACCACTATCAAGAACAACTCGTTACACCCTGAGGCACAGAAAAGATCAGCATATTATAGTTACATTAACAGAGCGTTTAGTATTCCTTTATCCAAATCTGAAAGGAATAAAGAACTGTTGTTTATCCGACAACAAGCCCTCTTGAATGGTTTCAACAATAACATGATTGATAAAATAATTAATAAATTTTCGGAGAAGCAACAATCTAAATTAGCAGTCGAACCTAGTAAAACTGAAAAATATATCAAGTTCACATATAATAATCCAAACATTCATGTAATAACAAATTTATTTAAGAGAAAAAATTTCAACATTGCATTTTCCACCAATAACAACATGAAACATAGTATTTTCAACCATGATACAATAAATCTCTCGGAAAAAGATAAATTTTTTGATTCTGGAATATATAAACTCACATGCTTTGAATGTAAGAATACATACATAGGACAATCCGGCCGCAATTTTAAAGTTAGATATTTGGAACATGTGAATGCTGAAAAACATAGAAGATTCTCAGCAATGGGATCACACATGACGGCCACAGGTCATAAATTTACCAACATAGAACAAGACCTGACCATCATAAAAAAGTTAAAAAAGGGCAGCTTAATGAACACATATGAAGACCTGTACATTCATCTAGACCAACTTGTAAAGAAAAATGATAACCTTAATGAGGCTGTAGAATTTAAGAATCCATTATATTATCAAATTCTAGTATATTTGAAAATGCTTGAGAAGGATCACGAAAAAAGAATTGGAATTTCTCCACCTACAGATAGCCCTACAGCTTATTCCTCCTCAGTTGAAGCTATAGGTGACAGCAAGGAAGTTCTTGACACACCTATATCCCCCGCTCCTCCACCTCCTCAGGTGCAAGAGCAAGGAAGAACGCATCACCAATATTACACCCGGCGCAAAACTGTGAAAGAATGACAGGAGTTACTGTTCCAAAGGAAAGCAGGCTTAATAAGATTTGACAAATAGGAATTAGTTATATTTTCATCTACATTAATAATAAGAGCCGCACTGTGATATCAGGATTTCTTCATTTCGATAATTACTTATAAATTGTATAATTTTTAATTTATAAATTGATCTTGTTTCATGAATTATTAAGAAAAGAATATTTATTAGGACAATTTCTCTATGGAATATTGTACAAGTGTTTCCTTGACGACTGCTTTCTATTGTAGAAATAATTTATATATTTTCTCTTGAGTTATTTGTTTGTTTTAGTCTTGTCAATCTTATGTTAATTTTAAGGACACTTCCTCTAAAGCATTACTTTGTCAATTTTATATATTTTTCATCTAAACAGTGTTATGTGGCTGAAGATGTTGATAATATACGAAACATGTACCACTTTTGACCATTAAAAATTGCCTTAAGCAATCATTGTATCGACTAGGTGGAAAATAAATAAATACTTAATTGTGAATGGTTGATGTGTCGTAGCAGGGCAGAGAGTGACTGCGGTATCTTACGGTCCCACAGTCGATGTTCCTTGTCTATTAGGTGGACCTGTAGCATCATTTTTAGCTCCTAGTTCCATTGGATTGGCCCTTGGGTTGTAGATAGTGGTGGTCCAATGTTCCACACCCCATTCAGTCATCATTTGCTGCCACTTCCTTGACGTGAACAGACTCCCGTTGTCTGATAGAATGCACCGTGGATAACCGTAGCGGCTGAATGCCTCATCCTGAAGGAGACTAGCTATGCATCCCATAATGGCTTCTGGTATCAGAAAGGCTTCAATCCATCTTGTGAAGAGGTCGGTGATTACTAGGAGTCCTGTTTTATCCCTTTGGAATTAAACCTAGCAAGGAATTCCCTCTTGAAGTCAGTCCAGTTTAAGTTCAAGCCCTTCAAGTTATTCCATCAAGTAGCGGCTTGCCCCCTTAACTGTGGTGTGACAAGTTGAACGAAGACCATCGTTGATTAGTCCTTCCTAGTAAACTGATTGATCCCTCGATGAAGCTAGTCGGGTTCTCTTTCCGTCTCCCTTGGAATTCGGAAAGACTCTCATTAATCACCTTCGGGTCTAGGTGTCCTGTATTGCCAGTTGGGTTTGAAGGGGTTGAAGGTGTGATAGGTCCTGTTCGAATTTATCTTCTACTGCGTGAAGGATGGTCTCTCTCATATTCTGAACATCTCACTTGATGGTCAAAATTCGGTTTTCTAACGTTCCTTCAATGGCGGAAATACGGCTCCCAAAATTTCCCTAGACGGCAGAAATTCTCCCCTCAACCTGTTGTTTAATGTCGGAAATCAGAATTTCCACCTCCCCCTTGAGGTTCGAGATGTCTCCTTTCAGCTAGCTTACCCTACTAACGATGTGCTCAACCTGCCCTGTTTTGACCTGATGTCAGACATCTGCTGTGCTAATTGGTTGGTGACGTCGCTAATTTGGGAATTGATTTGTGAAATTTTATCATCTACAGTTGAAATTTTTGATTCTAAGCACTTTTCTGCTTTGCAAACCTGCGTGTACACTTGAGATATTTGTCCGGTTAAAACAGTATTAGCTCGAGAAATTGTCTGAAATTTTGTCATTAATTTTCGAAAAGTTGTCAGGAATCTGTTCCGTTAAGGTGGAATTACCGAAAGTCTGGTTGTTCATCCTCCTCGATGAAAAACCTTTCGGGATCTTCATCATTTTTAATTTGGTCTTCTTGTAGCCATGTCTTCAGTGATTTCTTACTGCCGTTTGTCGGAAGATTTCATGCAAGTTCGTCTTGAAATTTTTTACAGACATTTTCCAGTATTTTCATTTTATTCTGATTTCCACTTACACTCTTATTCGCTATTGAAAATTATTCTCACGGTCCTGTCACGGTTGCCAATTATCGTATTCGCAAAGACACACACACACACACGAGATGCTGTCAATTGTGCACACTGTTTTATTTACAGATTATATACACCTTAATAGTTGCACATTAAATGAACCCAATCTTTAATTCAATTGACTGCACATTAGCATATCAACCAACTACGGAACACTTGTACCAACACAATATAACCACTTCAAAGGCAAAACCACAACATGAGTTCACATACTTTCAGCAACCCAAGACAGTCCTTTTATACACCTTGTTTGGGCAGGCTTCCAGAAAAGTATGACACAGCATGCTTTCTTGTATCTTCTCGAGTCTCCAATAACCTACATACAAATGAATAGACATTCTGTAAAACTAGAGTGATAAAGGTGCGTTGTTCTAGACTCTTACCCTGTGTTGCAGAATAGTACAGCGAATTTATACATCATATTAACAGGTAAAAATAAATTACATGCTATTAAGTATTCTTACATTAAATAAAGTCGTATTAATAAACATACCGCAGAAGTATCATGACATAACCTCACATGTTCTGTAACACAAGACAGATCATACAACACACAAATAATGATACGACCACGATTTATACCAAATAAAGTCCGTACTGACAACCTGTCGTACTTAATTACATAGATGATAACTGCCTCTGTGGATCCGTGGTAGAGTGTCGGCCTCCGAATCCCGAGATAGCGGGTTCGAATCCAGCAGAGATAGTCCGATTTTTGAAGGGCGGAAAAAAGTCCATTCGACACTCCATGTCATCCGATGTCGGCATGTAAAAGATCTCTGGTGATACATTTGGTATTTACCCGACAAAATTAATTCAATCTCAGCCATAGACACCCAAGAGAGATCCGGTTTACTCTAGGTCCGCTAGATGGCAGACAGAGTAAACCGGAACGTCAAAATTGACGAGCAGACAGCCAGATGGCGTCAAATCGAAATGTCTGCAAAACGGCAGCTGAGACCATACTATTATTATTATTATTATTATTATTATTATTATTATTATTATTATTATTATCTATGTAATAATAATAATAATAATAATAATAATAATAATAATAATGTAACCGGTACTTCAGCAGCTACACGTTTACACAGTTAAAAGGGAGGAAAATAAATCAAGTTACACAGTACCTTAAACCCTAGACACGCTTTAAATATCAAATGAACTGCGCCTAATACAACACAAACAATTATTGGGTCGAACAACTTGACAACTGCAAACAAGGAATGTGGAACGGGGACTGGGAACCTACCCAAGGTCATAGGAAAGCGAAGGTTGCGGGTTTCGAGAAAAATCAACGGCGATGTCTCGTTTTCAAAATATTATTTTCAAAATTAACATTTACAAGGTGAGTTCCGTACAAAATTCATCTATCCAACAATTCAGATAAGTTGCGCAATTTACGAACATAAGATTAGATGTTTGACAAGAGCTTTGCTATTAAGCAAAGAAGTTAACCAAAGACATTTTAGCCTAACCTAAGTTCTACAATACTATACTGAAGGTAACAAGGCACACCAAATACAATTACAAATTAGAATGAAAGGAAAACTCGTTTTCTAAAACATCTGGGAAACATAATTGAGTGACAAGTCTGGGTGAGGTTAGGGCAAACTCCTATATGAAAATGCAAGCGATCTTTAAATACAACTTAAGGTGGAACTGAAATCATGAGTGCTTACCGCGAGGTGGCCCATCCTGGGAGCTAGGAGTCGGCGACAGATGAGAGAACGACAGACAGACAAAGACAGACCACAAAAAGATGCCTCGCTCAATTTAAAAAGGGAAGTCTGGCCTTGGAGTGGCCAATCAGAGCTCAGGATTTTGCCTATCGTCACCCAGATTCACCAATCACAACTCTTTATCCGGTCCCGATGTTAATACAATCTTCTCGAACATATGCAGACACAAATCGAGAACGTTCCATTTTCCAGAATATGTAAGGACATATTTCTAGAATCTACAACTCACAAAGGCCTACACACCCTGTTGTACAAGTCCGCTTCACAACCTTTCTGGACTGTTCCAGCTATTACAGAAAAATCATTTACAAATCTGGTAGTTACAAAGTGGATAAAGTGAATAAAAAAATAAAACATACCACAAAAATATTTTACATCATACAGGTTAGGTAGCTAAATGGAATATGAATAAAATATTTTACCTCAACACTCCACATCATACAGTAAGTATTACAGTAGAGTCTCGATTATCCGACCTAAACGGGACCTGGAGTACGTCGGATCACCGAAAATGTCGGATAATACAGAAAAACTTTGAAAATGAACTGAAACAAACAGGAAGGCTATACTCTAGAACTAATAGAATGACATGTTTTACGGTACTCTATTTATTGAATTATCAATTCCATTGTACAGTACATTAAACGAAAACATTCCAGATGTCTTACGAAAAGAAACTTTTCTCCACAGATATTAAGCTACCTAATACCGTACCGTTTTTGCCACCGATCACGCCACCCAGCACTGGCAGGAAAATTAGGGTCGCCTTCCTTAAACTCCTTCTGGAAATACACAGCCTTTTCCTGCAGAATGGTGCCAGATATTGGCAGGCCCTTTTCCCGGTGTTGAGATACCAAAGAAATAGTGCTTCACTTACTTTTTCATACTGACATTTTTTCATTGTTTTTCTCTGCTCTGGTAGAGCACAACTTTTCAATTTCTTTCCTCTGTTTTTTCCAGTCTCCCACTGTAACACGTCCAACACCATAATCTGAAGCCACATTTTGAAAAATTTCCCCTTTGTCCAGTCTCGTTAATGCACTCCATTTGTGTTCCATAGAAACAGTCACTTTCTTCTATTTACTCGCCATACTCACAGAGGATATGAAAACTATGACATCCGAACCCAACCAATACTACAATGACTGAAGACTCACTGCACCTGTCCTTGAGAAAAACCCAGTCCTACCGCCAGCGATCAGGCTAGTGCTTGTCCCATGGTCGCACCCTCCACAGCGGGTATGCCTGAATTTAGTCTCCACCAAAAGTTGAAATTAAGTCTAACAGTGTCAGATAAGCGACGGTCGGATGAGCGAGACTCTACTGTACTTTAAAGAAGATTTACAAATAAAACACTCCACAACAACTTTCCACATCAGAAGTTCTACACAGGTTTCAAATAATATAGACTAAACAACTTCATAAATCGAAATGCTAGTGTATATAGCTACACCTCACAAGTCGTTATAATAATAATACCACCACCTACTAATCGTGCTCCATATTTTCAGTATTTACCCATGGGTTTAGAGATTTTTTTCCAAGTTATACTAGCCCATTACACACTTGCATAATGATCTCAGCGATCATCCCGTCTTCTCCTGGTACTCTGTTGTTTCTCAGTCCATTTATGATCTCTACCTCTGTGATTGAGGGTGATTTTGAATCTGGGTTTGGTATGGTTTTCAAGAAGTGTCATTTTTCTCTAGGCTTCTCGCTGTTGAGTAGTTTATCATTAAAGTATTTTTCAAGAATTTTGCAGTTCTCTTTAGTACTTGTTTCGAAAGATCCTTCCGGTCTTTGGAAGCAAATATTTGGAGGCTGATAACCTTTTTATATTTTCCCTAAATGTTCTGTTGAGATTTCTCGTATTTCCCTTGAAGTCTTCCTCAATTCCATGTAGTCTATTTTTGTCGTGTGTCCTTTTCGCTGTTCTAATATCTTTCGATGATTGTTTCTGGACATTGTAGAAATTCTGCCATGTTTCAGTTGTTTTATTGTTGCTGAATTTCGTCCATGCCTGAATTCTTCGTTCAATTGCTTGATCACAAGTTGCATTTCACCACCTGTGTATTTCCTAGGAGGCTGACCTCAAAGCATTGCCTTCTGAACTGTCTTTCCTAGGTCTGTCCAACTTTCTCTTGCATTTTGATTAATTTCTTCAATAATTTTGTCCTTATTTATCTTCAAGTATTCTGGGTCCGGTTGTTGGAAGTGTATTGGACTGATATAACTTGAAAACAATATTCTTTAATACTTGGGTAAATAATGCCAATATCGAGCTCGAATTTTATTATGACGTGTGAGGTATGGCTATGAAGTGTTTACATCCATTTATTAGTATTATTATTATTTACGTAGTTATGTACAGACGATCGTATTATTTGTGAGGTTATGTAATGATGCTAGTAGCTTTACGTCGCACCGACACAGAAAGGTCTAATGGCAACGATGGGACAGGGAAGGGCTAGGACTGGGAAGGAAGCGGCCGTGGCCTTAATTAAGGTACAGCCCCAGCATTTGCCTGGTGTGAAAATGGGAAACCACAGAAAACCTTTTTCATGGCTGCCGACAGTGCTGTCCATATATTAATATCTGTCTGTCTGTTAGGTCATCAGTCCAGAGGCTGGTTGGATCCTCAAATAGCACCACCAAAGGTTGTGCGGTTATAAGGAAACTGCAAAAACCAATGGTAGCACCAAAATAAGGCGTACTAGGCAATATGAGGAGTGAGGTAGTTTGCCATTGCTTTCCTCACTGGGTCAGAAAGTGCTATTGCAGCAAGACTGATCCTATGAGCAACACCTTTCATAACACTCAGATGCACTTGTCGTTCTCCGAATGTCATTACTCAGCACCACCCATACCCCAGCAGCTTCCATATTGTCACAGCCATGGTTGAGACTGGGAATTCAGTGGAAGCTACACTTTACTCTGGCCTGTGCCAAGAGATGGATACAAAAGAACTGTATCCATCAAGAAATGGCAGCAGGCAAATATTAATATAAGTTTAGTTAATGTACGAACCCGTAATTGATAGTATATAATTTATTATTACCTATATATATATGATGCATAATCCAAAGTAACATAGTGCAGCACACTGTAACATCCAGAATAACATATCTTTGGGAACAGATGGTTGTAGAAAGTTCTTTACGTTATAACTAAGCTATTAGGCACTCTAGAATTTACGAGAAGATATGATATATCCTTCTAGGAGCCTGGCCAGTGACAGTCTCGATGGTGGAGGGAGCTATTGTTTAACAGGAGTTGTTTCTGCAAACTCGTGTTGTGCTACCTTAGCAGTCAACTGTTTCAAGATGGCAGTCTTAGTCTTCTGATTTTTTGTAGTGTTTATTTATAATGGCCATTTATTAGTTTGTGTGTACAGAATTTGTGAAAATAAAACAGTGTACACAAATGATAGCAATTGTGGATACATCAGTTCAATGTTGTCTTTCTGTTTCTTGGGATTGGCAAGTGATTGTCGGACTCAAAGAATTCTTTGTGTTCTCACATTCAAAATTTCTCTTGTATTTCTATTTGATGTGGCTATGTGGTCTATTTGGAATTCTCCCCATAAGCTTTTGGGTATTTTCCATGTTGTGAGCTTTGGTTTTGTTTTTTGAAATTTGTGTTGACATAAATTTTAAGTCAAAATTTTGACATCGTATGAGATGTTCTCCATTCTTGTTTGTGTGCTGTGTATGGGCCCGTAATTTGTTTGTACTTTTTCTCTGTGCCAATTGTGCATTGAAGTCTCCTAAGAAAATGTTAACATTTCTTTCTGGTATTTTCATATTTGTTCCTTATCTTCCCAAAAGTCTGTACTTCTTGCAGTTTCTTTCTATTTGGCTCATTTGTTGGTGCATATGCATTGACTATTGTATATCTTTTGTTTCCTCATGTAAAGGTTACTGTAGAGATCTTTTTCGACATTGAATTGAAATCTAAGATGTTGTCAGTGACTGATTTATGCACTGCAAATTCTGTGCCAAACATTGTGGACATTCCCCGTCTGACAGCTGGTTTTTCTTCATTTATCCTGTAATTTTCTGTGTTGATGTGGTTTCCATATGTGAAACACATTTTTTATATAGCAAGGATTTTGATTTGAAGTTTTTCTACTACATGTGTCAGCTGTTTGTTTGCCTACTTTGACCAGCATATTTGTGTTGAGTGTGCCAATGTAGTGTTTGCAAAGACGTTTTGAGATTGTTATTATTGTTATTATTGTTATTATTATTATTATTATTATTATTATTATTATTATTATTATTATTATTATTACGAACCAGCCAACCCCATGGCGTAACAGCCCCGAAGGGCCATGGCCTACGAAGTGACCGCTGCTCAGCCCGAGGGCCTGCAGATATTGAGGTGTTGTGTGGTCAGCACCTTAATTGTAATCACGTAGGCTGAGTGGACCTCGAACAAGCCCTCAGATCCAGGTAAAAATCCCTGGCCTGGCCGGGAATCGAACCTGGGGCCGGCTATTATTATTATTATTATTATTATTATTATTATTATTATTAAAATAATAATGTTAATGGTTTTTGAGGATGCAGAGTTGCCAGAATTTTGCCCCAAAGGAGTTCTTTTATGTGCTAGTAAATGCAATGGCATGGGGCTAATGTATTTGAGCACCTGTGGTCTGAGCCACTCGCTACTCGCCCTACACACAATATCATCACACCGGGTACCTCTGAGACAAGGAGTAATTAACTCCTTGACCATATCCGTTCACTGTTCCAGATTCTCTTTGGATACAGTAGTGTACTAATGTCCTCACTTTATCCTTTTGTCTAGCTCTAGGCTGGCCTGTAGTGATTTCCTTGTATGCCTGCTTTGTTATTCTTTCTTCTGACGTTCTTATCATGTACCCATACGACTTCAGCTTATCTGAACGTCCTGTCTCGTTTGATTTTTGTTCCTTGGATGCTTCTCAGGAATCTTATTTCAGTTGGTGGATTCTTTTCTTGTTTCTCTCTGGCATGGTCCAGGATGCTAAAGTGTATGTCAGTGATCTTGATCATCGAGCCCTTCTAGCAAGCTGAGTAGGGTCGTTCTGAACAAACGCCCTCCAGAAAGGTTTCGTAGTTCATGACAATTTCCCAATCCATACTCTGCTCTTCACATTCTCCTTCAGTTGATCTATCCAACTTTCTCTTGGTCTTCCAACGGGTCTTCTGCCTGTTAAGTCTTCTTTCCATACAAGTACGGAGTATTCTTGTGGTATTCATACTTTTAACTTGCCAAGTCTGGGTGACTTCAGTCTTTCCTCAATAGATTCCATTAATCCTAGATTTATTCAGATCTCTTTATTCTTTATATGATCAATTTTTTTTTTTTAGGACAGTTCTAAGAAACTTCATCCCACAAGCTTGAAGCTTGCAAATGCCCTTCGATGTTAGTTTGCCTTTTTCCAAATAATATCTAAGAATGGAAATCAGATATGACTTAGACAGGAACCTTCCTGTCATGTAGTAAGTTTTGCACAAGAGTGCAGAAATTGTCGGACACTTTGGTTACTCTGTTCTCTATATGTGGCTCTGCCCTGGCATTTCTGGCAATCATACAGAAGGTTGTTCGGGATCTCTGGTAACTAGTTTAGGCCGCTGGTGGTGCTGTTATCAATTTGCGCACGTCAAAACAGGGAGTGATGATTCACGTCGGTTCTGAAAACTCGTGTGTAAGAGTTTCGTGACATTAGCTGCAACGATGCCGAAGCGGATTGACCCTTACTGGGAGGGCTACATAACGACTCTTTCCAGTGTTGAATATAGCTGTTCTGCAATCCAAGGAATAGACAAGAAGCATGCTCTCTTGATATCAAAGAATGAGATCAGTGCTGTATTGAATAAAAAAGGCCAAGGCTGACTGGGTTTAATTCCAGGGCAGAAAAAAAAACAGGTAAATCCACGACTAGCCACCACTTGTACACCGGAAGTGGTGAGGAAAGTGAAGGATCTTGTCTCACCTGGTAACCCTGCCTCCCGAAGGACTATCACATGTAAGTTGGGGATGTATGTTTTAACAGTTAACAGCGTAATCAACAAGGACCTGCAGTTAGAAAAGCCGCATAAGCGCAGAGTTTACGAGCTGTTGACTCATCACATTTCGGAACGTTGCACTAACTCAAAGCTATATGAGAGCCATCTGGCAGGGGACAGATGGAAGAACGTGGTGACATTAGACGAAGCATATATGTACCTTAGTGACTGTAACAAACCCTGCTCGATTTACTATCGCCCTAGAGATTTTTTTAAAAATTAAACATTGTATAAAGAATGCGAGGAAATTTTTCCAAATAGTGTCGTGATCATCGCTGGATACTGCTACAATGGCAAGTTAACCATTCACCGTGTTGCTAATAATGTGAAGGTGAACTCTACATACTATCAGCAAGAGGCTTCAACACCCATTTAAAACAGATATCCCAGCACTCTATGGGAGGGCAGAAAATCAGGTATGGATACATCAAGATAAAGAATCCAGGCACACCTCTCATTCGACTCGTCTGTTCTTCGAGAGAATGAAGATGGAAACCAGAATCCTTGCAATTTCTTTTACTGACATTCCGGTCAAGGTACCTGATGGTTTTAGAATTTCCAAGAAGTATTACTGAATTACAATTGATGTTCATAATTTACTTAGTCACGATTGGAGGTAATTTTAAAAAAAACATGGCTTCATGACATAATCCATTGTCGATTCCAAACCACAACACACCACACCAAATATTAATTAAAACACATTGAAGCACATGAGGCTTAATTTAATTTGAAAAAATTCATGCTAAGAAAATGTAGAGTAATTACTTACTTAATTCTTCATTCTTATTAGACCTTGAAGTAAATGCAGTTTACAGATGTTACCAAAATGAAATTCTCCTTTCCTAGTATCCAGTCAATGTATCACTTGAAGTTCTTGACGAGAGCTTCACAGTTATTCCTTCGTCCATAATCAGATTTCAGAAACAGGGATGTTCCCAATTTCTTCTCTACTGGCTCCTCACTTGACCTCCTTTGGTCAACTCCAATCCTGATGTTATTAGAGCATTGGGCGTTGGGAGTGTTTCATTTTCATGCCCTTTGTGGCCCTTCAATTAATCAACCAATCTTTTACGTAGCTTTGCCTTTCTTTGGCCAGTACCTTCATTTTTCAGTGTCGGACCCCTTCCAGTTGTCTCCACCTCCAGCCATGTTAAAAGGTGATTGATTTCATGGTTTTCATCTTTTCTGCAGTTAATGGTTCTGTTACATTTAATAATAGGTTGAAGTATTTCTTCCCTGATTCCATCCTCTGTTGCTACCAAATTATTGTCATTTGTTTCCATTTTCACTCCTTTTACCCATACTTTGTATAGTAGTTTCATATTTCGTCGATTCTTCCTCTAGCCTGATAGTAAACTCATCCTAACACTCTACTTTTTTCTTCCTGATCCAGTAGTTTTTGAGCTAGCTACTTGTTTTGGTATTCCTATGCCACATGTTCGGTTTCAACTTTATTTCGTATGTTATAGATTTTCTGTTTTTAGTGATCAAATTTCCTTTTCAGCACATTTCTTTCTTTCAATTCCTTTAGTACCCAGAACCTTTCACAGCTCAGATCAAGCAATTCATTTTTGACCCAGCTGCCTGAACTTTGGCTGGGGTGAACATAGGCACAATGAGGAACCACTGTGTCCCTGGGGAGCAACTCAGTGAAATACAAAGGTTTTTTATCTTGGTTTCTTTTGTTAGAATGTTGCCTTTCTGTCAATATATTTTGTGACAACGCTGGACAGCAATCTGAAGTATCTAGGCCTTCATAGAATCCTTGAACAGCCTCTTGTTTAGCTTTGGCCACAATCAGCTTCCTTCTATCTCAACATGAGCTGCAACCCTTCTAGGCTGTTCCCCACCACTCTTGGACTCCTTCCTTCCACCACCACATCTCTTTTTTGAGACTCCCAGATGTGCAGTGACAATCTGCGGTGGTACCGTCTTCTATATCCTGGGTAATGTAGGCCTTGATGTCGTCAGTAAAAGGTTGAGATGTTTCAGTCTCTTGTAGCTTGAACCATTTGGTCTTTTGTACACAATTTTGGTACAGAGCGTAAAGGACATCTGAGGTTCATCTCGCTGACTAGAAGCATGTGCTATGATGCGAGAGGTTCTCCTGGTATGACTTTATGGTCAGCGAATTGTTTCAGCAAGTCGTAGGTGCAAAGGACATAATCAGTCTGTGTACCAACAGTTTTGTCACGATTTTCCCTTTTCTGGAAACAAGTATTGACTATTGCCAGATTATCCGTCGAAGACAGTTGAATAGTTCTCTCCCCTTGGTTGTTTCTTTCCCCAAGTCCAAAACCTCCATGACCTTTAGGAAAGTCTTTGGCAGTCTGTCCAACGTGGCCACTGAGGTCAGCTAAAGTGATTATGTGCTCGACTGGTGGCAGCATATGCTTGATTTTCTCATGAAAACTGTGAATTTTTCTTCTTGTTAATTATCTAACTTGTTTCTAAGTCACAATATATGAAACTACAAAATATTACTCTCCTACTCTACTGTTTCAAAATTGTGCATAAATTAAAAACTAATTTCAGTAACGAAAAGTGATATGTGATTCACAGAAATGGAAAGTAATTTTTACAAAATAATACGCGTTTTAACCCATACTAAATGTTAACATTCATGGAAACGCATCTCTCTAAATGTCAATATTTCGTTGTATCGCTCCATAATCCCATGTTTATCTCAAACAGATATGCTTCGGAAAACATGGACTATGCAGAACTTTTTCGCATTTTGCGCAAATGTGCAGGATGGCTTTCGTTTTCCACCTTTTTCTTTGCTGGCCGTGCTGCGAATGCAGCATTCTCTTTCCTTGTTACCTTCCAATTTTTTAAACCCCTATTTCTGCCCCCCACCCTCCCCTCCTCACCCCAAACATATTGGAAACGCACCTCTTTCCAGTACTTCAAGCAAGGCACCTCGCTTATTCAAGTATGTATAGAGTATCCTATCACTGCTTTCAACAATCCCCATAAAACTCTTGTATTGGAGAATCATATCAGGTTTTATTTCATTTTTTCTTTCCTTATCTGCAGGTTTACCATCTTTAGCTTCTGAATTAGTTGACAAAAGGAGTACAGGTGTAGTTTTAAGACTTTTTTCCCCCGAATGCCAGCAAAAGCAATTCATTACATATAAAATACTTGGCCTCGTTAACCCCGTATTTCTTGCGTACATATTTAGGCATATACTGCATTTCCTGTTCCTTCTCATAGTACCTGTAATAAAGGTCTCAACTTTGTACAAATCGATGGCCAGCGGTATCTGGCAACAAAATTGTCAATGAATACATGGTACCCCCTGTTTAATAATTTCACTTAAGATAATGGTGTCTTCACTAAAAGATACCCACCGGGCGAGTTGGCCGTGCAGTTAGGGGTGCTCAGCTATCAGCTTGCATCCGGGAGATAGTGGGTTTGAACCCCAATGTCGGCAGCCCTTAAGATGGTTTTCCATGGTTTCCCATTTTCATACCAAGCAAATGCCGCTTCCTTCCCATTCCTAGGCCTTTCCTGTCCCATCGTCGCCATTAGACATACCTGTGTCGGTGCAATGTTAAGCAAAAAAAGATGCCCAAGGCCATGTTGCTTCATGACAGCTCTGTAAACATACCACACTGTCACAGAGCATCCAGAACTTGATACCCTAACGATGATGCTATTTATTTGGCAGGTACTGCATTAGTGATGAGTGGCTCTTTGTTCCGACTAGACTTTTGTCCGTGGTGATGAGGAATGTAATTATATTGGAACACCCGGTTGGTATGTTCAACCATAGGATCAAACTTGGCAGATAGGTTGTAACGAGGCTGACCGGGTGTTGGCTGATTAGTGTTGCCAGAGAGGTGAAGGAACTTCAAAGTTAATTGAAATAACTTTCGGGAAAACATTGTTCTGAACCATGGTACAGTGTGGCACAAACACTGTGACCAATATGGTCATTTTTAACATTCCCATATTCCAAATACAAGCAAAAAAATAAAACCATTTCTGGTAATGTCACATTTTTTCAAATATTTAGTCCTAGAGGAAGGAGACATGTTTTTAGTATTGCATTACCAGTATGCCATTTCAAGATAAGTCACTGGGGACGGGAGTTGAACACCTTCCTCACACACACTATAGTATTCCATAATAAATTGTTCATAACCCAATTTGGATCATCATTCACTCCATGTTTCATGTTGTCATCCTCACAATCAGTCTCATCTTTGCTGAAGGAAACATCAGGTGAAATAAAATTGAAGGAGTCTGGCGTACCTGGAATGTTGTGCGAGTCACTTGCATTGAGAACAGGCTGAGAAGGTTCTACAATGTGGCGCTAACACCACTTTCACTTGCTAATTCTGTATCCGAATCACTTTCTGGCAAGTCGTACACTGTAATATCCTCATCATCACTTGAATAATCCTCTGAATAAGGTCGTAAATAATCATCTTCTCCCGCTACAGTTGACACTTCCTTGACTCCATATTGTTTACCAACAAGCTCAAAGTGCATTTCAACATTATTTTGTTTCTTCACTAAAACTTTACAGAAACATCGATGGCTACAATGGGTACTCCATGCTCTTATCTACAGAACTAGCCACTCAAGGTCAGGCAAAGACTGAAATTGCATGCGTATCACGATAAAACTTCGAGATCCGATAGATCAGATCTTGGTGCTAAGCTGTACCTGTGAACACCTGTAGCACTAATAGTCTGGTGATCAGCGTTCGTGACTTCAATGCAGATGTGCGGAAGTGAGGCACTGTCATAAAGTTATTTACTATTGTCTCATCTTGACGTACATGGCTCTTCCCGTTGTTCTTATGACCACCGCTGCAGTTGTTTGTTTTGCAACAAAAGATCTGTTAGTGTAGAAACAGAAAGCACTAATGCCACATTGTTTTGAGAAAGTTTTATGTACAGTGTTAATTGTACAAATTTGCCATATCCTTTCTTGGCAATTTAAAAAATCAATAGCATATCTATGATCTTCCTCTAACCTACTTGCAGTCACAAGATGCAAATTTGTGATAAAAGAATTCTCTGCAATTTTTGGTATGTGCAGCATTTATATATAACTGATATTTGAAAGTCTGTGTTGTGTAATAGTTTTTGAATACTCTTTTTAAGAATAATAATTTGCAATGTAAATATTTCTTGTATTAAGGTAATATTTTTCCTTTATGCCAATAGTTCCTTCATCCACGTATTTCCAGTTAAGCAGGTTGCATTCTATATCTTCGTCAGCCTACCGTCATCCATCCTCATGAGATGTCCAATAAATCCTAACCTTCTCTTTCTTATCACACTCGAAATTGGTTCTGTACTCTCATATAGTTCCTGTCCTGATCTGTGTACCCAGATTTCACCTTGCTTTTTGGTGCCCCATATATGTCTCAAGAGTCTTCTTTCCTCCTCCTCCAATTGTATGCATGCTCTCTTGCCCAATGTCAGTTTCAGTTGCATATAATGCAGCATTCCTGATAGTTATCATGTAGTGTCGCAGTTTGGTGTTCCTTTCCATGTGTAGTTATGACTGCATATCGTAGTTTCAGCAGTAGTTGAGCTCTGGCTGTGGTACTTTTGATGCTTTTTTACTTGTGATGTTCTCACCTAGGTACCGGAAGCTGTAGACTCTTTCTACCACTTGGCCTTTTACATTCCAATCAGTCTTCGTATTCAGTACCTTTATCTTGTTGTAGGCTATTTTAGACCAACCTTTGCTGCAGCCTCAGCTAGATTTGCTAGTGCCAACTTCGCGTCTTCTTCCTTCTCATGTAACACCACCATATCATCTGCGAAGGCAAGGCAGTCCACTGTGACATTGTTTTTGATCTTATATCCATTCTGTACACCTTCAGTTCCCATAGTTCTATTCAACAATCTCCACTGCTTCACCACTTAATCCAAAACTAAGTTAAATAATATTGGCGACAGACCATTCCCTTGTCGGACTACTGCCTTAACTTCGAAGCTGTCTGACAACATACTCCGGTATCTTACTCTAGCGGTTGTAGCCTTCAATGTTTCCCCCACCAATACGTGTCGTAGAATCCAATCCTCTGTGGCGTAGGATGTTCAGTAGTGTGTTCCTGTCTATTGAGTCGTAGGCTTTTGCGAAGTCTACAAATGTCACTATTGTGTCCTTTCCTTTCCTGTGTCTGTGATCTGTGATTCTCTGGAGTACAATTCCAATAGAATAGGGAAAAGGCCAAGTTTTTGGTACTCATCGTATCTGACAAAGTCTTGAAGACACATCTTCCAGTCCCGCCGGGATTCCAACCCAGTTTAGGCCTGCATGACCACACTGGCTGATATCTCGGTATAACAATTTTCCATCCGACTTGACGTCATGAACTTGCAACTAATATAATACGATTAGTACAGTATCACACACCAAAACAGATATATTAATGTTTTGGTACAGCACTTACCTCATTGTTTTTCTATTAAGAGCTAAGCTTTATATCTTTACAATTTACTTTTCTTATTAGCATATAATAACAACAGATTCAATCAGTCTGCAACCAGCTTTCATCTCATTCATGTATGTGTGTCAATGACGATACTCATTCTCCTTCTCATTATTTTTAATAAAAACAAAACCCTATTCTATAATAACAATAATATAATTGCATGCATTTTTATACTTGAGAATAAATCATTGCCATATAACCTCCTTGTTAATATTTCTGACGTTCGAGGAACATTCTCAATGACATAAATTACTCTCACGATTGGGAATGCTAACAATGGAATGCACCTAATAATTCATATAGTTTTCTTCAATTGTGTCCTAATCGATCTTTTCATAAACAAATTCTCGATCACTTGTAGATGTTCATAGTAGTCAAATAATGTATGACTGGTGCAAATGAAGATGAACTTGACACGTATCATTCATAATATTTAACCCATTTATGCCCAAATTAATTTTTTCTTCCAATACTGATAACTTGTATATATAAACACTTAATACGACCCTTTATTCACGTAAAAATGAACAAAACTATGTTTACTTGTCTAGAACCCATATAAACACATGGGTCGTTAACGACCCGCTAAGCACTTGCTCGGGAAACAGTGAGAGAGAATATTCTGATTATCAACCTTAGCAACAATTTATTTCTACAGACTTTCAGTTCACTTACCTTTAGAAATGAGTATTATAATGATAAAGGAAGCAATAATTGTCATTGTTCTGTTTAATAATATTTTGTACCCAAAACACGTAACTTCAGATTCCATAGCTGACAGTGGAAATAAGACTCACTCGTGGTAATTTACAAAACACCTGTCATGAGGTGAACATCACACCTCGCACAGCCTTCACTGTTTTATTACGACAAATCTTGCATCGGCGCCTATGTTGTTGACTTATCAGCAAGTCGCACCGATTGTCCTTCCTCTGGTGTTCCTTGATAATGTCAAGCAATGTAAGTCGACCTCTTCCCTTAGGAGCCGTCCCATATTTGTAGAGAATTGCTTTGGTTGCTTCCCGACGGAAAATTAGGGTATCAAGAGACATACCGTAGCTCTTGCTAAGAATCCAGGCATTGTTCATGCATAAATCGAGCAACCAAAACAAAATAGGAATGTACCATTTTTTGCCACAAATTGAAATTAATAAATCTGACACGTTATGGTTCATGAGATGCTTTGGTTGTACTTATGGAAAACATTTGGCTGTTTGAGTTTTATTAAACTGTTGGCTGACTGAGTATCTTGTGACCTCTTGAAGGGGAGCTACACCAAACTGATTTGACATAATGTTCACTACACCATTGTCTTTACAAGATACAACCATCACAACAAGATTCAAAGTAACCATGCTCTTTCTTTTCAATGACTGGCTTACCAGAAATAGGGCACTTCAGAATTCTGTTGCTTGTGAGAGTTCCTGTAGCCTATGGCCTTTTTCAGAGATCCTACATAGAAGCTTAGCTGACGTGAAAAAGTTGTTGAAATACAAAGAAAAAGTAGTCCCAGGAAATACTTCAGAAAGAATATCCACAAATCTCATCACTACTGTTTCACCTAATCCCACTCATTTCTCCTCCTTTATATCCTTAGTAAATGTCAGCCTGCAGACAGTAGCCTGTCTGCTGAGCAGCTATCCAGCCTTTGAAGTCAAAACGAATTGGTTTTCCGCGGATGAATTGTTTACACCCGTGGCACCCGAAATACTGGATCATAGACTCACCAATAGATACTTTGTCTTCATTGGGAGCTTTTATAAGAAATTACTTGTTTAGATGATCTATAAAATTTCTCAATTTACCCATTTTGGCACCTGCCGGGAGATCCAAATTATCAAAAACATGAAGAAATCTGAATACTTCCTCAAACCTATTCCTACGCATGCTGTTCTGAACAAGTTCGTTTCTAACATCATCTGAGTTCTCCCAAAACATCCTTCGTGGTACGGGGACATACCCACTCAGAAATAGCATGCCGAGAAAAGAGTACATCTCTTCCAACGATAATTGAAACTGTGGATTATTGGTGTTAGAGGTATAACCTACGGTATATTTCAAGAACTGCATCTGCATTGAGAAATGCTTCCAAAAAATCTATAGGCTGTGATTGGATCATAAAATTTATTTTACCTGGATGATAAACATTGGACGAAGAAAAGGGTATTTTTATTTAATTCGTGTCAGAGGTACCAATATATAAGAAATCAATTCAAATACAGTTCAAAAAAATTAAATAATAAAAATTTGAAGTATGTTAATCACTCAAAATGAAAGACATATGAACAAATTAATTTTAAAAAATAAAAAAAAGGAGAAAGGAAGTATTACATGAAAATATCTACATTATATATACATTATTTACACAAGTTGTGACCAGTATTTGGCTACATTGATGGCATTGTTTCCAGCCAGTGCCAATTCCAATCCTGTACATGAATCTGGGCATAGACGACAGTGCAAGAGGTGCGTAGAAGTCTGTTCCTCTCCACATTCGCATAATGAGTCCCCACCGTGCACGATGCCCCATTTCACAAGATTGTCCTTAGATCTTGCAACGCCGGTCCGCAGTCTGTTTAATGACTTCCATATACACCATCCCTCTTCGTGACCAGGTGGCAACTTCTCTTCAATTTCAACACGTTCCGGATGATCTGGGTACCTTTGTTTCCATAGCTTAACCCTGGCCTTTTCTGGGTCAGAATCAAGTGGAGCAGAAGACTGTAGAAAACACTTCCTGGATTTCAGTCGAGTTGGTGGTGGCTGATGTTCATGAAGGGGGTGGGCAGAGATGCTGCAAAACTTTTGTCTCTCGATATTAGCGGCCACCTCACGTCTAATATCAGGTGGGGCTATACCTGCAAGTAAATACAACTTCTGTGTGGGTGTTGGTTTTAAACAGCCTGTAATTAGCCTGCAGGTTTCATTCAAGGCAATGTTTACTTTCTTTGCGTGAGCTGATTTATACCACACGGGACTAGCATATTGAGTAGCAGAGTGCTAGGGCAGTTGTTCTTACTGTCTGGGGGTGGGCACCCCATCCAGAACCAGTTACCTTACGCAATAGGCAGTTTCGTGATGAAACTTTTGCCTTGAGTTTGGTGCAGTGTGTGGTGAAGGTCAGCGAACGATCCAGGGTAACACCAAGGTAAACTGGAGTATTGCTATGTTCCAGCTCCATTCCTTTCCAATTCACACGCAGCTTCTGCAGGGCTTCTTTGTTCTTTAAATGAAAGGCACACACACTAGTTTTCGATGGTTTGGCTTGAGGTGATTTTCCTCATAATAATCTGAGAGCATCTTCAAAGCAGCAGTAAGGTTTTGTTCCACTCGCTCAAAGTTTTTACTCTGAGTTGCCAGGGCCAGGTCATCTGCGTACAGAAAGCTCCTTGTGTGAGGTGGAAGAGGTTGGTCGTTGGTATATATGTTAAATAGCATTGGTGCTAGGACACTGTCTTGTGGGAGACCGTTCTTCTGTATTCTCCATCTACTCCGCTGTCCTTGAAATTCAACGAAGAAGCGTCGGTTCTGCAACAGCGTGGCAATAATCGTTGAGCCTAAAGTCCATAGTAAAATGGTAAAACTTCCTTAGAACTATTTCGTGTTGTACAGTATCATATGCTGAAGAGAGATCAACAAAAGCCACTCCAGTAATATCACCATGTTGAAATCCATCTTCTATGTGCTGTGTCAGATTAAGGATCTGTGTACAGCAGTTCCTTCCTGGTCTAAATCCAGCCTGCTCTGGGATTAGAAAAGGTTCGACCACTGGTGTTATATGGTTCAGAAGTATTCTTTCAAAAATTTTATATAGATGACACAGGAGTGATATTGGTCTGAAATTCTTCGGATCCATAGGCTGCTTACCAGGTTTCAGGATTGCAACCACCTTAGTCTTCCGCCAGATTTTAGGGATTTGACATCATTCCAGACAGTTATTGAAAAGCGGTAGGATCCATTGTTTGGTAGCATTCCCAAAGTGCTGTATCTGCTCCATACGCATGTCATCTAGACCGGCTGCCTTGCCAGTTTTGCTCATTTTTATGGCGTTTTCCAGCTCGTTCATAGTGAAGGGATTGGACAGACTGGATATTTCTTGTTCGATATTTCTTTGAAGTGTTGGTGGTCTTTTTCGCTTGTCTGTTTTGCCATTTATTAGGAGCTGATGAGCTATCTGGTTGGAAGTAATGTTGCTATGTAGAGGACTTTTCGTGGGGTCATAGTTCAGATGTCTAAGTAGCTTCCAAGCTTCTCTGCTGTTTCTTGCCATATCTAGTTCTTCCATCAGCTTAACCCAACGTTCTCTCTTTATTTCGCCCATGGACTGGATTAGTTGTTGACCAGCCTGAATAGTGTCCTCACTGAAGGGATTTTCTTCATAGAGCAGCAGGTACTCATTTAATTTATCTACTTTTTTTTTTTTTTTGTTTTTTTTTTGCTAGGGGCTTTACGTCGCACCGACACAGATAGGTCTTATGGCGACGGTAATTTATCTACTGTACTGGCCTCTAGACCCTGTATGTACTGAGACCTACAGCTTCTTCTTCTTGGTACTTGGTACTCCAGAAGTACCAAGTACCAAGAAGAAAAGGGTGGGAATTTCATATCGCCTACTTCCCAATTGAAAGAGTAAGATTTAGCTGTCCCATTAGTACAATTTGTGTCCAAGTCACTACCGTCAACCTGTTCATTTTCCGGAAGTGGTTCAGGTTCATCACTGAATTCGGGAGGAAGTTCTGAATTGAAGTTACTGTTTATTGGTACCTGCATCACTAACTCTGCTGGAGCTTGAAGCTGAGCACAATTTAGTCTCTCACCAGAGTCAGCGTCTGTTTCTTCTTCTCCACATCAACACCCGAGTTGGGGATATCTGGCAGAATTTCTGCAACTGTTTTTCGCTGTACTCTGCAATAAATTACAGAGCAATTAGGAATACTAAGACTAATTACGTAAGGTTTAAACTACACATATGGTCATTGAGGGAATGTGAAAGACAGCGATAGTTCTCGGGTAAGTGCCCAACGTGAATTTGTTAGTTACCACGGGGTTCTGAGCTTATGAATTCTCATATTTAATTTTTATTAAAGCTTACCACTCAGTTGAGCGAGTTACTTCAAATTATCAATGTATCTGGACGTGAATTGACTGGACGTATACTTTCACATGATTTCAAATAGTTTCCAAACCATCATAAACTTCAATGATTTCTTCATCTTAGTCTCAGGATTCATTGAAGGGTTATAGTATACATTTTCTTGTCATTCAAAGGCATCAAAACATTTTGGGCTACCAAATGTTAAATTTTGCCCAACACACGAGGAAGGGACATGTTCTATCCTAGATATCATGTCTAAAACAGAGTTCAACTGCAATTGATACAAGCTGATACTTTGACAGGGTAGAATCCTGTTCAAAATCTGTGCAACTGCTTCAAAGAGTAACCATTGTAGTCACGGAACAATAATTCACATTTACAGTTGTAAAGTCCATATTGAGGAGCATTGCGTTTGATCAAGGGAAGAAATAATACTTTATTGCTGGTTTATAAAACTGCTCCTGTAGGCTCTAAATTTGTTTACAGTGTTGTTATGTGATTTACCTACTTGATGTAGTGCACCAATTATACTTGTGTTCACAATGTTTGTTGCCACAAAAATTTTCATAATATTTTTGTTGTTTAGGCTCTGCCCTAATTACTTAACCCTTCTGTATGTATTACAGCCAAGGCAATCGGTCCCTCTCAGCAAAGACCCCAATGTCGTGTCCACCCAACAGGAAGAAGACGACATTGCAAAAGGTTTGTCATTCAACTTTTATTCTGGGGCAAGTCTATAATAATGTAGCATCTTTGTGTGTTGTATCGCTCTGTTCAAATGCTACTAGCAGGAGTGTCCCCAAGGTTTGAGGTGTCACTAAACTGCTGCTTTTTAATTTGTGTTCCTATTTTCACCCTATCATCTTTTCTATGACAAGGGCTCCTATTTCTGCAAAGATTTTGACGGTTTTAACACGTTAATGTCGACATGTACATTTGCTTTTTTCGTGGTAAACTGCGGAAATGCGATATACATATTTTACGATGTTGTGCGCTACAGATGTGCGTAATTTCATTTGTAGATGATAATCAAAGACATAATTCATGTTCAAAGGTGACCAGTACAATGTCATCGTCATTTCCTTGGATTGCTGGACAGTTTACTTCAAAATTTCACACTTTCTGTTCGCACAATTCAGGTGCTGTTTACAATATATTATGCAAGATTCTCCAGAAAGAGATGACGTTCTATGTTATTGTGGGAGCTACCAATGAATATTACAAGAAGGTCGTAACAGTTTACCCAATTTCTCCAAAAAGTAGACTTCAGAAGTCAAGTGATACGAATGTTAAAATATGTGGATTTTTTCTTTTTTTTCTTTTGCAATGATCATGAAAATACTGAGAAAAAGTTGTGTGTCAACCATATGATGTAGGGTTGTGTTATACCTTGCTTTGAACAGTACCACAGTAGTATCCACTTTTAGACTCTGATCATCATCATCATCATGGTAAAATATATGCTTAAATTCAATTATCATAAAATTTTAATTAAACAGTCAAGCTATTTTTCCATGATTGCATATTCCTGGGGGGGAAAAAAAACACAGAGGGAGTACGTATATGTAAATAAAAAGCCTAGCATTGAAGGGTAAAACTTTAACTTTTTTCACTCAAGTGTTGTTTTGAGTAAGATATACCGTATTTACGCGAATAATCCCCGCACTCTTATTTTCAGATGGCTAATTAAAAAATGAAATGAACTAAATGAACTAAAATTCCTTCCATCAAAAGAGTAACGTAGGTATAAACAAAAATTTAATATCACTCCACGAGTTCCGCGTGGTCTTTACGCAAATATGAACTTGTAAATTTACGGATATAGCTTCTTTGCCTGAGATTATAAAAATGCATTATCACTGCTATGAAATACATCTGCCATGAAAATTAGCAAATATGTCTACTTACATGACGGATATTTCATTAATCCAAACTTGCACTAGGCTCGATTCCCTGTAGATAGAAGATTCATTGTCTCTTGCATCTCTAGAAACCTCTCCTAAATTACTTACAAATTCGTCACACTCCATGTCTGAAACACTTCTCGCATGCGGTCTTTTCTTACTCGGATAGTAACACAACCGGTGGTGGTTAATTCTGTTCGTGCAATGTAAACACTTGAAACAGACACACTGGCGCATTCGGATGTTAGTTTTGCGACACAATAAAACCTCGTTAATTCGAAGTCTTATGAATGCAGAAATTGGACTTTGTATTACGTGATTTTGAATTAACTGCCAACTTGTAATTAAGAAATGCCAACCCTCGCTGCATCACAAAATATTCTAATACCCATTACTGCAAGCAATTAACACTGACTCACAGTTTAAAACTTTCAAATGCCATGAAAAAACTGTTTCCAAAATGTATCCAACAAGGTGCATTTACAGTATTCAAATAATGCACTTCGATAATCCACTGGCAAACGTAACCTCATGCAACGAAAGGAAAGGAATTATTTAAAGGCGAAGAGAAATCTATGCTGGCTCCCCCATGCAAGTGCTTTATTCACTCGATTACTGTACTGTATGCATTTTAGATGCCTTGTACTTGCATGGAAAGTATCCGATGCCCTTAAAACATCGTGGTTTATCAAACTTCCCTGTGACGAGTGGAGGAAGTCTTTCGCTTCCGTCTGCATTGTAACACAGAGTAACACAAGTCCGTTTGGGCTCGGCATTAAAAAAAAAAAGGAAAAATGTCGGTTCATCAGTATTGACAATATTGTTTGGTGCGTACAAATTGATTATAATTATGAGCAACGCTTTTGCGCCAACTGTCGGCATCGCCAGTTTTTGCGGATTCTGCTCTTCCGCACACGGCCTGCTGTGTGATATTGTGACGTTCCTTTAAACACTGAATAAAAAAGAACCACAATTTCACTCTGTCTTCAACTATGAAACACACTAAAGATGCACCGAAGTGAGTGAAAGTGCGGAAAGCTACCGCTGCACTTTCCGGAAGACGCGTTCTATCGTAACGCAGAGAAATTTTGACTTTAAATTCCTCTGTAAAATATTATTTTTTAATGAAAAGACAGTTGAGAATTAAGCCTGAATTGTTTTCCATTTAAATATGATATACAAGGACAGTTTTCTTCTACCTGCGGTTACACAAAGTATAACTGTACACTCAACATCGAAAACTAGGCTAGCCAGGAGCATGTTTCTAACTTTGACGCAAATAAAACCCGCACCCCAATTTCGTGGCTCAAAATTTTAAAAAAATCGTGCGGGGATTATTCGCGTAAATACGGTAATAGTAGTATATAATTTCGCTGGAAATGGGAATATGCAGAAAAAATCACTTATGTCTAGAAATTATATTTAGTCTCTGTTGAAGAAACATACCAAGATCTAAGGGACAGTATGCAGTGATCTCAGCAACTAGAATCCTATATCTAGGGAATGAATTGCCAGTTTCGGATGGGCAATAAATACCATCCATGTACGATGAAATGGCAATATGGTAAAATGACAGCTTAATACTGCCTTAATCAGAGAAATACTATAACATGACTTTTAACAAGACAAATATGTTCAAAGGAAAATCACAGTTAACAAGGTACTTTATATGATAAGGAGAAAATTGCTGAAGTTTGTTATTATGACAACATATAGGGGACCTTGAACACTGTGATCAACAGCCAATTCTGGTGATTGTAGTTGGTGATGCAGATACCAATAAACAGTAACTTCAATTCAGAACTTCCTTCCAAATTCAGTGATGAACCTGAACCACTTCCGGAAAATGAACAGGTTGACGGTAGTGACTTGGACACAAATTGTATTAACGTGACAGCTAAATCGTACTCTTTCAATTGGGAAGTAGGTGATATGAAATTCCCACCCTCTTCTTGGGTTTGGGTTTGGATGTGTAAGTTGGGAGATAATTTCCAAGTGGCTATTTCCTATTATCTCCTCAGTTATTAATTTGAACCGAAGTTCTTTAAATGTAGTTACTATAAATGGTGGTCTTCTTGATTGTTGGGCCTTTACTACTTTGTTTTTTTGTTTGCAGCTATTGAGCTCTCGCTCAAGGAAACACAGCAGTCTCCTAAATCACATGGTAGTTTATATCCATCTGCTAGTTTGATGACTGGAGGCCCTTCATCTTCCGGAACACCAGAAGCTCGGAAAGTTAGAGCACTCTATGACTTTGAAGCAGCTGAGGACAATGAATTAACATTTACTGCTGGAGAAATAAGTATGTGAAATATAATTTATCATTTGGAGGAAGGGTTAGTTTGTTGAACGATCATTATTGTTCACCTTTGTTACAGTTCACGTCTTGGATGATTCTGATCCTAATTGGTGGAAAGGATACAATAGTCATGGTGAAGGATTGTTTCCAGCAAATTTTGTTACTGCAGATTTATCTGTTGAACCAGAACAATTTAGTGAGTATATTTTGAAAAAACAAATTCTACATTTTTCACCAGTTTTATAAGTATTCTGCAGCCATACTCTCTTCTCTCTGTTACATATTTTCGATGTAAGTTTTTGAAATTCATGTTGGCTATCAAGGAATCTACAGTAAATTGTACTTTCTTGTTCATTCACTACCTATCTCCCTAAAATTATTTTAATTCCATATATTGTCAAAGAATTCATTTTGTTAAGTACTACATGCTTCATGAATTGAATTTTTTTTTCCTCATTAGGTAGTTATTGTCCATTTTATTGATTTATTTTTTTGTTTTTACCCTGTCCAGTTATCTTTTACATCCTCCTTAGTATCCAAATTTCCATTTCTGCAAATTTTTTAAAGTCTTTTTTCTAGATTCCATGTTCCTTAAAACACAAAAGTTTGGGCAATTTTTTATTTATATGTTCTTTTTTCCCCCTTTTTCATCAGACTTTGTTGAATGTCTTTTAAACAGTTCTAATTTCTGTATAGAACTTCAGCTATTGATATTTATGGTATGTGTTTTAGCCACTGACATTACCCTTCCCCATTTGTCAGACTGTGCATAGTGACCTGCCACTTTCGAATCTTAATAGACTAAAATCACGCCATTCAACTCTGTGTGATGCTGCTGACATGGATGCTAAGGATTTTAAATCTCTTGGTGAGTGGAAAGGTCGATGGGAACCAGCAACAGATGTGCGCCTGCATACCTTCTCAGGTCCCAGACTTCCAAGCGGGTCTCGCCTACCACGCAAGACCTGGAGTGCCCTGAATAGAATCAGAACAGGACATGGTCGGTGCAGAGCTGCTCTCCATAAGTGGAGAAAGCTACCTAATCCACACTGTGACTGTGGAGCTCCACACCCGATTATTCATCATATCAGTGAATGCAAGATTCAAGCCTATAATGGTGATAAAGCTGTCTTACTGTTGGTAACTCCAGGTGCTGTACACTGGATTGAAGAACTAGATACTCAGTTATGAAGCACAAATTACTTTGTTTCTCATCTGTATATATATATATATATTGTAACCGGAACACCCGTACATTAACTTCAGCAGAGAGCATGGGTTGACACCAGGGCATGTATGTTCCATGCTAGGAACTACGGAGAGAAGGTATTTGAGTAAGTTCTTTTTAAATTAAACTCTTTGTTTATTCATGCTAGGCAAGAAAGGTATCACCTTTTACAGGCGTGAAGGTTGGATTTGAAAAAGTCCAAACAGTGGTAGGAAGAGACGCTGTCCGTCGGCGTCGTCGATGTCCCGCGTTGTCAGACTCCTTCCCCCTCACCATGGATCTCCTCTCAGCACCATGGCACCACGTTATCCCACGGCTGTTGACGGATCTTGAAGTGCTGGTGAAGATCGGGATCGAACCCGAGAGGCTGATGCCTGATAATCGTTTGCTTGCAACATGGAATCAAAGAGGGTAGGGAGAGTAGAGAAACTAGAAAACAGCTAATGAGGGAACTGAATAGAGTGAAAAAGGAAGCAAAAGAGAATTATATGAATGGCATACTTCAAGAGGGTAATGACCACAAAGGGAAATGGAAAAAGGAAAAGGAATCCAAATTCCTACAATGGTGGGAGAAGGGGGTGAACACTATTTAACAGATACTGAGAAAGCAAACCTATTTAGTAGGGAATTCAGAGATTCAGTAGATGATTGTCAGGAGTTGGAAACCGAAACAAAAGATAGAGAGAGGGAGAGACACAGAGGGAAACAAGAAGCTTCTCATTCACAAATGAAGATATTTTCAGAGAAATCCAACTGCTTCAGCAAGGAAAAGCAGCAGGAAGTGATCAAATTACTGGGGAGGTATTAAAGACAATGGGGTGGTACATAGTGCCTTATTTAAAATTTCTCTTTGACTATGTCATAAATAATAGTGTAATACCAAAGGAATGGAAAGAATCTATAATAATACAAATTTATAAAGGAAAGGGTGATTAAAGGAAACCAGAGAGCTACAGACCAATCAGCCTGACCAGTATAGTTTGTAAAATACTGGAGAGAGTAATATCAAAGTACATTAGAGGGATATGTGATGATAAAAATTGGTTCATGAGGAGCCAGTATGGATTTAGAAAGAAATTTTCTTGTGAGGCACAACTGGTGGGATTTCAGCAGGACATATCAGATCAGTTGGATTCAGGTCAGTTAGATTGCATAGCCATAGATATTTCCAAAGCCTTTGATAGAGTGGAACATGGAATATTATTAAAGAAATTGGAGGGAATAGGATTGGACGTAAGGGTTACACGTTGGATAAAAACATTTCTAAATTCAAGGGTTCAGAAAGTCAAAGTAGGAAATAATGTATCTCAGGAAGAGAAAGTTTGGAAGGGAATTGCACAGGGTAGTATAATCGGTCTGTTACTTTTCTTAATATACGCAAATGATTTAGGGAACAATATAACATCAAAAATAAGATTGTATGCAGATGACATAATTGTTTATAGGGAAATAAACAACGTTGAGGATTGTTCAGAATTACAAAGGGACCTTGAAAGTATCCAACAATGGGTTGAAGAAAATAATATGAAGATTAATGGAGGCAAATCAACTGTTACAACTTTTACAAACAGGAGCTTTAAAACTGAATTTGAATATACTTTGGATGAGGTAGTTATCCCAAGAGATGGCAAGTGCAAACTTAGGTGTGAGATTTGAAAGTAATTTGCACTGGAAGGGTCATGTTGATTACATTGTTGGGAAAGCATACAGATCGTTACATGTCATAATGAGGCTACTTAAAGGATGCAACAAAGAATTAAAAGAAAAAAGTTACTTGAGTATGGTTCGTCCATTATTGGAATATGCAAACAGTGTTTGGGATCCTCACCAAGAATACCTAATAAAAGAAATAGATAGTTTGCAAAGGAAAGCAGCAAGATTTGTAACAAGGGATTTCAGGAGAAAGAGTAGTGTATCAGAAATGTTAAAGGAACTTGGGTGGGAAACTTTAAGTAAGAAAAGGGAGAAAACTAGACTTATAGGATTATATAGAGCCTATAAAGGAGAAGCATGGGGAGATATCCGTGAGAGGCTTCAGTTGGAAAATAATTATATCGGCAGGACTGACCACAAATATAAAATTAGAAGGAATTTTAGCAGAAGCGATTGGGGGAAATTTTCATTCATAGGGAAGGGTGTGAAGGAGTGGAACAGTTTACCAGGGGTAGTGTTTGATCCTTTTCCAAAATCTGTACAGATATTCAAGAAGAGAATAAACAGCAACAGAGAAAATAAATGAAGTGTTAGAGGGCATTCGACCAGTGCAGGTTATTGTAAATTTTTAAAAAAATGTGTGTGAATAAATAATTCCATCCCCTGGTCTAAGGAGTTAGGACAGCCAAAGTAGGGGACTGCCTGTAAGGGTGAAGTACAGTGGGGACTTTGAGGGCCCTGGGACCGCTATGGTAGCTGTGAAGGCCCTTCAGGAACTCTGAAACTGGTGGCGAAAGGGGCTCTGGTTAAGACGCAGCAGGTCGTTATGCTACTTAGGTTCCAGAACGGGTAAAAAAAAAAGTAAATAAGTAAATAAATGCAATGTAAATATTAATCTTATACCAGTTGTATAGTATCATTTGAAGTAATTCCACATACTGTATATCAGTTGACTATATTTGGAAGTAGTACAGATGATATTATAAGTAGAATTTTGTAAACAATATAAATTTATTAAGGATGAGCTGTGTGTTTAATAGAAAACATTGTTAGCGTAAATTGTATAATATTGTATTATAGATAAATGCAATGCAGAAATTCTGGCTAAACATTTCAACAAGCTTTTAAATTGTGAGGAACCTACAGAACTCCTTCATTTGGACACCAACACCCCGATAAAAACATCACCAGAAAACATCAATCCCCCCACAATAAAGGAAGTCTACCAGGCTCTGAATAAATTAAAAAACTACAAAGCGCCAGGAGAAGATCAGACCTTTGCGGAAATCTGGAAATATGCAGGAAACTCAGCAAAAGTTGCCCTCCATCAACAACTTGTCTCTATCTGGATTAAAGAAGAACTACCAGAACACTGGACAACAGCCCTCATTCATCCTCTGCACAAAAAAGGGGACAAAACCGACCCTAATAACTACAGGGGAATCTCTCTCCTAGATATAACATACAAAATATTTTCAATAATCATCCTTAATAGGATAAGTTTACAACTTGAGAAAGAACTAGGAGAATATCAAGGAGGTTTCAGACCCTGGAGGAGCTGTCCTGATCAGGTCATGAGTCTTAAGTTGATAATGGACTATAACAGGAGAAGAAACAGAGATATGGTGATAACATTTGTAGATTTCAAGAAAGCTTATGATTGCATCCATAGAGAATCTCTGTTTAAAATTTTAAGACACCTTGGACTACACCCCAAATTAATAAACATGATAAAATTGACTCTCACCAATACCAAGTCAAAAGTGAAGTTTAGGGGTGAAACATCAGACATTTGAAATTAAAACTGGACTACGGCAGGGAGATGGGCTCTCACCACTATTATTTAACTGTGCTCTAGAAATGGTAATGAGGGAATGGTTTAGAAAATGTCCCCCCAAAATAAAGATTGGCCGAAAAATCAAAACAAATTGCCTGGGTTTTGCTGACGATTTAGCATTACTAGCAGTGGACATAAAAGAAGCAAAAACCCAGATATCAGAACTTCAAAACATTGCAAATAAAATTGGCCTCAAAATATCATTTGAAAAAACAGAAATTATGCCCCAAAAACCAACACAGCTAAAAGAAGTCACCATAAATGGTAATAAAATCAAAATAGTAACTCAGTTTAAATATCTTGGAGAAGTAATAACACATAACTTAAATGAAAAAATCTCAATCCAAGTAAGAACAAATAGATTAGCTAAAGCACAAAAATTAACATGGGATATCTACAAAAAGAAATGTCTATCAATAAATACAAAAATAAAACACTACAACACAGTTATAAAACCGGAAGCTACATATGCAGCAGAAACACTCTTTTACCTGAATAAACAATCAAAGACTGACAGACTTCAGAAAATTGAAAGGAGGATTGGAAGAACCTGTATCAACAAAAAATATCAGAAAGATGGACAGTGGCGGTTAATACCTAACAAAGTCGTGTACAAAGAGCTAGAACCCATTACAGATACTATGCGTAAGAGGAGACTGGGATTCTTTGGACATATCATGAGGATGCAGGACTCAAGACTTCTGAAACAACTAGTACAACACAATCTCGTCTCAAAAAATACCACAACAGGATGTAAATGGATCAGAGAAGTAAGAGAGGATCTGAAGGAAATAGGCCTTACAACAGAAGACACCAAAAATAAGATAAAATTGAATACAAAACTCAAGAATACAAACCTCCGATTTACCCTTACACAAAACAAACCAACAACACGCACATTTTCAACTGAGGAAAGGGCACGAAGATCGGAGCGTCTGAAGAAGTACTGGGAGGACCGCAAAGCCCGAACAATCCCTTCAAAGAGACCTGAACGACGGACTGACTAAAGTGATCCTATGTGGTCATAAAAGAAGAAGAAGAAGAAGAAGATAAATTTTCTTCTCTTGTTAATTTATTATTTAGTGCTTGGCAATGTATTTTAGTGTACCATTTGCCACTGAGGTAGACACCTCATTTGCAAATAAAGAGATTTTGATTTGATTTGAATTCGAAACTGCCTTTACATTTTGAAAAAAAAATAGTATTTTACAGAGTAATTAAAATTCAAAATTTCTCCGCATCATGAAAGAACACTTCTTTCGGAACGTGAAGAGGTAACTTTGCGCACTTTCACCTACTTCGTCGTGTATACAGTTTAAACCTAGGAATTTCATTTTTGTCCGTATTGAACTGAGAAAGGATGATAGGAAAACTTAAAACGGTCCACCTTTTCAATACAAAAATGTTATAGTTTATTTATAACATGTATTTGTACTTGGAACTAGTTTCAACGCTGATTTGCGTCATCATCAGCCAAAATGTGGGAATAGGCAAGCATGTAGGCATTTATATTACACAAGGCGTTACATTAAACAATACACATCTTACAAGGAGATAAAAACAGGGACGAGTATAGAGACAAATGAATCGTTGAGAAAACAAAAGTTATACATATTAAAAATAACCTTAACCACACATCTTGCAGTGCGAAAGTGTTCTTCTTGAATGATTCCTGAATATAAAACACACGTGCACGCATTTCTGAAGAGCCAGCAGGCAGGACAAAGTAAAGTGAAACCTTAAGAGTTCTCATTTTTCTATGTTCTGACTAACTAATGAAGTCTCCCTTGAGTTCCTGATAAACATACAAAACAGGAAATTCTCCTTCACTCTCAACAATAGCTATAAAGACCAATGGTAAAATTTCATTTTAAATATTGTGCAGAGACGTGAAAGCATGATCTTGAATATAACATAACTCCTTCATTTAACCCAATTGTTTACAGTGTGTATACAGTGTATACAGTGTGCTTCATATCTGCTATGTTTGAGCGAAATCGTTAATTATTTTGTATTGGGCGTTTTTAGGACGCCACAATATCATGTAGCAGGTAGTGTGCGGAGAGATAGAATCCGCGAACACTAACGATGCCAACAGTTGGCGAAAAAGCGTGTCTTATAGCCTATAATCAATTCGTATGCACCAAACAATATTGCCAATGCCGATTAAACTGCATTGTTTGTTTTATTTTTTAAAATGGTGAGGTGGTTTTAAAGGAGAGAATTGCCAGCCGGAAATGTACAGAGTTGCTATATGCAGTGCACACTGCACACGGAAGCGAGAGACTTCCTTCCCCAGTCATTGGAAAGTTCGAAAAGCCACGATGTTTTAAGGGCGTCGGGCACTTTCCATGCCAGTATAAGGCATCTAAAAACGCAGACAGTACAGTAATCCAAAAGATAAAGCATTTGCACAGGGGAGCCAGCATAATTGTTCCTCGTCTTTGAATTGTGTTTTTCTTGCTTTCGTTGTGTGAGGTTATGTTTGTCATTGTTTTGTACAATGTAAATGCACCTTGTTGGATAAATTTCTGAAATAGTGTTTTCCATGGCATTTGAAAAGTTTAAACTGATAATCAAGATGATTGCATTCATTAATGGGTCTTAAAAATTCCATGGAGGGAAATCGTACAAGTATAGTCACTGTACTGTTGTTGTAATGTGGACGGAAGCAAGAGACTTTCTCGATAAGCCGATGTGTTTTAAGGGAATCGGGTACATTCCTCCAGGCACAAGGCATCTAAAATGCATACAGCACAGTAATCCAATGAATAAAACACTTGCACAGGGGAGCCAGTATAAATTTCTCCTCATCTTTGAATCATGTTTTCTTTCTTTTAATTTCATTGCATGAGTTATGTTTGCCGGTGAGTTATCCAAATGCATTATCTGAATACTGTACATGCACCTTGTTGGATACATTTTGGAAAGAGTTTTTCCGTGGCATTTGAGAGCTTTAAACTGTGAATCAAGGTTAATTGCATGCAGTAACGGGTCTTAGAGAATATATTGTGACGCCACAAGGGTTGTCATTTCCGAAGTGTGTATTGGCGGTTAGTTCGAAATCACGTAATTCGAAGTACGATTTTTGCATCCCAACGACTTTGAATTAACAAGATTTTACTGTATACACCCTCACGCCTGGCATATGTTCTCATTAGAGAATCCTTCTACATTGTCGATTTGAGATACGACATATGCCTGCCATCAACAGAAGCATACCAGAGTCTCCTCCGAGAACTGCAAGGAAAAAGAGAAGGAATACAGTGAAACTCTTGTTAAGAAGTTTTTCAAGGGACTGCAAAAAGAAAACTTCTTAAGCAGGAAACTTCTTAAAAGGGGTAATGCCCAAAAACTTATTCCGTACTTTGAAATACATGTGACACACACGGCCAACAGATTTCCTAGTTTGTGAACAATACCGAAATAGGCCGATATATAAGAGCTGCTAACAGAAAGCCACAATATAAAAATTTGATTATCATGACAATATTTTTAAAGATAAAGTACAATAATTGAACATACCGTATTAAAATATATTTGATCAGAGAAGGGAACATATTAAGTTATAAAAAACGTTGCAAGGTTTGCTTATTTTAGCAGGCAGAACCATTTCCTTCCACGCTTCCCTTTCCTCCGCACTTACAGTCTCTGCTTCGCAACAAATTGTTTTATAAACAATGCCGGCTAGATTTTTAAAGCGGTCCAGCCACCCGTTCGACGCGGTAAAAGGTACCCTTAATTTGCATGCGGC
Organism: Anabrus simplex; assembly: GCF_040414725.1. Taxonomy (NCBI): domain Eukaryota; kingdom Metazoa; phylum Arthropoda; class Insecta; order Orthoptera; family Tettigoniidae; genus Anabrus; species Anabrus simplex. Next base: position 337,913,374 of record NC_090271.1, on the reverse strand, counting down.
TTTCTCCTGTACAATAGTCCCACTGAAAGGTATGTTTAAACTTTGCTGCTGTTTAAACCGTATTAGCAGAGCTTGTTCTATTTCATCGTACTTTTCAGATTTAACTTCCTTAATATTTGCTGAAGTATTCCCTGCAGAAGCAGATATCTCTTCTTTCTTCGCTATAATACCGTTCAAAGTAGACGGCGGCGCTCCTTTGTCAAAGCAACACGGGAAAGTGTAGATGACTCCACTTTCCTTATAATCTCCACTTTATCTTTTATTGTTAATGCCTTTCGCTTGATCTCTTTCCTCTGAGTTCCGCTCATTTTCACTTAAAAAGTTTGTACGTTGAACGTTGATATTAAAAGTACAACTAACTTCACGGACTCCTATTCATACCACTTATGACGCTACATTATGCTTGGCAATCCCCAACTTAGGCTTACAAGACTCAAAGACAAGATGTGTACTACAGTTTGTTAGCATGTGCTTTCTATCTTCCTCACACCCCTGACACCTACTTCAAGGATAACGGCAGCAAATGGGAAATCTAGCAACTTATTCTTAGAGATTCTTAGAACCTAGGCCTAAATCGCCCCTGCATTCCTACTGGTTGTCACGGCAACAGGCATAGTTTCTGGCTGTTTCACAAGTACCGCATGGCCAAGCCAGTATTGAGTTTATTTTCCCGCTTCAATCCTCTTCATGCTATAGGTAATGAAGAAAAGAAACACAGGTTCTAAGTTGCAGAGATGAGTGCATGGAAAAGTATCTGGGGTATTACATGGGAGTGATAAAGGCGCAGTAGCAACTCTAACACATCTAAACGTAAGCAGTTTCTTTCCCCGCGAGAATTTAATTTCCTCTCTCCTCATCCTTGCGCTACGTTCTAATAATACCAATATAATGGTCCATTATTGGACATTATAAATTTTCCAGCTAACTCATTCTTGGTTGCCTGCGTTTTGCCCTCGTATGCTACGTTAGGCTTGTCAGTTGGGACTTAGCACACCCATTTCTTTCCATGCTTCCCTTTCCTCCATACTTACACTCTCTGCTTCGCAACAAATTGTTTTGTAAACAATGTCGGCTCGATTTTTAAAGCGGTCCAGCCACCCGTCTGACACGGTAAAAGGTACCCTTAATTTGCATGCGGCTTTCTCCTGCACAATAGTCCCAACTGATGAGCCTAACTTAGCACACGAGGGCGAAACGCAGGCAACCAAGAATGAGTTAGCTGGAAAATTTATAATGTCCAATAATGGACCATTATATTGGTATTATAAATTCTCATTCAGGACAAATATTTCAGGTTCTCTATGGGAATCAACATCTACATCACGTTCTAATAATGCGATGTAATAATTACGAGTGACACGATAATACAATGTTTAGCTCGTATAAAGGTAAAATTAAAAATAACTTTCAATTTTATGCCAACACGTGGTATTGCAATGCCTCTGTGTGCCTCCCACCAATACCCAGTTGGCTATCAACATTCGTTCAACTTCGTAAACGATCAGGATCTTTCGGCCGGCTGTTTGGCGGCATGTGTATCAACTGGCTGCTGGCAAGTCAGCTGTTTCCTGCATAGAGTCTGGAAGTTGTTTTTATTCACCTCAATAATAATGGACACGGAAAATCTTATCAGTTTAGTTCAAAAACATAATTTCCTCTACGGCAATACCCATAAGTATTATTGCAACAACAGCGTAAGAGAGAATGCCTGGTAGGAAATAAGCAAGGGAATGAAAAATCAAACAGGTTAGAATATTAAATTTTGTGGTAGATTAACAGTAATGTTGTGGACAAATACACTTTAAGGTTTTTAATTAATGTTTAGGCCACCTCGATTAATGACTTCACCCTGTCGCGGCCCGCAAATTACTGCATTAAAGGTTTATCAAACCATCCCTTGTGTGCTTTGTTTCCCACGTAGAATCCAGTTCGATTCTATTCCACTAGATGGAACGGTGGAGTGGAAATTTCGACTGATGGGTTCGATTCGATTCCACAAGGTGAGACTGAGCATTTGCTGTCTGTGTTGTCATAGCATGACGTCATATGGCCCGCACATGTTCTGTGACACCAGACACGCTGCGAGCAGGATGCAACTTGCGCCGAGACTGGAGGGTTCTAACCATGGGCTGCTTTGAGCAGACGTTTTCTATCTCAAGGGGCTCTAAAATCTGAACTGTTTAACCGGGAAATATATTTACAACAGAACACTTTAAACGGGAAAAATATATATATATATGTTAATGCAACTGATCAAGGGACCAAGAATATCACACTTCTTATGCGGGAACTTCTTAACCGAGTTTCACTGTATTTCCTGAATTCTATGCTACAGATGCTATGATCAACAGAGAATAGATAAAAGCCATTTGTACGTTGAGACACATCATGACGCATTTCGCTGTTCATGGTTTTCACCACCGTATCTGCACGAGAGACATCTACCACCAACCGGATGAAGGATGCATATGCAAACTTTGTGATAACCCCTGTGACAGATATCACGTTATGACATGTAAGTGCAGAGAAATATCTCTGACAAAATTCTGTGAAAATGCTTAAGAGTATGCCATCTACTTATATATAAATGATAAAGGTCTGGAATCACTCATAAGGTTATTTGCAGATGATATTATACTGTATAGAGTAGTGAGCGACTGCAGGGGTGGCTCAGTTGTCATCTCAGATGCGATTTTTGTTATTGTTGGTGTTGCTCAGTGCAGGTCAGTATTCTGAAGTACCCATATTGAATGACTTTGAAAGATCCCATGTTGAACAAACAAGGTAAATTGTATCGTGCAATAATGTAAGTTTACAACATATAGCTTAGTAATAAAGTTATGGTATTAGGATTCACCAGATTTTTCTATTTTCTTTGAAGAGATTCCTGTATTAGGGCATTGGATTTTAGATCTGTTTTCTCTGCATGCTGAATTTTATTTTACTTTTTTTCAGAACTGGATGAGCGGAAAAAGTCTGTGCAGTTCAATGAAGATGTTCAAGTAAAGACAGTAGAAACTCACGAAGAGGTGGAAATAGACGAGAGCAAAATCGACAGGCAAGTGCCGAGTACATTTTTGATGTTGCTACTTGAGTCTATAGTTTCTCATAATAGTAGAGGGCATAATTAAGGAATATTTTATTAATTTCATAAATAAATAAATAAATATAGCCAAAACTGGTTAGGACATTTTTGTGGTGACCGAAAAATGTCATAAAGAGGGAACGTGCTAAAAAAAAGAATAACAGTTACGCTGTTAAATAGAAGGTTAAGTTTGAACGTAAAATTAATTACGATGAAAACTAAGAAACAAGTGTTTGCAATATTATAATTAATGAAATAAATAAAGAAATAATATATTTTAAGAACACCAACATAGTAAAACATCAAGGAAAAAGTTCTTACAGGCGCAAACTATACATATCGGTTACAATTATGTTCAAGTTATCATAGGAATGTGCAACATCTGGGTGATTTGCACAAGTTTCATATGTGGATTACCATGGACTTTCTCAATAAACTTTACTTTTCATAATCAGTAAACTGTCTAGCTTTCTTCTCCATAACTGAATGTCCTGCAAACTACTACGCATAAGTACAGTAGGCCTAATTTACGTACGTTGTTACACATTGCAGTTACAAACTTAAAATTACAATCGCAAAGAATGGGTACCGTCCACCTAATCAATACTTTTTGTCTTGTTACTATGTAGTACCGGTTTCGACCTTCAGAGGTCATCCTCAGCTGGTCATGAGATCTAAAGCTAACTTAATATGTAATTTAAAAACATTACTAAATCTAATGAAGAATGTCACATGATTTGAGTGATAATATTAAAATATACAATAAATAAAATATACAATGATATGATGTGTCTCCTGGTTTAAAAAACAAGCGTCGATGTTCTATGAAATGTGTATTATACATAAAATTCTGGTGTACTGTTCGTGAGTAATAGATAATTTAGTGAAATACAATTTCTACACTTAAAGTGTTTATAGCATTCTTGAGGTACACTTTGAAGTTAAGTTCATATTGGTGAATCGTTGCATTCGTTTATTGGTATGTTTGTACTAAGCATTCTAGAACATTCTAGGGTATGGATGTGATAAAAACTAATAACATGTAATACATTAAAATACGATAAAATGTTCACAGTATTCTTGCGGTACGCTTTGGAGTTACATTAATGTTGGTAAAGCATTGTGTACGTTCACAGGCATGTTTGTACCAAGCATTCTAGAATGTTCAACGATGTGTATTTATCTTGTTAGTTCATATAGTTAAGAATGTTGGATGATTTACATCAAAATATTCTGGTGTGTCATTAGTTTTCTTGGTACTAATCTCGTTAAAAGATATTGAGTAGGTGGAGATGCTCCCTCTTTGTAGTTTCGTTGTTGGACATGCAGTAATCTGCGAGAACAGAGAAGGAAACGAAGTATAAGAATTTTGTCAAATTAAGCGTAAGCACGTTACACAAGCTACTGTTGCACAATCCAAACAAACATGCCCATATCTAAGATTGGTTTGAGACTGATGCTCCCTGCAGCTGTAGACCGACAGGCTAGGGCCGTGAAATTATGTTCTCTACCAAATCTTCATCTAGGCCAGTCGTCGCTGGTGCATCTTGGCTGCAACGTAGCCAGGAACGCTAATTTAAATTTCTTATGGTCGGAATTACTAACATACTAAACAGTGATGTAAATGTGCTATCCAGGTTTCTTTAACATATATTTAATAGGACATGGACTGGAACTTCAGAATAATGACTATTAAATAATTGTGATCACAATTCAATATGGATCAAAACCATGAAGTTTATATCCTATAATGATGTAATAACCAGGGAAGCACTCTAGAGAGGGACGTCTTAACCAGTTTCAACTGTAAATAAACTACGCTTCCTGTAAGTAGAGGCTTCTGGAGGCAAAGCAGTCAGAAATCTGTCCTATAGAAAACAAGACACTGTCATCTCAGTATAATATCATTAAGATGTTTCTTCAGGGGACCAGGAAAGAGAACATGTTAAACGAAAAAACATGCTATTGAATGTCGAATTTAAAACTACCCAACAGGGATATGGAACCACTTCATATTTGTTCTGATGTGCACTGTTCTATGTTGTGTGCGTGTACTATTTACCAATCAATGAATATTCAAGATAAACTTAAATATTATAATTAAGCGGTCCGCCTATTCAATACAATATATAATTTATTATATCTAGTACATGTTTCGTCCCCTAAGGGACATCATCAGCTAATAATAAATTAACATTAATATATCAGAAATAAATATTAAAATTGGAAAAACAACTTAAAATTTTTACCTCGGTAGAAGCGAGTCCTTCTCCGCACATTGGGGCCAATAATAAGGAATAAAATTATATCCATTACCACACAGAACTTTAACATCATGGCCCCGATCCGACTTTAAATTCTGAAGCATTTAAATTTTATTATACCATCTAAGGAATGGTTATTAAATTTCAACAAATCTTTCACCAAGAAATACAAATCAAGTCTGCTATTTATAACAAATGATATTTTAAGATTTTATAAGCAAAACTGGTATTTTCCAAGAACATCAACAAGAGAAGTATGGACAATTTAACAGTTTTATCTGTCTTATGACTTACAATTTTAACAAAGTTTCGAAGATCTTATTTTAAATGTAAAAAATTTTACTTGTTAATTCTTTAACTATAATAATAATGGTGTATGGCCTCCGGAGAGGCCTGGTGCAGGTCGTTGTCTAGTAGACGGCCTATTAGGCGACCTGCATGTCTGTGAAGATGAGGGGCTTACATAGGATGATTTCTAATGTTGAATACGCCACACACACCCAGTCCCTGAGCCATTGGAATTAACCAATTAAGGTTAAAATCCCTGACCCGGCCGGGAATTGAACCCAGGACCCTCTGAACCGAAGGCCAGTACGCTGACCATTCAGCCAACTAGTCGGACAATTCTTTGACTAATACGACATGGTTGTCTTCATTTATCAATTTCCCAGTAGCCATTTTACCTTGTGCATGTGTATGGCTTATAGTGGAGTATAGTGGAGTGACTAGAATTGTACAGTCCTAACACATGGTATATTAAGTCAGCGTTGTTAATACTTAGAGTTGTTTACTTGTTTTCTATCCCCTCATCCTCCATGCATATTTTGAGGACCTTACTGTATTCTTCCTCAGCGGTTTTTCCTCTCGCTACCAATTATCTCTTGGACCTCTTAACTTAATATTACACATCAAACACCAAAGTTCTAAACATCTCTTAATAGAAATCTAATGTGTGTCATAATTAAAGTATATCCTAAATGTCATACAAGAACACTAAAACTATACAGCGTTCCAACCTTAAATTGCAGTACAGCGTAGATGGAGCGTGCTGTTGCGAAATAGACTCTTAAAGATCACGCTCGAGTGTGACTCAAACAGGGCGTCACAGTTCCACATTTTTCGTTTGTAATTTTGTAATTTTAAGTTCATTCATAAATTAATATTTGTAGGATGGTAAAATAAATACAACATACCTTAATCACTGGCGTTGCTCTCAGACATTGGACGTACACGTTCCTATCATTTCTGCAAGGCCTGATGTTCCCGCTTTGGATGAACCGGGTTCGGGAGATGAACTTGAGGATGATCGAGACGATGAAGAAAGTCGTATTAAAAACTTTTCATCGTCGACATCATCCTGTAATTCATCTGCTTTCCATAAATCTCTTTCATTTTTCTTTACTTCGTTCACATAATTTGCCCATTTGTCTATGATTTTATGGCATAAAAATGTTAGTTCAGCATTTGGAACAAAACCATGTTCATTACCTGCGTGGACTAAGGCAAATCACGGTCCTCAGCTTTTCGGTGGCCTAAGTCCTGAACTCACCCCTTCAATGGCGGCCTGCCGTGCACTTTTCACTGTCGTATCCTTCCAGTCTTTTGTCACTGTCTGCCCAATATTTACCCACAATTCATCTATGTGAATTATAGCTTTATTTTATGCCCTCAAACGTTTTATCTCCCTGAGATATCTGTGCCTCCAGTTAATAATTTCATTGAATTCAGTGAAAGCTCCTTTATTACCCAATCTTAAATAACAGAAGCCTGTATTATGTAAGAAGCATTGCAACGTAGTTTTGGAAAATCGTGACAAAGAATCTTCTCTATTTACCAGACTCAAAATCACGTTCAATGTCTGTGGTATGTCAGCATATAAACGAGAGTGAACCACCCGATGCATTCCACTTCGCACAATTTCATCATATTTAATTTTCCTTGCATTTTTCTGCCATCCTTCTCTTTTTTTTCTTTGCAGGAGTTCGCAAAGGACCATGTGTGTGTTCCTTCCTTATGGCATAGATTGTTCTTTCGGAACAACCTGTAGTTTTAGCTGTTTCACTGACTGCGCTGCTCATATTCATAGTCTTGAAAAAATAATCCAGGACACTCGTAATATTGCGTTCTTTTCCCCTGAGTTTACCTGCGGAACGTTTCTTTTTAATTTGATGATCCATTGTACATCCTTCTGCACTTTTTCTTCGAACTAAGAACCCCCCCGCACAAGCACGAACTGATAACTACACAAACGCAACAAACACAATCCACTTGTCCTCAAGAACTATACATTTATCACTGATCTTATCCGGCTCTATGGCTAAATGGTTAGCGTGCTGGCCTTTGGTCCAGAGGGCTCCGGGTTCGATTGCCGGCCAGGTCTGGGATTTTAACCTTAATTGGTTAATTCCAGTGGCTCTGGGGCTGGGTGTGTGTGCCGTCTTCAGCATTAGAATTTATCACAGGTAGGGCCCCATTCTTATAGACGCACAGGTCGCCTATGCGGTGTCAACTCTTCGGAGGCCACACTCCATTAAATATTATATATATCACTGATCTTTATTTAATCAATCTTATAATGCTGATTAAATGAACACCACTGCACACGGCTGTCAGTATATTTAAAAGCTCAGTCAGCCGAGTCACTCGTGAAATGTAAACAGACGAGATGTTCTCCCTGTCATAAATTAAGAGATAACGAGATAAGGACTTGAGGTATGATTTAAAAATAACTTCCATATCCGAAGACCGCTTGCTTTGCTTTAACCACGCCATGATCCTTCTGCACTTTTTCCTCGAAATTGGATCCCCACGCACGAGCACGATCTCACGAATCACACAAACAAAATACACTTTCCCTCAAGAATTGTACATATGTCACTGATATGTATTTAATCACTATTATACATACTACTGACAAAATGAGCACTACACTGCATGCGACTGTCTGGAAATGTTAAAAGCGCATGTTTGGGAGATCCCTACCGGTACTTCAGCCAGACAGACAGCAAGCCGAGTCACCCGCGAAACCAAAATTCAAGGAGATATTCTTCCTGTCACAAATTAAGAACTAAGCAAGATAGGAACTTCGGGATTGTTTTAAAAAGTAACTTCCATATCTGAAGACCGTTTGCCTCGCTTTGACCCCCCCATGCAGATTCAGTAGGAAAGACGCTGGCAAGCGACTGACTTTTTCGTGCCTGCACATAAAATTCCCTGAACAGGACTGAAAATAAACGCATATACTAATAATAATAATAATAATAATAATAATAATAATAATAATCGTATGGCCTCAGCTACCGTGTGCAGACATTTCAATTTGATGCCATCTGGCTGTCTGCTCGTCCATTTCGACGTTCCGTTTTACTCTAGGCCCACTAGATGGCAGACCGAGTAATCCGAAACTCTCTTGGGTGTCTATGGCTGAGATTTAATTAATTTTGTTGGGTAAACACTAAATGTGTCACCAGAGATCTTTTACATGCTGACATCGTACGGCATGGAGTGTCAAATGGACTTTTTTCTGCCCTTCAAAAATCAGACTAGCTCTGCCGGGTTTGAACCCACTATCTTGGGATCCGGAGGCCGACACTCTACCACTGATCCACAGAGGCAACTAATGCATATACTGCATTTTGTTATCATTTAAATTTTAAAATAAACTTATCTACATCGAGCTGAAATGTTTCTTTACCAGCAGTGAAAAAATTAAGAAAATGATGAATATAAAATAGTAGTTATGACATAAGTTCTATGCAGTGAAGATTTTGCATTTAGCGAAACTTTCCATTATATTACCATTTTCACACTAAATTTTTTTCCCCCCCTTTTTTTTTTTGTTTTTTTTGTTAACGGCATCAAATGCGCCTTGAAATTCTGTACATAACATGATATTCCCCCCATTTTAACTGATAACATTTTGATTTACGGATATTTGGCAAACCCGCTGCATTAGAGTAGGACAGCACTACCCGCAAAACATGGGAGAAGGAAACAGACTACTTTATCCCATTACTGCTGTACTGCAATTTAAGGTTGGAACGCTCTATACACTATTCTATTTATAATTTTCTTAAAATGTCATCCTTGTCTATTACCTAAAAATACAATCAATTTATTAAAACTAGCGTCTGATAAAATATTTACTAAAATATTCCAATTCAGAGATCATGTAAGTTAAATTTTGCTGGTATTTTCATCTGTCCAAACAAATCCCTAGAGTTTCTCTCCTCACTCCAATTTGAATATGCTGTTATTATACATAAACATAATTGGCCTTGACCTTAGCATCGGGTAAAAAGCCTGTCAGCCAAACACCAATATCAGGATCACTATCTTTCTCCTCTATTTGCAAAATGAATTATTATTGGCACACCCAAATCTGAAACCGTCTGTTGTACTATATCAGTGCAACTTCACAATGCAGAATAAGTACTGTAGTATCACCAGCTCCAGATTACACACGTAAACCACCCTGTCGCACGGTCGCACACGTATGTAGAGTCTTGCTCCATGTTGCTCTAACATCTCCAAAAGTTCACTGGTAGAAACTCTCTCCCTGACACATCTTCAAGCGACTTCAAAATCGAAGCATTTTTTTATAGCCTATCGAGGGGCCAATATGAAAATTAGCACACACTCATGTTCATCCAGATCGATGAATTACAATCTTCAGCCTATACTTCCCGACTGCACCCCAGATTTCCAAGCCACTTCTTGCGACACTTGCAGCAGACTTCAGCTGTCTTTCCTGTTTTCCAGGTTGCACAGTCTTGATCAATCTTCACTGCTGTGCCATATGTATAAACATACATGTTCAATTTTCTGTAACTACAAATTCTTATTATAATACTATGTTATTACATCTTAATTTAACAAACTCAAATGATTTTCACTACTTTATATCACAAATTATTTACGAATATTTCCTAACCTAAAATCAAGGGATCGTACTTTTGTGCGGTTACAGTCGTAATAGCAAAAAAATCGTGATTCAATACGGAGTATTTTTATGTTCATATAATACGCTGGGAATTGCGACTTCAAAATATCAACGTACTAAGCAAGAAAACTTCTTGCTTCATAAATCTGATGTCAAGGATGACTGTTTTCTGTCATTTTATGGAAATTTTCATATTGAATTCTTTTGGGATACATGATGAGATTTGTTAGCCCGCCTGGTAGGCATGATTGGTCCATATGGTCTGACACCGTAGTTAGCTGGCGCAAGTGCTGTTGATGGCACCATCAGAATTTTGGCTGGCCGGTTGTTGTATACAACTTGCAATCACTGGATTGGATGCCAACCTCTCCACGGTGTTCATATGACGCTCTCGGATGGAGACTTTTAGCCTTGAACAGACTCCTTGGTGTTATTTGGCAGGAATAGGCTATGTGCCGATACCAGGTTTCACTCCCTCAATCGTGCCACATCCAGATGTGCAGGCGTCCGGTAGACTGACCTACACTATCAAATTATAATTAATTATAATAATTTGATACTCTGAACTCCAATACGGTTGGAAAATGAGATTTATAACTTGTAATGACCTACACTATGCGATCAGAACATGCCTGTGGACACTCATGGCTCTAAAAGCCATTTGATAAATAAAAATTAAAATAACAGTCCCAACTTTTAGGGCATTCAAAAGACATGAAATTGATTTATAATATGAGCTAGAATTGAACATCCATTAAAACACTGAAATATTTATTGCTCAAAAGAATGAATCCGATAAAGTCGAAACCAGTGTAGTGAACATCTTGGTAACAGCTTTGATACTACGCAAGATCACATGATACGTACCCGCAAGCAGCACAAAATTGAACTCGTCGATTAGTACCTGCAGCATAGTTGAACCAGAATGTCTATCCAATCCGTCCGCAATTAGATGTTGTGCCCGTCTTTTAGTTCAATATCAAAATTCGAAGCTTCGGTTTCAGTATATCTAGTGGCCTGTTGCTGCAAAAACAGATAAAAAATGAAACTAATGATACAGGAAGCGTGAGAAAAGTAACAGAAAACATACTGAACTCTGGAAGACCATTTATTTGCCCTTAAACTTACACTTCTGTTCTGTCTTTACATGTGGAATTTTTGAACCTTTGCAGTTCATAGAATTTTCACAAGAAATTCTGTTCGCAAGACTTGAATCTATCACATAAGGCTGACAGTATAATGCTCGGCAATTTTCAGTAGGTAGTGAATCTGAAATGTGCCTTGGAATCGTCCCCTGAATCTTAAAACAGTAAAGAGCTAATCCTGGAATGTGGCTACGATTAGCAGAGAAGATTGCAAAGGGCATTACTATTATACTGCCTTACATGGTTCATGAAATCATTATCATGTACCTTTAAGTACATCGTTTACTTGAGGTTGTGGAAAATAAATCAAGCCATTGTGGCAAAACGAATTAAAATGCCCATTTACCATTTCCGTAGCTCAATATCGTGCTGGCAGTGCATACAGATTTCATTTAATAACCTTACATCGAATAATTGAATTAACTTTCATAATAAAGGACTTTTTGTAATAGAATATCTGGAAATCTTGCTTCTTAGAACAAACATGAAAACTTGATTTCACAAAGCCATCTATCGGGCTAACATAGGCAACTTTCACAGAGCCCTCTATCTGGCTGGCATAAAAAGATCAGGAGCCATCTACCGGCGAACTGCATTGACCGAAGCTTCATATTATTCGTATAAATGTCTCTTTTACGCAAACAAAGGACTTACTGTAATATGGTGTTCAGTGTATAATGCAATACTTTTTTTCCTAAAAGCAGGCTGATTTTATTTAGTGTTCAAATATGCCATGTTAATCCCCAATCCTATTGATACAATACCGTATTTTTCAACACAATCTCCGTTCAATGCTACGGCCTTACGCCACCGTAATGCGAGGGCCTGTATGCCTGCATGGTACCACTCAGCTGGTCGATGTCTGAGACAAAGTTGTGCTGCATCAATAACTTCCCCATCATCCCATACTGCTTCTCGTGGAGTGCATCCTTTATTGGGCCAAATAGTTGGAAGTCAGAAGGCGCGAGATTCAGGCTGTAGTGTCGATGAGGAAGAACATTCCACTGAAGTTTTGTGAGTTCCTGCTGGGTGTGTTGTCTTGGAGAATGAGAAGTTTGTTTGCATTTTTGTGGGTACAAACATGTTGAACTAGTTTCTTCAATTTCCTTGGAGTAGCACAATACACTTCAGAGTTGATTGTTTCACCACGTGGGAGAACATAAAACAGAATAACCCCTTCAGAGTCCCAGAAGACCGTAGCCATGACTTTACCAGCTGAGGGTGGTTTTGAGTTTTCTTCATGGGAGAGTTGGTGTGGCGCCACTCCATGGATTGCCATTTTGTTTCCAGTTCAAAGTGAAGAAGCCATGCTTCATCGCCTGTGACAAAGTTTCACAAGAAATTGTCATCTTCAGCCTCACAACGAGCAAGCAATTCCACGCAGATGTTTGTTTGCTCTTCATGGTCTTCTGTTAGGTGTCGAGGAACCCAGCGGGAGCAAAGCTACGAATACTCCAACTGGTGGATAAGTATGTCAGCACTGCCAACAGAGACTTCAAGTTCAGCAGCAAGGTGTTTGACCGTGATCCATCCATCACTTCGAATAAGGTTGTCCGCAGGAGTCACAACTGTGTGCGGCCAACCGACACGTGGGAGACCTTGTTGTGATGATGAAACGCGCCTCGCCCAATGACTCACCGTGCTTTTGTCCACTACCTGGTCTCCGTAGACATTCTGCAAGCACCTATGAATATCTGTGAGGTCCTGGTGTTTGGTACGCACCTCCGTTACAGACGCTTTTTAGATGGCTAGTTTAGCACTGCCACCTATCGGAAATTAATGAAACTCTGAGACAAAGCAGGAAAATTAAAAAATATTCCAAACAAAATTCCAATTTTTTAAAACCAAAATTGGCCGAGAAATAAAATGTTGCATTATAAATTGAATGCCCCTCATAAATATTTTTCTAGTTACCCTGAGGTGAAGACCTAACTTTCAATGTGTAATACATTGGAGTTAATATTACAGTTTTGTCATAATATTGTTACACATTCAAATTATAGATTTAGGGAATAGGTTAACACACCAGCATAGATTATTCATCTGTCAATCTTCTTGACCGGTTCACATAAGATCAATCCGAGTTCACTGAAGTCCTGATTGGATGGGCGCTTTACTGTAGGCTTAAATAAGCGTAACTTTCCTCAATATGCGAAATAAGAATTCATTGGTAATGGTTGGAAAGGTAAATATTAGGAATAGTATTTATTAAAATTATATGGTTCATAGTGTGGGTAACTGTAGTCACGTCCTAATTCGTGAACCATGAGCTACGGCTGACTGGCCTAGTAAGTGGTCCTGAGAGTCGGGATACCAGTTGCTACGGACTGGGGGTGGGCATCTCGGACATACTCTAAGTTATGGCCATCCTTTTGCTCGGGCGGTTAGGATTATAAAATCCACCGTGGTCCCTAACCCATTGTAGGAGAGATCCTCACTTGGACTACGTGTAAGTAGGTGTTATCCTGCTTCACGAATTTACCAAGCTCAGAACATTTTGAGCAAGCTTCGGACCTATTAATGGGGCTTACGGAAGAAAGTAGAACTGACTGAGTCAGCAAGGAGGGTATATCTGGATGTGCTAAGAGTAAATGATAATCGGGTAAGGGGAGATACGGAGGAAGAGATAGATTATAAAGTGTACTTGACGGGTGTTAAGAAGGAAAGGGCAGAGTGTGGGTTAGCGCTGTTCATCAGGAATACTATTGCACGCAACATTGGTTCTGTTAGGCACGTAAATGAGCGAATGATGTGGGTAGCTTTGGCAGTGTATTCACCATGTGAGGGTGCAGACGAAGATGAAGACAACAAGTTTCATGAAGTGTTAAGGGACATCGTAGTCACGGTCAGCAGCAAGGACAGGATAGTGCTAATGGGGGATTTCAGTAAGTATAAGTACCAACATAGTTGGCGATGCGTGGGATCTGGTAAATGCAGCACGGGTGAAGTTTAAGAAAGCAGAGATTATCAGTGGAATACTGCGTAGGAGGGATACTGACTGGAAGGTGATTGGGGATTTAAATGAGACTATGGAGTGGGTATATGGGAAACTGGGAGTGAAATTTCTAGATCCTAATGGGTGGGTAGGACATAGGGATCTGCGCTCAGATGGCCTTCACTTAAACCACAGTGGTACATATAAGTTAGGAAATTTGTTTAGAAGGGTTATAGGGAGATACATTCAGGGAAACAGGGTGGCCTAGGGAGTGGTGTTAAGGGAACAGGGAACTGGAAATCAAGTAGGGATGACATAAAACTGTTAGTGCTCGACTGTAGAAGTATTGTAAAGAAAGGAATAGAATTGAGTAATTCAATAGATATATACTTACCAGATATTGTAATAGGAGTTGAATCATGGCTGAGAAATGATATAATGGATGGAGAAATTTTCTCATGGAACTGGAGGGTGTTTCGTAGAGATAGGATAGGAATGGTAGGAGGGGGAGTATTCATTCTTGTGAAAGAAGAATTTGGAAGCTACGAAAAAGTTAAAGATGACATACGAAATTCTAGGGCTAAGGCTCATCTCTAAAGATAATATGCAACTTGATGTCTTTGGAGTGTACAGACCAGGAAAGGGTAGCGCAGATGCTGATTCAAAATTATTTGTTAAGATAATCAGCTATGTGGGAAACGATAGGGAAAGGAATATGATTGTAGCGGGTGATCTCCATTTACCACATGTCAATTGGGAAGGTAATGCGAACGACAGGCAGCATGACCAACAAATGGCAAATAAGTTAATATGGGAAGGGCAGCTGATTCAGAAAGTGATGGAACCAACTAGAGGGAAGAATATTTTGGATGTGGTGCTGGTAAAACCAGATGAGCTCTATAGAGAAACCGGAGTAATAGATGGTATTAGTGATCACGAAGCTGTTTTTGTGGTAATTAAAAATAAGTGTGTTAGAAAGGAAGGTATTAAAATTAGGACTATTAGGCAGTACCATATGGCTGATAAAACAGGCATGGGAGAGTTTTCAAAAAGTAACTATGATCGGTGGAAAACGGTAAATAAAAATGTAAACAGACTCTGGGATGGCTTTCCCATAATTCATTACACAGTGCTTTAATTGCCTGGAATTAAACCACGTAGCAAGTTCCTGCTCTAAATCCGCCCGATGCAATAGGTGTGGTGGTTCTCACCGCCACACAGATTGTAAGGTGCCACGGGACCAGGCGAGGTGTGCCAACCTCTAAGGCAGTCATGCCGCCTTGTTTCCTGGCTGCCCATTCATCAAGAGCGCAATAAAAGCACACTACAGACAGTCCAGACACTTGCATCCAACCACCGACCCCACCCCCGTTACTCAGCCTACCGACCCCACCACCCACGCAACCGAACCCGGGATCTATCACTCCGTTCCCCACCCCAACAGACGCTACCACCCTGCTACAGCTATTGCTACTAAACCTAATCTCAACCCAAACCAGGCCACTTCCAACACCCACCCCACAACACCATGACACCCCCAAGTAACCGCACCCACCAAGTTACCACCCCCACCAAGTCCAGCGTAAGAACCTCAAAATTTCTCACTTCCTCATACAACAGCCAACGCACATCCTGCCACAGTTAAACCCTCAATCAATCAAATACCTACATCCTAACGCAGCCAATAACTTCAACGCAAATGAAATACGCAAAACCTTCAAAGAAGCACTGGAAACATTTCGGACACCGAGGCGGGCATTTCACTAAGCTGCAACTACAAATGCTGTCATTTCTAAATTTAAAGTATTACTAACATCCGATACAAGTGAATATAAACATATTCTAGTAAACAATCCAGCGACAGGGCCCGATACAGTTAAGTAACATTGGGCGTGGTCAGGGTTTGGATGGGTCACCAACCAGGCTCGGCCTCTGCAGCTCGTCCGTAAAAATTTAGATATCCTGCTAATACAGCCATGGCGCACAACGCGCAATGTGACATTTGTTACCCTTTTCGCACTTAACCGTTACCAAGAAACGGTAAATAAATTCAGTATATTTATTATTATTATTATTATTATTATTATTATTATTATTATTATTATTATTATTATTATTATCAGCATATATATATATTTATTATTCTTATACTTATTTTTACAAACAGGCCAGGTGAGGAGCGCAATAATGCGCACCGGTACTGGCACCACACTAGGCACCCCCTCGGGGCTGTCCAAACTGACATGGTTAAAGCAATTGTTGAGGAATGTGAAAATAGGTTTGTACCTTTAAAGGTGGTAAGGAATGGTAAAGATCCACTATATTATAAGAGGGAAGTAAAGAGACTAAGGAGAAGGTGCAGGTTGGAAAGAAATAGTTACAAATGGCTGTGGAAGTAAGGAGAAATTGAAGGAACTTACTAGGAAATTGAATCTAGCAAAGAAGTCAGCTAAGGATAACATGATGACAAGGATAATTGGTGGTCATACAAATTTTAGTGAAAAATGGAAGAGTATGTATAGGTACTTTAAGGCAGAAACAGGTTCCAAGAAGGACATTCCAGGAATCATTAATGAACAAGGGGAGTGTGTGTGCGAGGATCTTCAAAAGGCAGAAGTATTCAGCCAGTAGTATGTAAAGATTGTTGATTACAAGGATAATGTCCAGATAGAGGAGGTGACTAATACTAAAGAAGTATTAAAATGCAAGAGTTGGAAATAGAACTGAAGATATGAAAGTGTGATTGGTAAATGTGGGGAAGATATGGAAGCTAATGGGAATGGGAAGTGTTTGCTGGACTAGGGGTACCAGTTCCATAATGGAATATATCCTAACAGACTTTGAATTCAGGAAATCTGTTAGGAACGTAAGAGTCTTCTGGGGATTTTTTGATGATACGGACCACTATCTGATCTGTAGTGAACTAAGTATCTCTAGGCCTAGGATAGAGAAAGTGAAATCTGTTTGCAAACGAGTAACGGTAGAAAATCTCCATGACGAGGAAATTAGACAGAAGTACATGGATATGATTAGTGAGAAATTTCGAACAGTAGACAGTAAGCATGTTCAGGATATAGAAAGAGAATGGGTGGCATACAGGGATACTGTAGTGGAAACGGCAAGGGAATGCCTATGAACGACTGTGTGTAAAGACGGGGGAAAAGCAAATATCTTGGTGGAATGATGAAGTGAGAGCAGCATGGAAAAGTTAAAAGAAGGCTCATCAGAAATGGCTCCAAACAAAGGCTGTTGCAGACGAGGGAATTGAACGTTGATGAAAGGAACAGAGCGAAACAAATAGTTCTTTATTCAAAAAAGAAGTCTTGAGAAGATTTTGGTATTAACGCCTCTGTATTCGTAAGATGGAGAGAGGCTGGTCCCCACCGTGTGCTGTCCTGAGAATGGTTTTCTGTGGTTTTCAATTCTCCTACACTAAGGCGAATGCGGGGATAGTTCCTAGTATAGGCCACGACCGCCAAGCCCGTCACCTTATCCGAATATCTCCTTCACCGTATCACATCTTCCTGGCCTGAGTGACGGCGTTACCATCTAGGAGGCCTGCCACTCACTTCAGGGATGGTATTAAAATACTTCAGTTAGACCGAGCTCGATAGCTGCAGTCGCTTAAGTGCGGCCAGTATCCAGTATTCGGGAGATAGTGGGTTTGAACCCCACTGTCGGCAGCAAATGCTGGGGCTGAACCTTCATTAAGGCCACGGCCGCTTCCTTCCCATTCCTAGCCCTTTCCTCTCCCATCGTCGCAATAAGACCTATCTGTGTCGGTGCAGCGTTAAGCAACTTAAAAAAAAAAAAAAAAGAAAGAAACTTTAGTAGTAGTAGCTCTTTCAGTTAATGCTCATGAGTAGTTGAAGCCTACATGTAACTAATCTCATTTTGTTCCGTATTGAAGATACAATAAGTAAATTCTTTCTTGAGTAAAATTACTGTGTCCACCTATTCAATGCAGTTATATTTTGTAGTGATTAAATTCTACATGAATTATAAACACTAGTTAGGGACATGTTTTGCCCTAGTTTCGGGCATCTTCAGCCTAATACTAATCTTAAGGTCAAGTCTTAAATCTATTAACATTGGAACTTAATACTAAACTTAAATTAATACTAATACAATGGTCTTATGCTTCTTACAAAGTTGTGTTTAGGTGATATTTACATAGTTTACAATATGCACATTAACTAAAAGCCAGAATTTTTAAACAAGGAAGCAAATAAATTTTTTTAATTTTACATAGACTAGAAAACGTCCAAAGTGTAGATCGGATTTATCCTATTGTATGGAAGAAAGTTTATGCAAATGTGAACATATTGCCTAGAAATTGATCACAGCATGAATTGGGGCTTCTCCAACTTTATGGATGAACATTAGGTTGAAGGTTTTACAGCTGGTTCGTTCAAAGGTGGTTATGGTCACTATCGTAAGTATATTGTTACAAAACCGGAACCGTGGTTAAATGATATAGATGTTGATTCCCAAAGGGAATCTGAAATATTTGTCCTGAATGAGTAAATTTATAATGTCCAATAACGGACCATTTATATTGGTATTACCGTGGTTAAAGTCGATCATGTTGGGTTTGAATATTCCTTTAGAAAGAAGCTTGGTTGGACGGTAATGTTTAATAGGTTAAAGCATGTATGTTGGAAACATATTGTTGGTATTGTTCATTAGTGCTCATCTGATAAAATTTTTTGGAATATTGTGCCATACTTGTCGATTAACGTTCCGACTCGTTGGCTGAATGGTCAGCGTACTGGCCTTCGGTTCAGAGGGTCCCGGGTTCGATTCCCGGCCGGGTCGGGGATTTTAACCTTCATTGGTTAATTCCAATGGCCCGGGGACTGGGTGTTCGTGCTGTCCCCAACATACCTGCAACTCACACACCACGCATAACACTATCCTCCACCACAATAACACGCAGTTACCTACACATGGCAGATGCCGCCCACCCTCACCGGAGGGTCTGCCTTACAAGGGCTGCACTCGGCTAGAAATAGCCACACGAAATTATTATAACGTTCCTATTGGTGCATTGTTCAACCTTGTGAGGAATTATGAGTTGTCTGAGACTGAATAAGAGAAAAAAGGGAATTTAGAAAGATGAATGTAGAGCCCAATATAATAATAATAATAATAATAATAATAATAATAATAATAATAATAATAATAATAATAATTGTGAAGTGAAAGTGTTTACCCCATAAAAGTGAACGAACTTTCTTGTCTTGTCGATGTTAGCTGGAACCGCTTGTTCCGGTTGCGTCTTACTACTTCTTGTGAAGTATTGATGCGGTAACGGAGGGTTGGAGGGGAAGGGGGAGTGAGTTTCAATTTGTGCGTCTATGTTGTTGCTTGAGAGGCGTTACTCGAATTGGATTGGGTGGGCCCAGCATTAGGCGTGGCTGTTGGAGCGCATGCATACTGTGATTTAAACATACTGGGGACTTTATTCTGATTTACGGTCTGGATTAACCACGTAGTTGCCTCATATAGCAGATTTTTGTTGTCAATGACATCGTTAAGATTATTAGTTTTATTATAAGTTTGCTCCAAATAAATGTAAAAGTTTTCCATGTCGTTCAATAACTTCCCTCTACCTAGGCTTCTAACGATTGTCAAATCTTTCTCAATTGAGGTGAACTTATGGCCTGTTTCACTCATGCTGGCTCATGGCCGAATACTTGTTATGCTTGGAAGCATTGTCATGTTCCAGATACCTTATGTAAAAGCTCCTCCCTGTTTGACCATAATATGTGAACTGACTTTGTGCACATTTTAACCTATAAACACCAGACCCTGAATAAACGTTATTATTATTGACTATTGTGGTTGAGGATTATGTTCAGGTTATTATTAAATGTCCTGAAGTCTATGTTGACGTTGTGTTTTTTTTAAAACATTAGTGATCTGATGGATAGCCAGGCTATTATACGAGGTTTGTCCGGAAAATACGTATAAATCCGTCGGGGTGACGTATCACGTATCGTGGAGGCGCCGCCAGGTGGCACTGCTGTTGTCGCCAATCTTCTCAACGCTCAGTTAGAGTCGGAGAGCTCTGCGTGTCAGTAGCAGTGTGCGGCTGCTTGTTGAAAGTTAGCCGTTTTCACCTGTCGTCAGTATGGAGCTCTCTCTGATTGAGGAACAGCGCATCAACATCAAGTTTCTTGCCAAACTAGGTAAGAATGGCCGTGAGATTTTTGAGTGTTTGCAACAAGTTTACGGAGACAATCCTTCATCACGACAATGCGCCCGCTCACACGTCGCTCGTTGTGCGTGAGTTTTTGGCCCGAAGTTCAATCACCGTGACAGACCACCTGCCTTATTCACCCGATTTAGCCCCTTGTGACTTCTTCCTGTTCCCAAAATGCAAAATGGTGCTTCGGGGGCGGCACTTGGGTGATGTGGAAGCCATCAAGGGAGAAACGACACGGCAACTGAACAGCATCACAACTGAAGACTTTCAACAATGTTATCAACAGTGGAAACGGCGTTGCCAGAAGTGCATCTTGTCTCAGGGAGAGTACTTTGAACGAGACCATATTGTAATACCTGAATAATTGTCAAATAAAGTTATTATTCAACTTTTATACGTATTTTCCGGACAAACCTCGTATGTAAGTGTGGCGTAGCTGTTTTTCTTTGATTTCTCTGGGATTAAGTTGGAAGATAGCCTAGTTTTGATCTTATTAATTAACAGATTGATTACATTTATTTTAAAGCCATTGAACTGAGCTCACTGCCTTATGTAATTCAGCTCTATTTCCAAACTTCTTGGCGAAAGAGGAATTTTTAGTGCCCTATATACAGGGAGAATAATTTAACTGTTCCCACGGCATGCGAGAAGTAGTCTGAAGTCCCAAGCGAGCGCCATATGGCCCGATATATTTTTCAGGACACGATTACTTCTGACCGTTATATTCACAACATTCTGGAACCATTTTTTGCTGAACTGACTGAAGAAGAGAAATGGTACGGCTATTTCCAGCAGGATAGTGCAACGGCCCATACGGCACGTAGCTCTATGCGATGGTTGCGGGAAATGTTCGATGATGATCAGATCATCAGGAAAGGCTTATGGCCCCCTCGTTCGCCTGATTTAACACTCCAGTGGTCGCGCGGATCACAATAGTGATCCAGCCATTTAGTTTTTTTCGCTCCTGTTTTTTGGTATGACTGTTGACCTTGAACATCTGTGTACCTTCCTCGCAACCCATCCTCTCTCTGATAACGCAGTAGTCTGCTAACCTTGACTGATTGTTTTTGCGTCATAAAGCAATTTATTGTTATGGATCACAACTGTGATCCGTGCGACCACTAGCGTGACTTCTTTTGACTTTGTTTGTTTTCTTATTACGGTGTCTAATCTCAGTTCATGTGCATATATTTACTCCATTTTATGAGTTTATATTAATTGTTGGTATACGAGTACAAAATGGATGACTATGAGAATATAAATCGATGGCTGAATGAACCAGACAGTGAGGTACCCTATGGAGGGTGTAAGTGAGACAAATCATAATGTCCGGTCATTTTTCAGGGATTGTTCATAAATGCATGCATAATTATATTATATTGTACAGAAAATAAAGTTCTTTTCACAATGCATAATCATATTCATTGAATAAATAGTATAGAATAACCTTATATTACAAAGAAAGTACAGGACACAATTGTGATCCGCACGACCACTGGAGTGTTAAGCACATGCAATGTTTATCAATGGGGAAATCTTAAAGGAAAAGTTTACAGGAATAATCCTCGAACTGCAGAAGAATTAAAAACTGAAATTAGGAACATTGTACGTTCTATCGGTGTCCATGAAGTACAAACTGTGTTTCGAAATCTTATTGCAAGATGTGAAGCTTGCATTGCAGCTAAAGGAGATCACTTTCAGCATCGTCTGTAAATACTGGTGAGTTCAGTTTAATTTCCTAGTTGATTTATTTATTTATTTGTTTATATATTTATTTATTACTGGCGAGTTCAGTTTAATTCCCTAGTTGATTTATTTATTTGTTTATTCAGTTACTTATTTGTCCAGAGCATCTATGTAGCCGGCGAGTTCAGTTTTGTTCAGTTTCTATAGGCGTAACCATGCCGCTTCTTTGAGCCAACTATGCCTGCTTGTCATGGCGGGCACTGCACTCGCTGTCTCCGCTTCCCAGCGCGCCTAATCCTTGGCACTACGCTCGGCACTTTCAAATTATGATATACTAACAATTTGTTACAATTACATATTGTAATTTGTATTGAAAAGCTGGATCAAAATAACCAACAAATTGTTAGTATATCATAGCATAGTTCAATACGGGCCTAATAGTGAGATTAGTTACATGTAACTTTCAAATTAATCACCCTGTATTAGACTATGATGGGCAGCTAGTTTTTGGGTCCAGTCAATACAGTTGGAGAAGCCCCATTTCACACTGTGATCAATCTCTAGCCAATATGTACACATTTGCATAATTTTTCTTCTGTACAATAGGATAAATCCGATCTACACTTTGGAAGTTTTCTAGTCATTGTAAAATAAAAAAAATTATTTGCTTCCTTGTTCATAAATTCTGTCTTTTAGTTAATGTACATATTGTAACTAACCTAAAGCACAACTTTGTAAGAAGCATAAGACCATTGTATTAGTATTTAGTATTAATTTATGTTTAGTATTAAGTTCCAATGTTAACAGATTTAAGACTTGACGTTAAGATTAGTATTAGGCTGAAGATGCCCAAAACTAGGGTGAAACATGTCCCTAACTAGTGTTTATAATTCATGTAGAATTTAATCACTACAAAATATAATTGTATTGAATAGGTGGACACAGCAATTTTATTCAAGAAAAAATTTACTAGTTGAAGCCTCTTAAATAATTAAAATCAGGCCTATATATACTTGGGCGGAAATTGCCCTCGTTAATATCTCAAAGGAAAAAATGCTTTAATACCTATACGGACAAAGAAAACAATATTCTAACTACCAAATGAATTACCACCAGTACAATAGTTAAATAAATGACCAAATGTCATATCTATAATGAAACATATTCAAGAAAAACACAGTAATGAAAGAAATCAATATTTAAGAAATGCACAAAAAGGTTATCTCTTTTAATGGATGACTTGATTTAGTTTTTATTTTCCTGTTTAATCTGATCAATGTACTGCATGATAAACTTAATCTTGTATGTCATGTCACTACGATACTAAATCCACCGTCGCATATACTAAATTGATATGATGTAGAGAATTAATTTCATTTTATGGGTCCGTATTGAAGTGAGTTATTCCACCTTTTCAATACAAATTAAATAGTGTTTATTAATTAAACATGTAATGGGACTAGTTTCGACCTATTTAAAGGTCATCTTCAGCCATATCGTGTGTAGAGCAAAGAATTTGTACACAGTTGTTTTAAAGATGTTCTTAAAACCTATAAGTTTGACACTATGAAAAATTGTTTATACGAAGGTTGGAACTTAAATTGTGGGAACTATTTATTTACAACAGATATAAGAGTTACATGTTAGCAACCTTTACTGTTTTTCAGTGTAATCACCAGCGTTGTGGAAGTCATAGTATACCTTTAGCAGAGCCTGTTCTGTTGATGGTGCGAATGGAGCGGTCTACTGCCTGTCGAATCTTCGCAACAGTCTGAAGCGAATGCGAGCTCACGAATCGTCTGGTTTCGATCACTGTCCAGTAACGCGGCAAGAGCATGCACTTCTTCACTGACGCTCGTAGGACGACCTGCCCGATGAATGTCCGCCACAGTATGCCGACCATCGTTGGAGGCTTTTACCCAACGTGCCACTGTTCTGTAAGGCAATGTAGATTCCCCACAAGCCTCTTGAAGACCTTGATGACACTGTCATGCTGTACGACCTCTGGCACATTCAATCTTGATCCAACTCCGTTGTTCCTGTTTGGAAAACATAGTGACTATGCTTAAAGTAAATACAAAATTTTAATATTCCACCTTCTCAATACTAAAAATCATTTGATGTTTTCACAAAAACATTACAATGATATTAAAAGGTACTAGTTTCGGTCCACTGTGGACCATCATCAGCCTAGCCAAATTACAACAGTAAAAGACATAGTGATAAAAATAGTGTGGAGAAATGAGAGAGGATCTAGAAGGATGGGATGGTGGTGGAATGACAGACAAAAGTGAAAAACCGTATTTGCGAATAATGATAAAAGTAACAGAAGTGTTCACATTGACAAGTAAAAATCTTGTGAAGTCACGTAAAAACTCTTGATGAGATAGTCTTTGGTTGGCAGTTACGCTTGTGTTGCACGATTGACATATATAACTACGTATATGCTTCTAGAAAGTTGTAGATGTAAGTTCCACTTTTGCATAGAGGAAAGAATTGTCCGATGAGACCAGCATTAAAAATTGACAAAGTTGAACATGTTCTATGGTGGAATGAAAAGCTTGCTGTGTTAAACAGAAGTAGTCTCAGTTCAATCGGGACCCCAATGAACCTAGGGAAAGAAGATAGTTATATTGAGTAGAGGTCCTTTCTCAGCTATTTTGAGAATGTCCATGTCTGTTTCAATATTCGTGAATTTGTGGTTACAGTCGACCATATGTTGGCCGATAGCTGAAAATTTGTTGTATCTGACTGCATTGAAATGTTATAAATATCTAATGTTGAAGCTCCGGCCGGTTTGCCCCACATAAGAAATATTAGAGCATGTATTACATTTAATCCTGTAGACGCCTGATTTTGTGTACCTATTTATTTTATTAATATGTGATGTGTTACGTAAGATTTGTGTGTTGTTGTTCTTGTTGGTTTTAAAGGCTATTTTCATACCTTTTTTCTTTAAAACATTGGTGATCTTGTGAATTCCATTGACGTAAGTGAAGATGGAAAAAGTCATGTTTAGGTGGGTGGTTCTTTTTTAAGTGTGGTCTTAGGGCGAAATTTATGTTTGTTAATGATGTTTTCTATGAAATGGCTATTGAAGCCATTGAATGTGGCAATGTAGCGGATAGTATTCAATTCGGTTTGAAGATCTTTTTTATTCATAGGAACGTTGAATGCTCTATGTACAAGACTGTTATATGTTGCTTTTTTGTGGGGGAGGGAGTGAGCTGAATCTTGTCGGATTGTGACGGCCGATTGGGTGGGCTTTCTGTAGATCTTGTAGGTTGAAGATTCCTGTTGTCTAGTGATCGTAAGATCCAGAAAATTGATTTTTTTTTTTTTAATCTACTTCCGACTCCAATGTGAATTTAATATGCGGATCGATGTTATTAAGTGTTTGAAGTGTGGTGTGAGCATCTTCCAAATTCTCGTTGATAACTACTAGGACATAGTCGACGTACCTAGGCCAAAGGAGAATATTGTCGAATTTATTGTTGATTTTAGTATTCTCGAGAAAGTCCAGATATATTTCTGCGAGAATGCCTGATGCGTTAATACTATCTTCTTTCCCTAGGTTCATTGGGGTCCCGATTGAACTGAGACTACTTCTGTTTAACACAGCAAACTTTTCATTCCACCATAGAACATGTTCAACTTTGTCAATTTTTAATGCTGGTCTCATCGGACAATTCTTCCCTCTACGCAAAAGTGGAACTTACATCTACAACTTTTTAGAAGCATATACGTAGTTATATATGTCAATCGTGCAACACAGGAGTAACCGCCAACCAAAGACTATCTCATCAAGAGTTTTTACGTGACTTCACAAGATTTTTACTTGTCAATGTGAACACTTCTGTTACTTTTATCATTATTCGCAAATACGATTTTTCACTTTTGTCCGTCATTCCACCACCATCCCATCCTTCTAGATCCTCTCTCATTTCTCCGCACTATTTTTATCACTATGTCTTTTACTGTTGTAATTTGGCTAGGCTGATGATGGTCCACAGTGGACCGAAACTAGTACCTTTTAATATCATTGTAATGTTTTTGTGAAAACATCAAATGATTTTTAGTATTGAGAAGGTGGAGTATTAAAATTTTGTATTTACTTTAAGCATAGTCTGAACTCAATACTTAACCTAACAATGAAGTTTATTACTTTTAAAAACATAGTGACAACGTTACGTTAGACCGCTAGCTCACAAGTGACTGTTTTCCTCTCGCATGTGCGCATGCAGGTGATGTGGGAAAGGTGAGTCCATTTGCTCGGAGGTAAGGTAGGTATGTAACAAACGTGTGCTATCAGCGACAATATTATATTCCGTTGCATAGCGTCTCCACAGCAGTGTTGCCACTATTTAAGTTCCAACCCTCGTAGAATTTACTGAAAACACATTTGTTATAAGAAATTAGTTCACTTAGGTGTAGGAGGCATATGGGGAGAAGTAGTCTTAAAATATTATTTGATATGAGATCATGTACTACTCAGTTATATGTACTTATGCCGGGCTGAGTGGCTCAGACGGTTGAGGCGCTGGCCTTCTGACCCCAGCTTGGCAGGTTCGATCCTGGCTCAGTCCGGTGGTATTTGAAGGTGCTCAAATACGTCCTCATGTCGGTAGATTTACTGGCATGTAAGAGAACTCCTGCTTGACTAAATTCCGGCACCTCGGTGTCTCTGAAAACCGTAAAAGTAGTTAGTGGGAGGTAAAGAAAATAATAATTATAATAATAATAATAATAATAATAATAATAATAATAATAATAATAATAATAATATTATTATTATTACAATAAAACTTCATTAAGATGTTTCTGCAGGGGACAAGGAAAAAAAACGTTTTGAGCAAGAAAACTTACTTCTGTATACACGAATAAAAACTATCCAACAGGGATATGGAAACACCAGATACGATTTTTTCCCCAACATAATGGAATTTTACGTTGTACTTCCGCGGGTACAGTGAAAATTGTTAAAAACACCAAACAACAAATATGAAAACATTTGAACGGGTCCCATAGAAATATCAAAGTATTATTGCAGATCACACTCTTTCTAAAACAAATGTTACTAGAAGCCTTTTATTTCGGACAAGTGGGTTATTAAACATTATATTTCTGGTCACAGACTTAGACAGTGTATTGGAGGTTATACACGGCCGAGTGTGACTGCAAGAGAATAACTTTGGCCGCCATTTTGGATCAAGCAAAACTTCGACCGACCAAGACCAATTTGAGTAAACCTGGTAAGAAAAGACGTTGGTGAACTCACCCTGCGTTATCGAATCGGCTCACCACTGGACAATTTCATTTAAAGTTGTGCGAACACAGGAACTATCCGGAAATGGTTTTCCAATATTATAGAATGTCGGTTGCTTCATTCGATGAGCTTTTTGAACTTATTAAGTTGCGTATTACTAAACGATTGAAGTGGTAGTTTAGGGGAAGTCCTGAAATTTAATTCTCAAATATTTATAGTTTTAGTGGTCTTATCAATAAATATTGCATAAATCAAGTTATATAGAATTAAATTTCCGATCATTTATGTCTCTTACATGTTTACTGTACCGGCTATGACAACAGAGACATTCATGAATTTATATTTTTGTTGCTAAGTCCATATCAACGCCGAACCAGGAGAAAATGGGTTAACAGAATATGATGAAAGTCGGTACATAGTCGGGGAATAAGAAACTACAATCTAAGCTATAAACAATTTTATTCACCCTGGATGAAACTGCAGTTTAGGAAAAGGCACCTAAAATGCTTTTCTTAAATACCTACAAAAAGTTATTCGTCCTATCAAAAAGTACTGCATAACAAAAGTTAGAGATAATGCAATTTCTGATCATTTATGCTTTATTGCCAAAGACCGTAGCCGTGTTGAAACACCGGATCCCGTGAGATCTCCGAAGTTAAGCACCATTGGGCGTGGTCAAGCTTGGGATGGGTTGCCACACGCTGTTGGTGGGGGTAAGGGAATGGAGGAGCTGAAAAGAACTGGCCACTCCACCGCATGTAAACTCTGGCTCAGACACACCTCTGTGGAGGTTCGGACCTGCCTTCGAGCAGAATACACCCTTACCTTTATGTTTTATTCAGTTTTCACCACACCGACTATGATAAGAGTGGTATTTCAGAGTCGGAAGGAAACTAAATGTGAAGGCCTACTATATCGAAAGCGCATAACATTCAACAATAACATTATATTGACCATTGTTTGTTGTGATGTTCTTTGTCTCTTATGCTGCCGCTTAACTACGATATATGGGATTACTGCTGCGTACAGAGTATAACAGCCTGACTGAATATTGGCGGGAAATAGCTGGGGAGTTAGAAAACGTTCATCTTTAGCATTCCATTCCTCTGGTTCATACATTTCCTGATACTGCTAGTGTGTAACACATTGGTTCATCATAGTATTCCAGCTATTCGATCCCTACTTTGAAGCGCTGTTTTGAATGAGCAGTGTGCACATTTAAGGCAGAGGCTCACTTAGTAGTAGAATTACAATTTAGGTCTACTCCAAATTATAGCACCACAATTCACTAAATAATTCAAAATTTAACCCTGAAAAGACCCGTTTCTTAAAAAAAGCTTGTTCCGCTGCACTTTTATTAAATCTATATTCATTTTATTCCAAATTAGCCCTGAAGAGGGGCTTTCTCCTCTGGCTTTGAGGAAGAATTTGCCTCTCAAGTCAGATAGTTTCTTCCCCCGCCAGTGTAGTGAATTGAGATTTTCCGATTCATTGTGTATTGCTAGGAAACAGTAGTAAAAGGGCATAGATTTTGCCCTGGGACTCTCCACTATTCGACCCTGCCCCCCCCCCCCCCCCCGACAAAGAGACGAAGAGTGTTCACGGATCACGATTGTCTGCGGCTTGGTCACTCCAGCTCTGAAAATTTGGATTGTTAGATCGCCAGCGTAGTACTTTTCATTAAAAGTGAGAAAATGCGTGGTTTTCATTTGATCGAGTATTTCATATCAAAAGATTGCTTTTAATCGTGTCATTCCTACTGACATCATTGTAATGACCTATGTTAATTTCAGCTGGGAAAATGACTAAGACAGTCTTTCTGAGGATGTAAAAAAGGCAGGTGGAGACTGAGTGTCTGCCATTATAATGCTCCCCAACTTGATTTTGACTGACGGTAGGCAAGCGGGCCTATTGTTACAATGGATATTCCCTAATACAGTCTTCATATTAGAAAAGACGTTCGGTGACTTTCCCGTCGCGTTTCTAAGGTAACGTTAAGAGCTATGGAACTTAATACAATCTTGCTCACAACATATACACTACCGAACCTAGAATTCTGTATACAATGTAGAATTCCGTAGCGAAGCACAGGAACATCAGCTAGTAAAGAATATACTACACTTCAGGCAATTCCTATAATGCGACAGGGGCGGGTGAACTGCTCACTGCCGCCACGTGGAGAATGATTCGCTGTTCTACCGCTAGCGGGAATATCGCCTCTGCTGGCGTTAGACCCGCCTGCCCGCTCATGGACGCGTCCACCCGCGGCGTGCAAACCGCCCGTGTAGACAGCTCTACAAATACCCCATAGTTCTGTTCCGCAAGCGGGTTTGTAGTGGCCGAACAACGGCGTTTTACCTGATTGTGGAGAATGAGCCTAAGGGTTTGACCGCAGTATAGCTGTAAATTCACTACTATTTCCAACCTCTATTTGCTCCAAACCAAATTCTCTGGGTCACTTCATTCCCATGAAAAGGTCATAGTATGTGTGTTAATAGAAATTACTTTCTGTATAGAAAAACGTTAGGTTCTTTCACTCTTTTATTTATTTTTGCATTGCCAACATTTTTACTTTTAATGACACACCTCTGTGGATTTTTAAATAGTCTCCCTATTCCCAAGTCTCCCCCACTCAAATATTGTAACATTACTCCTTTGTTGGAAATCGCCCAGAACAAGCCGTGCTGCTTTCCTTTGGATCTTATCCAGCTTTCAAATTTTGTAATCCTTGAGGTAGATTGACCCCCTAATCAATACACAATGTAATCTAAAAAGATATTTATCTAACAAAAGTGCACGTGTTTCAGCCCTTGGAGTCTCATTCATCAAGATATATCATTACTACATTCACAATTTCTTTTCAAGTGTGTGTGTGTGTGGGGGTGGGGGCGAAACATGTCCACTTTTCTTAGACAAATCATCTTTAGATTCTATTGTGAATTGATTAGGTGGTTAATCTATATACAGTAAAATGTCATTGTAACGAACGCCAGTTTAACTAAATGTTCAGAATAGTGAAATTTTTAGCCCCCTTCCCTTTTCCCTAATTAACTTGTGTTAAAATATTTCATTGTAACAAATTTTGAACTTTCAGTATAACAAATTAAAATGTAGCCTTTTCCCTCAAAATATAATTATTTATCCTGTTTTAATCATCGGACATTTCGCACATGTGTCTGTGCAGCTAATACCTGACGGCACACACTATACAACACAGGCGAAACTATCCAATTACAACTCAGGGGAAAGTAAGCAACCGCATCACAGTTCTGACAAGCGGGTTGCCTACCCAACAGCACATGAAGATTATCTTATTCAGTTTACGGGGACGCACATGTAGAATACACCCGCGGTATCACCTGCCTGTCGTAAGAGGCGACTAAAAGGGGCGACCAAGGGTTGATAGAATTAGAACCATGAAACTACTTTTGATTCGTACCATCGTGCAGGGAACACCATGGGTTGCCTGTACTTGCGAGTAGTACCATTAAATTAGGTACGAAATAGATTTGTGATTAGTAGCAGTAAAGAGTCTGGCCTGGGGGTTTCCAGTACCCGTGCGTCGTACCCATGTGAGCAACACCGCGGGTCTGGGCGTAGCCTGTGAGTTGTACCGCTATAGGAGTGGCACCATGGGTGTGCGTTGCCTGTGATTAGTACCCACTATGTGAGGAACACCACGGGATAGTGCGAGTGCCTGTGGTTAGTACACCTAGGTGAGGAACTTTATCGGTTCGCGTTGGCTCGAGTGGCACCGTTGTGTGAAAACACCATAGGTCTGCGTTCCCTGTACGAACTGCAACACTTGTGAGTAGTACCATCTTTTGTGGAACACCGTGAGTCTTCACTACTTTTGATTAGTACCCCAACATGACAAATACCATGCTTCTATTTACTCGCGACATGTACCATTATGTGGGGCCTTAGACATGGAATTTGCACACCTTTAGACATCAAGCATCATTGTGCTTTATAAGTGGTCCCTTGGTCAGTAATATTGTTATTAACAATTTTTTTTTTTGAGTCTGATCCGTTGTTTTTTTTGTGGGGGGGGTTCATGTCCATCCATTCATTCTTCATGACATTTTTTATTTTATTTTGGTCAGTGGATGAATTTGAACTTTGTTATTTCATTTCGTACCATTAGGGGCCGATGACCTCGATGTTAGGCCCCTTGAAACAACAAGCATCATCATCATCATCATCTATCTTATTCAGTTTTGGTGTACTGGTACTAAACATCATTACAGTAAAGCCTCGTTAATTTGAAGTCATTGAGACGCAAAAATCTGACTTCAAATTAACAGTCAACTCGTAATTCAGAAATGGCAAACCTTGCAGCATCACAGAATATTCTAAGACCCATTGCTGCATGCAATTAACCTCGATTCACAGTTTAAACCTTTGAAATGTCATGGAAAAAGCTATGTCCAAAATGTATCCAGCAAGGTGCATTTACAGTATTCATATAATGCACTTACAAACATAACCTCACACAAGGAGAGAAAAACAAAGCATGATTCAAGGCTGAGGAGAGATCTATGCTGGCTCTCAAGTGCAAATGCTTTATTCATTGGATTACTGTTGTTACTGCACATATCGCATTAACAATTGTCATTTATTTGTGTTTTCATTTATAAGGTGTATTTATTAATGAAGTTGTGAATAGAGGGCAGCACATCGCTTCCGGGACTGTTTTCTGGCGCGAGTGACTGACTAGGGACGGGGACATGCCGCGAGTAACATGTGGAGACAACAGTCTCATAAAATAATGTAATTGCACAACAGTGCTAACATTTCAAGTGCAGCCAAACCATTGGCACAATAACAATTAGGCCTACGTCTTCAAGTGTAAAGAATATTTCTAGTGTTTTTTAGTGTCAGTGCGTACCTCATGTGTAAATATATAATTGTATATGTACAAGAAATACTTACAGTACTAGTGTGTTTTTTAGTTCACGTACAACTGAATAAATAAGTGACTTGTGTGCTCTTTATGTTTTTACATACTGTATTTTCTTAATGTCATGTAACTGGTCCTCCAAAAGTACTTTATTGAAAGACCGTACGTCATGTTTCTGGGAATGAGATCTTTGAATTAGGCGAGATTTTGAAGAAACCGATTTTGACTTATTGAGGTTCTACTGTATGCAGGATTAATTTCTTATACATAAAAGGCAAATTAAAGCCAATTTTCTATTCATAAAACTAGCGGTATCTTCAAATATTGGGGTATGCGGATTGGATGACAGTATTCAAGTTTACAGGACACGGTTCAGGTACTTCTTTTCACAAGAGATTAATCCTGATGTAAACAAATAGGCGGAGCACCTTATTGGACATGGACATAGACATAGTTCATTGGAGAAGCAACAGTCTTACTCACTCGATTGTTTATGAGCTCAAAGAAAAATAGTACGTCTCATTAATTTAATTTTATTACATTTAGAGAGTTTGGAGGAGTACGTAATCAAATTAAAATGTGGTTATCATGTATACCTGTGTATGTGTAGTTTTTCCCTAAAATAGTGATTACGTAACGAGAAATGAAGGCACAAGGCATGGTGTATTACAAATCAAATCAAAATCTCTTTATTTGCAAATGAGGTGTTTACCTCGGTGGCAAATGGTACACTAAAATACATTATTGTCAAGCACTAAATATTAAATTAACAAGAGAAGAAAATTTTCCTATAATACAATATTATACAATTTACGCTAACAATGTTTTCTATTAAACACACAGCTCATCCTTAATAAATTTATATTGTTTACAAAATTCTACTTATATTATCTCCTGTACTACTTACAAATATAGTCAACTGATATACAGTATGTGGAATTACTTCAAATGATATTATACAACTGGTATAAGATTAATATTTACATTGCATTTATTTACTTTTTTTTTTTTTTTTTTTTTTTTACCCGTTCTGGATCCTAAGTAGCATAACGACCTGCTGCGTCTTAACCAGAGCCCCTTTTGCCACTACTTTTCAGAGTTCCTGAAGGGCCTTCACAGCTACTGTAGCGGTCCCAGGGCCCTTGAAGTCCCCACTGTACTTCACCGCTACAGGCAGTCCCCTACTTTGGCTGTCCAAACTCCTTAGACCAGGGGATGGAATTAATTTATTCACACACACTTTTTTTATTTACAATAACCTGCACTGGTAGAATGCCCTCTAACACTTCATTTATTTTCTCTGTTGGTGTTTATTCTCTTCTTGAATATCTGTACAGATTTTGGAAAAGGATCAAACACTACCCCTGGTAAACTGTTCCACTCCTTCACACCCTTCCCAATGAATGAAAATTTACCCCAATCGCTTCTGCTAAAATTCCTTCTAATTTTATATTTGTGGTCAGTCCTGCCGATATAATTATTTTCCAACTGAAGCCTCTCACGGATATCTCCCCATGCTTCTTCTCCTTTATAGGCTCTATATAATCCTATAAGTCTAGTTTTCTCCCTTCTCTTACTTAAAGTTTCCCACCCAAGTTCCTTTAACATTTCTGATACACTACTCTTTCTCCTGAAATCCCCTGTTACAAATCTTGCTGCTTTCTTTTGCAAACTATCTATTTCTTTTATTAGGTATTCTTGGTGAGGATCCCACACACTGTTTGCATATTCCAATAATAGACGAACCATACTCAAGTAACTTTTTCTTTTAATTCTTTAAGTAGCCTCATTATGACATGTAACGATCTGTATGCTTTCCCAACAATGTCATCAATATGACCCTTCCAGTGCAAATTACTTTCAAATCTCACACCTAAGTATTTGCACTTGCCATCTTTTGGGATAACTACCTCATCCAAAGTATATTCAAATTCAGTTTTAAAGCTCCTGTTTGTAAAAGTTGTAACAGTTGATTTGCCTCCATTAACCTTCATATTATTTTCTTCAACCCATTGTTGGATACTTTCAAGGTCCCTTTGTAATTCTGAACAATCCTCAACGTTGTTTATTTCCCTATAAACAATTATGTCATCTGCATACAATCTTATTTTTGATGTTATATTGTTCCCTAAATCATTTGCGTATATTAAGAAAAGTAACGGACCGATTATACTACCCTGTGCAATTTCCTTCCAAACTTTCTCTTCCTGAGATACATTATTTCCTACTTTGACTTTCTGAACCCTTGGATTTAGAAATGTTTTTATCCAACGTGTAACCCTTACGTCCAATCCTATTCCCTCCATTTTCTTTAATAATATTCCATGTTCCACTCTATCAAAGGCTTTGGAAAGATCTATGACTATGCAATCTAACTGACCTCCTGAATTCAACTGATCTGATATGTCCTGCTGAAATCCCACCAGTTGTGCCTCACAAGAAAATTTCTTTCTAAATCCATACTGGCTCCTCATGAACCAATTTTTATCATCACATATCCCTCTGATGTACTTTGATATTAAACTCTCCAGTATTTTACAAAGTATACTGGTCAGGCTGATTGGTCGGTAGTTCTCTGGTTTCCTTTTATCACCCTTTCCTTTATAAATTGGTATTATTATAGATTCCTTCCATTCTTTTGTATTACACTATTATTTATAACATAGTCAAAGAGAAATTTTAAATAAGGCACTATGTACCACCCCATTGTCTTTAATACCTCCCCAGTAATTTGATCACTTCCTGCTGCTTTTCCTTACTGAAGCAGTTGGATTTCTCTGAAAATATCTTCATTTGTGAGTGAAAAGCTTCTTGTTTCCCTCTGTGTCTCTCCCTCGCTATCTTCTGTTTCGGTTTTCAACTCTTGACAATCATCTACTGAATCTCTAAATTCCGTACTAAATAGGTTTGCTTTCTCAGTATCTGTTAAATAGTGTTCACCCCCTTCTCCCACCATTGTAGGAATTTGGATTCCTTTTCCTTTTTGATTCCTGATATATGAATACAGCTTTTTCCATTTCCCTTTGTGGTCATTACCCTCTTGAAGTATGCCATTCATATAATTCTCTTTTGCTTCCTTTTTCACTCTATTCAGTTCCCTCATTAGCTGTTTTCTAGTTTCTTTACTCTCCCTACCCTCTTTGATTTTCCTGTTTACTATTCTACATTTTCTTTTTAATTTTCTTATTTCCCTTGTATAATAAACAGGGTCTGAGGTCATTTTACCCTTCTTAACAGGTACAAATCTCTTCTCTCCTTCCCAAATGATTCCTTGAAATTTAGCCCAAAGTGTATCCACGTTACTCCCTTCACTTATCCAACAACTGAATTGTGATTTAAGGTAAGTCCCAAATTCATCAACTTTAGTTTTTCTGTACAAGTCTTGTGTAACCCTCTTATTAAGCCTTTTTGGTACGAGTCCTACATCCATTATTACAGCCTTATGGTCTCCTATTCCTTCAATTACCTCAGTTTTATAAACAATTTCCCATGGTTTAACCAAGAATACATCTAGTAAGTTATTGAGACGAGTCGGTTCTTGTACTACTTGTGTAAATCCTCCCTCCCAAATTAACTTATTTGCCAGTTTCTGTTCATGGGCTTCACTTGCAGCTCCATTCCATTTTACTTCAGGCAAATTTAGATCTCCCCCAATTATTACCATATCATTATTATTGTTTTTACGAGTATAATCTATTATTTTCTCAAAGATTTCCATGTCTCTTTCCTCTCTTCCAGGCCTGTATGTTCCTATAATTCCCACCTCCTTCATATCACAAACTAATTTTATCCCTAATACTTCATCCCTTTCATCGGTAAACCATTCATGTGAACAGCAAGTTTTCTTCACCAGAATAAACACACACCCCCCCCCTCCCTTTTTATCTCCTCGGTCTCTACGATAGACTGTGTACCCTTCTGGAAATACTTCTCTATTACCCACCCCTTCTTTCAACCACGATTCCACTCCTATCGCCACATCAGTCTCATAAGATTCCATCAATGTACCGAATTTTAATTGTTTATTTACTACACTTTGACAGTTTACCAAGAGCAATCTCAGACCCCCTTCCTCCCTAAAACTTGACTGTTGCAATTGGGTAACTTGAAATTCCTTACTATCCTGAGTTTCTTTTTCTAGTTGACTGAGCCAGCTTGAAGTACAGCTGGCTCTTTCTACTAGTTTTCCTGGTCAGTATTATAACTCAAGGGAGTTGTCTGTTTTACAGTACATATCTTAAGATTAATAAAATCTAGAACAATATTTGCTATCTTTCGTTTACCTGAATTGTTTAGATGGAGGCCATGTTTTATATAACAGTATCTCTCAAAACTGCTGCATTCAATAACCTGAGTATTCCGAAAATGTTTACAAATTTTAACAATATCTGTATTGACCTTGCCACTTCAATGTTCACACACGAGTCTCTACTCAAATCATGCCTGTGGGGCACGTTCACTACAAAAACGTTAGTGTGGGTCAGCTTCCCTAGTGTATGTTTAAGTTGTGATCTTACATTCTTGGCGTCGTCGTGAGCTGCGTTGTTCGTCCCACCGATGATAAGCACTGCATCGCCACTCCCGAAGTTCCTAGTTGCTGCTTCTATGTTTTCCAGAACACTGCTGATAGAAGCTCCTGGATATATTTCTCCGGTTGCTGCTATATTCTCGTCGTTAATCACTCCCGCAATTCCCCTTCCTTGGCTATCACCAAACACAGCTACCTTCGCTGATTTAGGCCTGACTGGGTCTTGAATCTGAATTCTAGGCCTAAATTTTAAACTCGGCACGGCAACGGCAGCGGATCGCGATGATTTGGTTTCACGCGCGCGATCACTTTCTTCCAGAATTAAATTATTTAGGGCAGAAAACCTATTTCTGATGTTTATTTCCAGAAATTCAGTTGTAGATTTCTTCTTAGCCGGCCATCCACGAACTACTTGACACCACGTGCTCGAGTTTGTTACTTGTACCGGTATATCACTCAAAGAATGGTCAGTACCAAATTCTAGCGATCGCAGTCTTTCTTTTAATTCTTGATTTTCAACTTTAAGAGTCTCATTGTCCTTTTTTAGAATGTTTATAATTTCTAATGCACTTTCATATTCCTCATCGACTGTTTTCGGTGCTTCGTCAACGCCGTCCCCAACAACAACATTCCGAACACACTGCTCATAAATCCAGTCAACATTTTCATTAGTTTTTACGTCTCTAGGGCAATTTCCGCACTTATAATGCCACCATCGATCACATGAATCACACAACATTCCATTTTTCACTAATCTTCGACATTTTTCGTACTTTTCGTCACATTTTACGGTTAATTTACTCGGAGAATAAAACACTATGTCGTCATTACCGGGCGCCATTTTGAAAGGAAAAAAAAGGAAGTCTTCTCGTAGTGGAGGAAAGTCCCGAGCTGTACAGCGTGGAGATAAGGTGTTGTATCTTGCAGCAGTCAGTGAGTCACTATTCATAGTGAGAAAAATGGAGCAACAGGTAGGACCATCGCGTGTAGTGAAGCTTAAAAGAGGAAAACCACTCAGAAGTGACCATAGGCAGTGCATTGTGAATGTGTTCAATAAAGTAAGTGAACAGAATCCAGGTTTAGTCGTTTATTCAGAAGTTCAGATCTTCACACTGTTGTCGTACGTGATGCGCAGCACTGTACATCCAAACACAAGACGTTGACGGGGTAGAGGTCTGTACTACACGCTCAGCAAATCGCAACTCTATCTTTGGCAGAGGTGTAGACATACTATGTTTACATCAGGATTAAACTTTCTTGAAAGTAATTATAGCCATTTTCAATGCATGTACGCGATTGGTCGAGGTGGATATAGATTTCAAAGTAATCAATACGTGAGAAGTAACGCTATTGGCTGGGTAGGAACGCCACATTTACAATCAACCAATGAACGTTACGGTTTTGCATCCATTTAATGATCATTGTCTATTTGTTTTTTGAGTTTTTTATTCTTGTTTATTGTTGCAATAATTTTAATTCTAATGGGGTTTTATTTTATTATACATGAATTGGTAGTTTTTATTGAGTGGAAGGTGTTAAATTTGAATAGAAGTTCAACTCTACCTTCAGTATTGCATTTCGTTTATTCACGTCTCATGAAGTGTTCATTGTTTATCTTTCGTTGTGAAGCAACGTGTGTATTAGGGCCGGTTTCATCGAACTCTGTTAAGGATTTGTCACGTTAAACTGCTTTAATGGGATAGTTAACAGAATGGCTGTTTCGTTAAACTCTGTTAATGTAACGTAGCTCTCGTGCCGTTAAGCTTCTTAACGTAATCTATGATCTTCATATCCGTATTGACGGACTACACAATTAGAAATAGGGAAGGATTTGCACCTATTAACGTTATGTTAAAATAAAAATGGCTCTAAGAGATTTTGTGTTTGGTGCTCGGGTGCTCTATAGATTACCTTCAGAATGCTGAGAGACAGCAAGTTTCACGGACAAGAAATGACATATTTGAACTAACAGAAATGCAGTATTTGGAGTGATATAGTTTATATAAACCTGTACGGGAAGAGATAGTTGAGATTAGGCCTACACAACAAAATTCACCTGTTTCCAATGCAGCAATTGCTGATTACACTGAGACATTATGCAACGGGGTCATTCAGATCGTTACGGGAGATATCCGTGTTGTAAATTGTAGAAGAGAAATAGATAGGTCTACTTA
Source organism: Anabrus simplex (assembly GCF_040414725.1). Taxonomy (NCBI): domain Eukaryota; kingdom Metazoa; phylum Arthropoda; class Insecta; order Orthoptera; family Tettigoniidae; genus Anabrus; species Anabrus simplex. The sequence continues at coordinate 337,874,235 of NC_090271.1, read as the reverse complement.
AACTAGTATTCCATTAAGTTATTCATATGTAAGAAACATTGAGTTGAAAATAAATTCAAAGGAAGGGGGAGCATAAGCAAATGTAGTCTACACCACGTGGAGAAAACAGTGGAAAAGCCGGATGGGGTTTCTAAAGTTTCTCAGGAAATAAGAAAGGAGATCAGCAGTTACAAATTTATTATATAAATGATGTAGAAATAACAAGAATTAGGAAAATTTTAACAATAATTAATATTTTAACATTATATTTTAGCACTTGGCCTTGAGTGAAAGGTTGCCACAGGCTGTGCAAATAAAAGGTAAATAAGTAAGACTGTTGTCTTACGACAGCTGTGAAAATCAGAGTACAATATCTGAATACTTGAATTACTTTGAAGGCTGGTTAAAAACCAGACCGAATTAAGTTGAATAATTATAAACAATTAATAAGATTAAAGCTATCAAAATAACAAGGTTAAATGTAGGAAATTTTGATGAGAAATTTACGCTGTAGCAGAACAGTTCTGGAATTGAATTTTTGCACACAATTCTCCACCAGGGAGTAGTAAGTTCAAAGAAAAAAGGACCTTTTGTCCAGTAACTCCATTATTCATTTAAGAGCTGCAGTTAATAAGGTTGTAGACGATCCAGCGGACATCTGGATAAAACTTGTCTATGGACACAATTAGCTAAAACAGTCATTAAAAATAATTCAATAGATCCTGGTGCAAGGACCAAACCCTAAGCTGGTGTTGTTTTCATGTCCAAATGTAAAGTACGAGGCCGACAGGGCCACGTCAGTGCAGTTAGCTGGTTGGCAGTCATGCTTGGAGCGAACCAGACCTGAGCAAAGAAGGCGAGGTAAATGACCTCGAATTGACTGCAGCAAAGAAGACACACTGAAGAAAAGTAGCTAGTCCATATGCGTGAAGTAAATATGTTTCTAATAGAAGTACAACATAGTAGCTGCTGCAGAACACCAGCGGCGATTCCGGCCAAATCCGGAATGATAAGGCGAAGCATTCCAGTGGGCATGTCCCTTAAATAGCACTAAGGAAGATTCCAGATGCGACGCAACATAGTACTGCAAAACTAACATAAGTAATTTACAAACTGTGCATGGAGATCTCAACAAAAAATAACTAAATAGTAAGAAAAAGGGAACCCAGAAAGAATATCTTTAAAAATTTACAATTAATAAATATAATCAGTACAAAATACAAATAACGAAAGGACCCAATGAAAGGACAAGAAAGGGCGGAAGGATACACTTTCAGTACCAATCAAGAGAAAGTTGCCAGTGACGTAAGCAGTCATGTTAAAATGCTGCAACCAATCAAAAACCCATAAAGGAATGATGTAGGGCAACGAAGAAGAGAAGGAAAATATACGAACAGAGTTCGTTTAACTTGTGACATGAATGCTCGTCGAAGGAAACTTGTAATCAATTAACGAAAAGTAGCCAGATCGAAAAAAGTAATTAAGGTAAGAACAACATGTAACATAGATTTAGAAAAATAAGAAAGGTACCGAAAACGGCGAAAGTTAGTAACAAATGGTACGTTCATGAACGCATGAACCACCACTTATAAGCTGGTAGCCCTAATTTCTAATATGATTTTGGTACTGTAGTTATCAATGATGTATCCAGTTAATAAAATTAAGATAAAAAAATATGAGTGGTAATACGAAAGACATATCATCTCGCACATTAACAAGAATGCTTTAAAACCAAGCATCATTACGTAGAAGGGAGATAGGTATTATACTGAAATTCTATTAACATGTAACAAAACATTACATTTTGTATTGAAATACAAATTCAAAGGAAGGGGGATCATAATCGCATGTAGCCTACACCATGTATAGCCTGGTAGGCCTAATTTCTAATATGATTGTGCTACTGTAGTTATTAACCCTTTCCCGCCCATATTAAAATGCATGTTTTCCCCAGAATTAAAGCAATTCTTTTCAGCCATTATGATAATGCAGATATTTATAAAAATGTATATTGTACAAAAACTAATGAACAATTAAATCGAAAATGTTTTCATCAAATATAAGGGAGAAATACTGTAATGCTGTACTAGCCATAGGAAGAAAATGGCAAGGTCCTGCCTCTTCAGTAAAGTCCGCCGGTTCGACGTAAGACAATGTATTTGTCCACTGAAAGTTAGGCCTGCAATCTATGTCATCACGCATGTGTACGTCGTCATTTCCTGAAATATCGTCACTTTCATTTTCACTTCATTGAGTTCACTTGAGCCACTACTAATAGTTTCACAGTCAGAATTATCGTTCACCAAACGTTCAATGTCTTTATCGCATAAAATATTTTCATGCAAATTAAACGTCGATGTGTTTGTTTACTATATGTCACTGTCTTCCGTATTTCGTGTTCTAATACGCCTGCTAAAGTTTTAAAAGAAGATAACTAATATCTTTGGTCTCTAGGAAGTGCACATGCTAGTAACAGTATGTTATATTTGTCTATCGGCCGATAGATGGCTCATACATGCGACTAGAAGTACAAGTATGCTTTACTACGCTATGGGCGGGAGGCCCTAAGCTTTCGCACTACGCTATGGGCAGAGAGGGTTAATGATCTGTACAGGTAATAACATTCTGATATTGTGATATTCTGCATCACAAGTCGTCATTACGAAGAGGCTCAACTTCGTCGCCGGTTAATGCAATAATCTTCAAAGTCATCAATTTAAATGCTGGAATAAATATACCACCTCTGGTCTTGGATCGCTCTAACTCATTTTTGTTTTTATAATTTTTTTTTATTTCTTGCTCTTCTTTCTTAGGTTGTCGTACAGGTATTTCAAATGGAACCTCTTCTTCTGCGCAAAACGTGTACAGGTGAAAGGTTACAAATGAATAACATTGTGCCTGGCACCATTCAGAAGAGCAAAACAATGTCAATGCTACACACTGCTCACTTGATCGTTAACGTTAACGCCACATTAGCTAACAAGCTTATTATATTTTCTATGAAACACAATTGCTGTAACGCCACGTTATAATCTTAACGAGGTGGTAACTAACGCCGTGTTATCAGATTTTTAACAGTGGATGATGAAACTGGCCCTTAGTGTGCCAGTTACCTCTTTCGGTAACATGGATCAAAAGAAGTGAAAACAGTTTTCTTTAAAAGAAAAATGTGAAATACTTCGGTAAGTGGAGAAAGGAGGAAGGAAAGGAGAAATAGTGAATAAGTATAGAATCAGCCCTTCTACACTATCTACTTTTCTAGAACAGAAAAATACAGAATATTAATGCTGATGCCCTTGGCTCACAACAAATGAAGAGGACAGCAGACTACGAGGAGGTGAACAAAGCTGTTTATACATGTTTCATACCTGCCAACCCTTCCGATTTAGCCGGAAACTTTCTGTTTTTAACTAGTCTTCCGATTGTCCGATTTATTTTTACTTCCTATTTTTGACCAATATAACCTCCAGTACGGCCAATAATCTTCTCCTAGAATAAATTCTGATGTGCTAGTATAATTTTCAAGCATATTTATTTGATGCTTTATTTGGCGAGTGTATCGTGTTTCCCGCTCACTACAGCATCATTTGTGCTTTACAGCTGGAAATTCTGGACGGAAATCATCCTACAAGCGAGAGAGGCTAGCGTGTGCTAGAGACTCCGTTAATCAGGATTCGGGACGAAAAAATGAGTTTGTTCTTACTTTGTTATTGCGTGGTTCGTGCGCTACCATAGTTTCTGTGTGTAGTTTCGTTGGAGTTGTAGTCCATGTGTTTTTTCGTGCAGTTGTGTGCTTTTTCCCCTGTCGAAGTCATATGAAACATATTCATCTGTTTTGTATGCGGTAGTTTCGCATATTTCAGTTTGTGTCCATTCTTAGTTCATAATTTTAATGACTTGAATGTATTTCACAGTGTTGTCGTGGTGACAGTTTCTGGTATTTTTTCTTCACATTACGGCCTCAAAACCTAAAATTGAATTTCCTTTCATTCTTTGAATCTATAAACTACCTGAAGAACAGATAGAATTAGTTGCATTCTTGAAAGATCATCAGATTCTATGAAATTAAATCCAATATTTAGAAATGTATAGACTTATTTCTCTTTAAATGCTTGAAATATGGGCGGTGTATGATAAGACCCCAATTAGAGTACGGTTGCACAAGTAATAAAGTTCACGTTCTAATAAAGGAAACTTATGCATTTTCTTGTGTGTTCATTACATTTTCTTGTAACCATTTTTGTTTTCTTAAAGATTTTAAATTTAATGATCATTTCACATTGTAACTGTAGATATTGCCTTTGATCTTGTTTTTTTTTTTTTTTCACTTAGACCGTGGCGCAATATACGTGATCAAATCCAAAACATAAAATATCGTACTATTTTTTATTTCTAAAAGTTGGCAGGTCAAAATGCAGACCAGAAACATTTGTCAATGGCCCACTGTTATGTGAGCGTGCACAATCCTTTGCACGTTCGCTTGGATTTCAGGAATTTCTGGGGAGTACTGGTTGTAAATGGTGAAGCAAACTGTGCACCAACTCAACAGGGACGGATAAACTGAAGTAGGCACAACAACAAGGCATGGATGACATCAGTGATCTTCGAAGAGTGGCTGTTGTGCCTGGAACGTCGGATGAAGGCCGAAAAGAGGAGAGTTCTTCTCATCTTAGACAATTGCTCCTCTCACAATTGTGTACCTAGCCATTGGGAGCATGTGAAAGTTTTATTTTTGCCTCCAAATACTACCTCAGTTCTGCAGTCACTGAATCAGAGGATAATTGACATTGTGAAGCGGCATTATCGAGCTTGTGTGGTCCGGCGTATGCTATCTAACATTGCCTCAGAGAGAGACGTTAATGTCAACTTATTGGAAGCAATGCAGATGTTCAGTGCTGCATGAAGATCACCGATAGAAGAGGTAATCAGGAACTGCTTTAGAAAAGAGAAGACAACATCGCAGAAAGTGAAGCTTTGGATGCAGAAACAGAGGAAAAACCTGGAAGCATTTGTGTGAAAAGTTGGATGTGCTAACATGAGTAAATCTTACTGATTGTCAATGTGGACTGTGATGTGTTAGTGGAAAATGAACTCACTGAAGAAGAGATTATGGCAGACATTGTAAGTGGTAAGAATCCGTGTGATGATGAGGTGGAAGAAGAAGATGTGCGTCAAAGTGTTCAACAGAGTTTGACTCTTGTGCAGGTAAACAAACATGGCACATAGTCTTAAGGATTGTTTTCGGTCACGAAATGATGTGCCAGAATCTGTGTTAATTCAAGTGCAGTGGTTGTGGACTGCTTTGAATATTCATTTGTGTCTAGGAGTCTTCAGAAAAAATCAGACTTTTTCAAAAAATAAAGGCGAGGAGATAATGTACCGGCACAGGGTAGAATTTGAGATGTTGAAAACTTCTTGCAAGTACCTGTACTTTATAATAATTCATGTAAATATATGTATCCTAATTTTCCTCTCATTTAATAAATACAGTATTAAGGTTTTTTTATGTGTAAATTCATGTTGAAATAATGTAGATTCTTCAACAGGTTTAGCAATAAGAGAGTTCTTAAGAATTGACTTATTTTAGTGTAACAAAATTTCACTATAACAAATTAAATTCTAAGGTGCCCAAAATTATGTTATACTGGTATTTTACTGCATACAGTATTTTTTCTCAAGTTATATAGTCAATATGGACCAATTTTAATTAATTTAATTATTAAACACAATGTGTACAATCAATTTTTTCACCATTCTATCATTTCTGTGATTAGAGATTGAGATCTGTTTACACATTCCATTAAATGGTATTTAGAGCATGGATTATTGCATTTCTTGCAGACACAATCCTCCTTGGGTTCATGGAATGCCTCATTCTGGCAGATCCTTCCATGAAACTCCTGGACAGCGAATAGTGTATATAGATGTCGAAGTTTGAAATTCGGTCCCTTCCAAATTTCAGACTTCATTGCATCAGTATCCATTATTTCTTGGGGATCTCATCGGCTTTTTTCCGTCTCTCCTCGACGATAGTTATATATGCATGCATTTCCGGTAGATCAGAAATGTGCTTTACGTCTTCCATGAAGAAGGTTTCTTGCATTATTTTATAGGTGTAGCTATTTCTTGAGAATTTTGATATTGAGAGAGCTCTCTTTGACGCTTTCTAGCTTCGTAAGGTTGTTCACAGATAAGTAAGGCCAAATTAATTAAATGCCATATGTGGCAGTCGGCATTAAATGCCATATGTGGCAGTCGGCATAACTTTAATTTTAAATAGTTTCATCGCGGTTGATAGGGATAGGTTTTGGAGTTTGGGGATGTCATATGAGACTCGTTGCTGCTGTAGCTCGCTCCTGTACATGTAGGGAGAAAGCAGTTTGTAATAGGACACTCAGGTATTTGAAGTTGGATACGAATTCTAAAGGTTCTTCTCCGCACTTTAGTTGATCCATATTAGATATCCTTCCTCCCCTTCTAAATTTCATAGCCTTTGTTTTGGAACTATTTATTTCCATAGAATTATCTATCGCCCATACCCTCAATGGCAGTTTGTAGGTCTTCGCTGTATCTTGAGATCCGTATACATAAGCTAGTTTTGATTGCCCAATATCGCCTTGGTTTGAGTGATACTCCTTGACGTGAACTTGATTACTTGTGCAACCGTACTCTAATTGGGATCTTATCATACACTGCCGATATTTCAAGTATTTAAAGAGAAATAAGTCTATACATTTCTAAATATTGGATTTAATTTCATACAATCTGATGATCTTTCAAGAATGAAACTGTAATTCTATCTCTTTCTTCATCAGGTAGTTTATAGATTCAAAATTAGTTTCAGCAGACTGAAGAACCTAACGGTTATCGGGGTGTTTTTGTTTTTGTTTTTTAAGTGGAAATTTCATACGGTAGCTCTAAATTGCAGCACACACTTTTTTTTTTTTTTTTTTTTTTTTTTTTTTTTTTTTTTTTTTTTTTTTTTTTTTTTTTTTGCAAAGACTTTTAAGATACATGAATTATTCTTGAAATTTTGCTAAAAATGTTAACATAATTTTTTTTTGTTTGTAGGGTATGAAAGGTTATGCATATGTTTCGTATTAATTAAGTTTTCTGTCAACAGGCTTTTGCATCTACTTCATGAGGCAGATCCTTGCGAGGACCAGAGAGATAGTGAAGAGCTTCTGTCACTGGAAGGTGAGTCATGTGAGGTCTGAACGTTTTAACGTGAAGCCACATCTGTTGGTAGGAAATTGTGCATATGTAATATTTTTATCCCTTCTGTTTGAAGATACCTGGGGAAACTTGCTGCCTTCTAGGGATTTTATGAGAGTGCCCTACATTATCTGATCATTTACTGTGAATTTGGTGTAAACTGAACTGAGCGAGGTGAGAGTGAATGATGCAACACGCCAAAGTACGTGCCCTCTTTCTCGTGAATTAATTGTCCCAGTAACCTGGGTTTTGTGCTAACTGAATCTTTGAACTGTTGTTCCCCGTTTCTTCGGCTCAAAGTTCCTGACGCAGTGATTACCCAGTCTTTCATTGCATTGTGAAACAACCTATACGAGCACAAGAACGTCACTATCATTTCATATAAAATGTGGAAGGTCCCTTCTCCATTAGTAGACTGTACGGTAAATATAAAGTCAGTGAATGTAAACTACATTCTTTTGAGACTCTAGTTCAGATTATTTCGAAACGTTTACAGTAAACTGTTGTAACAGTGAATTTTTAAAAAGATCATTGCACTTTCTTAGCACTCGTGCCTGAATAACCTCCTGTCACCGAGGGGTTAACTTCTCCTTTGACCATAATTTTCTAATTTTCCTAATTTTACTTGTCTCTCACTGCTTCTTCTTTGTACACATTAAAAAGAAAGATGGAAACAGAGATAAGCTGCAACCCTGCCTCATTCCTTGCTGGATAGTTGTCAATAGAGCGTAGATTATTGACAAAATGCTTTTATACATATACAGTAGGACCTCGATAATTCAAAATCTGCCCTAATTCGAAGAAGCTCTTGTTCCCAGAAACATGAGGTGCGGTTTTGCGTGTCGCAGAGGTGCCAGCTATTACGGATTGTCCATAATTATTACGGATTTCACCTCACGGTTACGGAATTACACTTAGAGGGAAATTATTACGTAAAAGCTGACATTATCACGAAAAAATAATTTTCTACAGAAAAAGAGAAAAGAAGGAAAAAATGATCAATCCCTTCGAGCCTTTCTCCTAAATCCTCCTCGTTTTAATGCTTGCGAGTTGGCAAGGATACTTATTCGATTGTGGCTTCCCTTTGCTACCCATAAGCGTTGTAAAATTCCTTGTGAATGAAGCAGCTCAGGCGATCTTCTCTACTATAAATCCCTCGGTAATCCTGTATTTGCTGTGTTAAGTGTACCTGACAGTTGACAGAAAGATTGAAAATGAAGTGAGGCCTACATTAAGCATATCTGCACTGGAATCTCTTATGTTATCACAGTGGGAAGGATGCTTCAAGAAAAACTACACTGACAAGCAGCTGAGAAACAAGCTACAAGAAATGAGCAGCGGTGTAGCCTATGAAGTTCTACCTGTTTTATCACAGAACGTACAGGTTGTGTGCAAATTTTATTTTGTAATATGATATAATTTCGAATAGATTGTTAGAGGGAAGGGCGAAAGGGGTGTCATTATCGAGAAGGAAGTAGCATGCTTTGGACTTTACTCGAAATTTTTCTCGGGGGCGGGAGGAGATTACTGATAATCCAATTCAAAGGTTGGCACTTCTGGTGTTATTTAAATTGTTTAATTCGAAATACGGATAATTTGTAGTTTGAAGAACAATGTTAGTCCTATTACCAAAATTCAGACTTTTAATTCAAAATTGCCGTTATATTTTTAAATAGTATTTTACAGAGTAATTTCAATTCAAAATTTATCCACGTCATGATGTCTTCCGGAATGTGCAGGGGTAGCTTTCTGCACTTTCACTCACTTCGGTGTGTCTACAGTGTGCTTCATATGTGCTAAGTTCGAGTGAAATCGTAATTCTTTTGTATTCAGAGTTTTAAGGAATACCACAATATCACGTTGCAAGCATTGTGCGGAGAAACATAATCTGCGAACACTGGCGATGCCGACGGTCGGTGAAAAAGCGTGGCTCATATAATCAATTCGTACACATCGAACAATATTGTCAATACCGATGAAACTGAAATTTTTAAATTTTTCAATGCTGAGCCCAAACGGACTTAAAATTTTAAAGGAGAGAAGTGCCAGCCAGGAAATCGTACAAGGGTAGGGGTCACTGTACTGAGTTGCAATGCACACGAAAGCGAGACACTCCCTTCCCCTCCTTATATGAAAGTTCCATACGCCACGGCGTTTTAAGGGCGTCGGGCACTTTCCGTGCAAGTACAAAGCATCTAAAAATGCAAATGATACGGTAATCCAACAGATAAAGCATTTCGACAGGTAGGGATGGATTCAGTTAGTTCATTCGATACTGGTCGCCGCCTTGAGTCGTTCATGAGGAGATGTCATAGGAACAGTTCTCGCGGCACTTTGTTCAAATGAACGAGTTAGTTTATTATGAGGACGAACAGGAAACGGTTACCCAATGCTGCCGCCAGTTTGCCTAAGTGAAGAAATGGTATCTACGAGAGACGGATATCTCCTTCTCCCCAAGTTTAGAAGTGTGTGAGATGTGCTGTTATGTGACCATTAACACAGCACGCCATTGGCCATTCACGTGCAAGCTTATTTTGTCGTTCAAATGAACGAGGTAGTTCATTTGTGCTGCCTTCGTGGAAGTATCTCTCGCAGCACTTTGTTAAGTGAACGAAGTCGTTCAAATCAACAAGGTAGTTTAATGAGCTATCTTAGTAACAAGCACTAGCGGCACGTATATTTTACAATAGATGGTGCTTGCTTAGTTCTTCGACCTTCCTTAATATGAACAACAAACCATATAGCCTTTGACCGTACCCCACCTCTTACGCTATTTAAAGCTCGGCGGTTCAAGGGGCGTCTGAATCACCTGTTTGAGAGAGAAGCTATTTACCGGTTTTATCCATGGGAAAACATTTCTCTAAGATGATAATTCTCCTTTTTAGCTGGTAAAGAGCTAGGGAAGACGAACACTGTGGAAACGTCCTGTTAATAAGGAATGTTCCTGAATAGCTAACTAATATTACGATGTTAGATGTAAGACTTGTCCGGTGTTTACTCTATAAAACCAGCGTTTTTCCTTAGGCCTGACACTACACTCATAAGAATGGGATGTGTGAAACCCTACTTTACCCATTGACGGTAGGATGTATGCAGGTGAATTTATCAGAAGCCCGTTAACTTTTCATATGCTCTGTTGGTGTGTAAAATCTCATTCTCTCAAAATTTCCATTAATATTACAATGTGGGAGTCATGACTGAAATTATGAACTTCTGTTGTTTTCTGTCCATCACCGCCTAATTTTAACCACTACCACATCTCATTAGACATCATTACACATGGGACAGAACAGATAGTGACTGAGAATAGGAATCGCCTCACAGGAAAAAGGGTTGAGGAGTTATTATTTCTGAACAGTAATATCTGAACTGTTTAATGGCCCCCGCATTTACTGTAACGGTTTCTAGGGACGTCGAGGTGCCGAAATTCTATCCTGCAAGATTTTTTACTTGCCAGTAATAACGCTTTTTTTGTAAAAGAAATCCGAGTAACAATATTGTTCATTAATATTACGTGGGATATTGTTTTAAGAGGTAAAGCGGCGACATTGTTACCCCATCGTGGGTATCGTGGACCGTATCTTGCGTAGGACCGGACTTGAACCAACATGAGCTCAGTTACATAGCTAGCAGGCAATTACGACATTCTGTGAACTTGGAATTTGATCGTTGTCTTTCGGAGCATCTAGCACGGACAGAAAACAGCTATCCAATGCACAGCGCCACTGCCAGCCTGCTTAAGTGGAGAAATGATATCTACGAGAGACAGATAAGCTTTCTAATTTTGTATAATTCCTTCTCCCCCCCAGTTGAGAAATGTGAGAGGAGATGTGCTGTAATTTGACCATTAATACGGCATGCATTGGCCTTTCGCGTGCAAGCTTATTTTGTCGTTCTGATGAACAAGGTAGTTCATTTGTGCTGTCTTCATGGAAATAGCTGTCCCGGCAGTTCGTTCAATGAATGAAGTCGTTCAAACGAACGAGGTAGTTTATTATGAGCTGTCATAGCAACAGCACTAGCGGCGCGAGCTATTACATACATCTTACAATAGATGGTGCTTGCTTAGGTTTTCGTCCTGTAATATACTGTATGCTCGCGTGAACGACCCATTTGAAATATTTGAATGAACAAACTCGTACCAGTTCAAATAAACGAGTCGTTGAAATTAACTAGTTAGTTCATGATCGACGCAACTCTATGGACAGGAGAGGCAGCATAATTTGTCCTCATCTATGAATGTTTTTTCTTTCTTTTGTTGCGTGAGGTTATGCATGTCATTGTTTTATCAAAGTGCATTATTGAATAATGTAATTGCACCTTGTAGGATACATTTCGGAAATAGTGTTTTCCATGGCATTTGAAAGGTTTAAACTTAGAATCAAGGTGATTGCATGCATTGATGGGTCTTAGAATACTTTGTGATGCGACGAGAGTTGGCATTTTGAATTAAGAGACAAGGCGGCCAAGGACAAGTGCCATGGCGGGAAATCGTACAAGGATATTCACTGGTCTATGTTGTAACGCAGACGGAAGCAAGAGACTTTCTCCCCTCGTCATAGGAAAATTCAATAAGCCATGATGTTTTAAGGACACTGGGTACTTTCTGTGCAAGTACAAGGCATCTAAAACTCGTACATTACAGTAATCCACTTGCACAGCGGAGCCAGTACATATTTTTCCTCAACTTTGAATCTTTTTCTTCATTGCGTGAGGTTATGTTTGCCGGTGAGTTGTCCAAGTGTGTTATTTGAATACTGTAAATGCACCTTGTTAGATGGATACATTTTGGAACTTTTTTCATGACATTTGAAATCATTGTTAATTGCACGCAATCATTGTTAATTGCATGTAGTAACGGCTCTTAGAATACTTTGTGACGCTGCAAGGGTTGGCATTTCTGAATTACAATTCGGCAGTTAATTCGTAATCATGTGATTCGAAGTCCAATTTTTGCGTCCCAATGACTTCGAATTAACAAGGTTTTATTCTATACAGTGGATTCTGGTTAATTCGATATTGGATGATTATAAAATTGGATAATTCAAATAAAAGCTAATTCCCCTTGAAATCCCCATTGTGTAATACCAATATATTGGTATATTATATATTATATTTATAATGTCCAATAACGGACCCTTATATAATTATATTGGTATTATAAATTTACTCATTCAGGATAAATATTTTAGGTTCCCTATGGGACAACATCTACATCATCCCCATTCTGATCAATGAAAAAAAAATATATTTAATTTGAATGTTCTAAACTTAAATTTGGATCATTCAAAGTCAGGATTTTATTGCAATTTTGTAATGGTTCCACAAGATGAAGCGTTCAGATAATTCCCAAAAATTCTCTATTGTAATTGTAGCTTCCCAGTTACGGTCAGGTAGTCGTTATTGTTAACAGACCTAGACGTTATTTTGACGACTGTCGATGAGAGTGCGATCGGCATCACCTTGACCCTCCCTTGGCTATGGGCATCCACACTTGGCCACTGGAAATTTTCCGCTTCCCCCTTGAAATGTGAACCTTTCATTTCTCATTGTGTTCAAAATGTTAAAACTCGGTGCATACAACAGTTCAACACTTGCCAAAAAAAGTTGGAAGTGCTAAGAGAAGTGGAAACAGGAGTAAAGAACAAGACTGAAATCGCCGAACACGTCAACATAAGTAAAAAATAGACAAAATCATGGAAAGCTAGGTTTTACAAAACTGCGAGAAGAGGAAAATAATGAGAGGCGGTGAATTTTCAGATATTGATGAGTGTTTTACAGTGGTTCAAACAGTCGCGTGATCGTAACGTTCCATTCTATTAAGTGGCACATTAGTGCATGCTAACGCACAAGAATTTACCAAACATTTAGGCATTGTTATATTTAAAGCAAGCTCAGGTTGGTTTACTGCATTTAAGGAATATATATATAGTTAAGAATGTGTACAGAGAAAGTCATTCAGTTAACGAAGTAATCGCCAATGAGTGGTTAAATGGATTGTGGTATCTCATCGCAGATTATGAACCGAAAAACATCTTCAACGTAGATGAAACGGCTCTTTTTTTAAGTGCGTGCCAGATAAAATACATTTAAAGGGAGAAAAATGCAGTGGCAGGAAAAGCAGATAGCAAAGAGTAACGGTTCTATTTGTGGAAAATGTGAATGGCTCTGAAAAGTTACTGTTGATAATGATCAGGAAAATCAACATGTTTTAAAGCTGTTAAGTCTTCCAGTACAGTTAGAGGCTAATCCCTATTTAGCCTTTTCAGAGGGACCTTATTTTTTAAACCTAAATCGAGGTTTCAATAGAAAGCACACCTTTTTTTGGAAATCTTTTATAACCTAAATTGCACCATGACACATTATAGACAAAGACAACAATAAAACAAGAGATATCTAACCTACACACTACACTGTAGTTGCAACTTGTACTGTTTGTGCTGAAGGTTACTGCTGTGTTAAACTGTGCCTGCTATCTAAGCAAGAGGTGTTCATTGAACCATAACTGATGATCCTCACTTACCATATAGGCACCGTGCAGATACATCGAAATGCTACTACTAGTGCTACATAGTGGCCCGTTTTGAAACAAGAGGTGAGGTGTAGTGCGAGAGTCTCAGTACAACATGTGTGACATTCGAACAAGTTGCGGGTTTAAAGCGATTCAATTCGGGGATCTAAGTGAATCGTCATGCAATAAAGGAAGAAACCTTGTTGTCAGTGGCCACGTGAACGGCGTTGAAGAGTTAATTTTGAATGGTTTCGGATACATTACAGGAAAAGTCATCCGACAAACGTCTGTCAGTTTGCCACCTTATATCGTGAAACTTGAGGTAGGCAAGATGTAGTTAGGTAACAATTTATAAAGTTTATTTAGTAAGGATTACTTAATGCATGTTTGCTAAGTTGTACGCATTTTTATTTTGTGTTCAGGTTGACCAGAATTGTAATGTCTCTACCAGCGAATGTTCCTGTCCTGCCGGCGCCAGAGGAACTTACAAACACGTGGCTGCGGTAGTGTATTATATAAATAATGAAAATGTTGTCTCCAAAACAGACCGTCCGCAACAATGGGGAAAACCGAGCCCGAAAACAATGTCAACAGAAAAATATAGAAAAGGCAAATGCGTAGAAGAACTGTTTGGTAAAAAGACTTTGAGGACATCTCTTCCCCCCTTCGAATTAACTGAGAATATTTTAAAACACATCCCTTGCAGTCTTCGTACAATGCTTCGAGCAGAAGCAAATACTGAAATCGAACAATCGTGCAGGGCCGTAGTCATCTCATTGATAGACAGGGTAGTGATGTGGAGAGAGAAGAATGTGAGGAAATTGTGACACAGCTATTACATTTACAAGTCTCTAACGACGTGCGCTTGCCAGACAAATACACCTTTCGCACTGTGAGTGACGAAATGTTTTTTACCAGCAAAGTGCAGGTTGATACAGATCATATAATTAAAATCTCCCTGGATACTCTATCTCAATCAGGAAGCCCTCGGTGGTTTCAAGAAAGAAAGATAAGAATATCTGCTAGCACGAAAGTACATCGGATCAAAACTAGGCGACATAACTTCGATACTTTAGCTCTCGCATTTGTAACTGAATCTCCAATTGGGGGAGCTGCTTTGAACAATCTTTCTTACGGAAGTGAAATGGAAAGTGAAGCAATAGAATGCTATGGAAGTTCATTTGGTGTTCGTGTTATTCGATGTGGGTTAATAATCCACAAGAAACAACCTTGGATTTTTGGATCTCCAGATGGCATAGTTCTCAGAGGAAATGTAGCTGACAGAGTGTTAGAAGTTAAGTGTCCATTTTCGTGTAAAGATAAACCAATAGTAGATGAGTCAGGAAATGTGCGAGTACGTTATCTTTACTTTGATGAGCAAAATAACATACAGTTAAAGACAAGTCATATGTATTACACACAAATACAAATACTGATGTACATAACTGGCTTGGAAAAATGTGATCTATATGTATATAGCAAAGCACAACAGTTGACAATACCTATTTACCAGGACAATAAGTATGTCGAGGAATGTCTCACCAAAATGACAAAGTTCTATTTCAATAATTACTTGCCATAAATTAGCGGTATTCCTAATAATAATAATAATGATAAAAATAATTATTTATTTGCCAATTCTTGTTTTTTGAACATTGAACAGATCAAAATGTAAACAGAGAATATATAAAACAAACTGATGGTAGAACAATTCTTAAACTATTCTTTAATTATTGGAGGTTGCAAATTCGTTAACACGAAACATATATGCACGATGTCATCCACGTGTGGAAAAAGTTCTGTTGGCAATTTCTGTAATACCGGTATATTGTATATTTTGATTCTTTGAATACACCTTTCTACGTGAATTCTAACACTCGCAATATTGTAAGTACTCTCAACTTCCTCAACTGTTAATCTCCCGTCATGTAAGAACGGTGGTGTCACGATTACCACACCGCGGCCAGATAAGTTAGTTCTGATACCAGGAAATCCTTTATCACCCATGACCTCATCGCCAGGTTGAAGGAAAGTTAGTAAACCACTGTCGGTTGTTATGAATGAGTCGCTAGCTCTTCCACCGTAACATTTAGATTTAAAGGCGATCATACCACTAGGCGTGATTGCAATTAAAACTTTCGCAGTGTAGCAACCCTTGTATTGAGAATAGAAATACACTCTCTGATCTACTTGGGGAGGCTGTTCAACCCTAAATTCCGTGCAGTCAATAATGACTCGACAATTACCGTAATTTCTCTTGAATGCTGAAGGCATTGTTTCTTGAACACTTTCCTTACTAGGCCAGAATATGAAATGTTTCGTACGCAGTGTCAGTTGCATAAGCACGGTCGTAAAAATACGTGAAATTGTTGTCCTGTGAACACCGAACAGCACTCTCAAAGCAGAATAGGACAGTCCGGTTTTCATTTTCACTAGGAAAATCAGTAATCTGGTTTCTTTACATAATTCGAAACGTTACAGTTTGGTAATAACGCAAGCAGCAAGGCAAAGACGTTGAAGTTCACACCTGTTAAATCACGCATTTGTGTATTGTTCCTTATGGAATTGTAGCCTTGGAAACCTGAACCCTTGATGTCTGCATGATCGACTTCCGTTCCACACATTTGATCATGTTTCGTAATGTCCCCTCCCAGACCGAAATTAAGTGGAATACATGTTTGTGTATTTACGTAGTTTTCATGTATTGAACAAGAAAACATGAAGTCTGAACAATGAAAATCAGATGCCTCTGTTCCCACGGATGCATCCTTGGTTATGTTACTTGGGCATACTGTACTCGAAAATATTCCGTCTGATTCTTCCTTTTTCAGTCGCTTGAGTTGTCTATGAAAGCGCTGTAAGCTGGGCCCCGGCGACACATTCCTCTTCTTGTATTCATCCGGAAATATTGTCGGAACATAGGCTGGACTTAGTGGATGTCCAGATCTTCTGTTTCCGCTGAAATGTGCACTACATATTCTTGAGTAAGTCGTGGGTTGCCAAAGTGATCCATCAGTGCTAAAAATTAAAACCAAAATGAAATTAAATCAGATCAATTGAACTTGTTGCAAACATGTGCAGTACGTATGTGTAGACCTACTTACTTCGTTCGGTTAACTGCTTGTATCCATCGCCTCCTTCGGTCCACTTCTATCGCTCGTTTTGGAAAACAATAAAATTGTACTTCACTTCCTGTATTTGCGTAAGTATTGGAACATCCGACAACACAACAATTGCGTTTACTTGATCTCCTTTTCTCTGCCACTTTCATCGGAGTAACTACACACTCACTCAGAACAGCTACTGCGAGTCTGGAGTCTGCCTCACTTGTTGTTCTCCTCCCGGCCGCTAGAGCGACATGCACGGTGCCTATACACAGGGTAAATGTGTTTACTAGGCGGTGGATCATTATCACTTACATACATCTTCATTGTACACCGTTACGCCTTTTAGCATTCAGTCTGCAAGTCTCTGCGAATTAACTAAGTGCTTCTACAAACCTTTATTTGTAACCAGCTCTGTAGTTTCTTTTAATTGCACACCTCTTAAAACTTGGTCTCTCTCTACATCTCTTAGTTGGTTAAGAAATTGTTTTCAATGTTATTTGGGAATATTTTTTGCTATTTTTTTCCTG